>NW_006763291.1:1786519-1861660 GCF_000218685.1 Serpula lacrymans var. lacrymans S7.9 | reverse complement strand
ATAGTGTAATAATATATTTCTACTCAGCAGCTTTATACCGGGTACAAGGTGCTACATTGATAGCATCATTAGAACATTATTAGTCTCCGGTGCTGACCTTTTCAATATATTGATGATAGTTGATTGATATCTTGTAAATAATAGAACATTGGGTTCAAGTGTACTACTCCTACTCTTCTGTCCAATAAAAAGTCACAGTCACATTTCTGTTTTTGACTTTAGCCGACCGAAAGACGTCAGATTTGGTGGCAATCTTCGGTGGTGCAAATAAACCAAAATCTGGCGCCACTACAAGTTTTGCCAGTCGGCCATATGTGTTATGCTCAACTCAAGTTTTGGTAAAGTCTCAGATAATTATATAATCAAATTATGTAATCACAAGCACTAGGATATAGCATACACACATATGTCGACTGGTTTGGAGTCTGGTCTGCACTGTTTTTTTTTTTGTCGCGCCCTAGAAATATTATATAATCAGCTCAATTACCACAAAGGACAGGCAACGGAATCCTGGATTCCATTGATCACAATATTTGTACTTACATGCTATCAGCAAAGAAATCAAGCTCATTTTGGCTCTGTCTGCCCTCCTCCCAACCTTCACGGTCGACCACATATCCTCAATGACATTGTGTCAGACCTATAACACAGGTGTTTTCCAGGCGGCAGAGCACAGGTTATTGTTATCTCCTTCATGGAATCCGGGATTCCTATTGCCATCCTTTTTTTGGTAATTGAGCTGAGTATATAATATTTCTAGGGCGTGATGAAAAAAAATGGCGCTGACAAGCTTTTCCAAAAACACTGTAAATATACTACTGTCATTAACCATCAGTTCAGATGGGGGGGGGGGGGGCTATTTGGACATCACAAAAGTAACATATTGTCACAGAGAGGTCACAGAAGCTGTGTTAAAATCATGCTTGGCACTATCAAGAGCAGAAAATTTGCCTAAGTCCCCAGGTATCAACTTTTTATCACACAAAATTTGACAAAAGCACATGTATTGATACAAATTTATAACCACATGTAGCCGTGAGGATCATTTGGGCTGTAATAAATTGCACTGGGCTTGTTGTTTGGCCCTGGTAGAGTGTAAGAACTCAGGGGGGGCACATGGGAATCCTGGACATGTATGAGGGGGGGTATTGCTGAGTAATTTGGGGGAGGAGCTGAGGGTGTATGCATGTGAGAACACCGCAGATTGTGCCAAGGGGAAAGCGGGAGTGGGGTGAAGGCAAAGAGATGGCAGAAGAAGAGCCGGACCCACCTGCAGAGGAAGATGTGTTTGGGGTGCAATAGCCAAATAATCCAGCAAAGTGAGGCTGGCCTGCCAGCTCCCTGTGCTTATCCAGGTGTGTTTTGATCCTAGTGAGGAGTTCCTTGACTGTCCCAGTGGTTGACAGTTGCAGGGCCCCAGTGACTGTAATGAGGTTGTCTTGCATTTGTAGGACAACAGGGGCTTCTCAAAATTCTTTGACAGTGTCCTTGTGAATGCGCATGGTATGGACGGCCTCATCCTCAGCCTTCTGTGCATCCTTCGCTGCCCTCTCCTTTGCTTTCTTGCTGTGCTCGGCCTTTTCCTGATTGAAATGCACCTTTAAAGCTGGGTGAATAACAAACTGAGCCTTGATTTTTCCTGTCCCCTGCTGCCTCTTCTTAGTCACCACTCCCAGCTGCTTGTGTGTTTCTTCAACCACATGGGAGATGATAGTGCATTGCACATTTGCAACATCCCTTTCTGCCTGCACCCAATCTAATTCCTCCTCTAGCTTCTGGCATATAGCCAGAAGCTGTGCTCGGTCTTGCTCAATGAGATTGAGCTGCGTTCAGGTTGAAACAAGCTTGGTGAGAAGCTCTGGGTGAGTTCTTCTTTGATCTTGTTCAATGCACACTGTTTGCCAATCTGTAAGCACCATGTTCAATGACCGCAGAGAGGAGGAGGAGGAGTGTGTAAAATATTGGCGCTGATGTCCTCTGCCGGACAGAGAGAGAGCGTGTGGATGAACGGCCTCAGAAGGTGTTGGAGAGGGGAGGATGTCCTGCCCAAGTTGAGAGGGAGACAGAGATGGAGCCGTTGCTGGACCAGGTCGATACATTTGACCAAAATTTCCTGGGAGATTGAGGCCAGCAATGTGTGAAAGCAAGGAGGGAAGTGGGGAGAGGGAGCATCCTGGAGATGGACAAAGAGATGGCTCTAGAGAGTGTGCAGGTGATTCTGACAGATGGGGCCAATTCATCAGCTCGGGAGGGAGGTCAGATTGAGCGGAGGAGCCAAGGGAGGGAGAGGGGAAGAGGATATCATCCTATTTTTCATCTTTTTCATTGTTTTCTTCATCCTCATCCCCGTTTTCTTCATCTCCATCCTTGTCCCCGTCATCATCATCAATCTCATCCTCAACCTCACTAATTCTACCCGCTGACTCGTCCATCTTGCTGCTGCTGTTGGAGGGATGATAAGACTTGTTGCTTGACGTGGCAATATTGGGATAGGACTCGGGGAAGTGTGCAGAGGTTGAGGTTGCATGGCTCGGGGTGAAGTTGTTATCAATAAATATATTTAGGCTTAAAGGGTAAATCCCCATCTGTTTGAAGACCATGCAGATGAGTTCTGGCGTGATGACAGCGTGAGCTTTCATGTGCTCATGTATAACATTATACCTGTCAATAAGAATCCCATTAAAAGCAAGTTGGCTGGTGTGAGTGGCCCACCTCCTTTGTACTGGACAGCATCAAGAGGTTGCAATTTATGCGTGGTTTTTGAGGGGAAACAGAAAATAATGATATTGTTGTTGTAGGTGATCTTTTGGATTGCAGGTTGTTCATGCAAGCTATGGGCGTCAAGAGTTAGTACAATAGGTTTGTTGTTGACACGGCGAGAGCTGGCTTCAGGAATAAACACATCACTGAACAATCTCTCACATATGTCATGGTCCATCCAGCCATTTGGCGTGCGTGAAATGCTGAGAAAAGAGAGAGAGAGAGAGAGAATCAGTAAAATAAAACTAGCATAACATAGGTAATGTACCTCCCAATGCCTTCAAGGCCTTGTACATCAGGAAATTGTGACAACACCAACAAGACACAGTCTTGGGGCACTGGAGCACAATGAAAACAACACTCAAAAGAAGAGGAAGAGGTGGGAGTGGTTACCCATTAGGTTTCAACAAGTTAGTTGTTGGTGGACAACAGGAGGACTCACTGAGTCCTTCCCCATGTATTGCTCCTGTATATATACTAAAATACATGAGGTACTGTACAGTTGTAAATAGAGTTTAAAGTCTGATGTTTAGCATGTGACCAGTCACATGATGAGTCTAGACATTGGTCAGGTGTTGTGTCACGTGACTGGTCATGTGACTTGGAAAAAGTAAAAGTAAAAGTACAAAAAAGTGAAGCGTAAGTAGGTGCTGGTATGTCAATTGTAACAGAAATAGCCTATTTTTCAAAATAAAGGAGGGCTTCATACAAACACCAGCAGCCAAAATACACTCGGTCACAGTGACGAGCTCAAGATTGTTGCTTGAAACTCAATAGGCATCCTTCTTTGTCCTGTTAAAGTAAAACTTACTCCCACTATTCTTCCAACCACCTCCCATCTGAATTCCTTTCTCGTCCATGTTCCAATTGTGCTCTGGGGGTATGCCATTAAACGTCTCATTAAACTGCCTTTGTTTCTCAAAATAATCTTGAACCATTGTTGATGATGAGAAGTGTTGTTACAAAACCACACACAAAACAAACTAACACACGATCCTCCCAGATTCCACAAAACTTGTTTATGGGCTTTGCCTCCTAGAACAGTGGGTGCTTTGGTTGTTCGTGGGGTGGTATGTATATTGATCCTTCAAAGTAAAACCCAGAAATGTATGGGTGTGGGTTTTGAGGAGGAGGGATAGTTGAATTATAGAAGATAGGGGCTTATGACGAGTATGGACAAGCACTACCTTGCTGATTGTAGCACAAGGTAGGTTTGAGAATGGGGTGACAAGGCAATGAGGTACCCAGTGATAGCAGGCTCCTGACGCACAGACTGTAGTGCTTAGAAGGACTCTAATCGAAAGGGATAACAATGACTTTGGAAATGACAAGTGACAATGACAGCAGTTAACAGTGGTAGCAGTGGGAAGTGTTGTGACCACACTGGATCGCAAGTAGCAGGGAGTAGTGAACTTGAGATTAGAGAAGAAGTCTGGATTATGATTTCTTGTTCTTTGAAGGTAAAATACAGGTATTTATATAGTAAAAGAAAGGTAGGCTATGCACAGTATAGCTGTGCAAAAAAAATGAGAAAGAACATGAAGGAAGGAATGTACACTGACAAATCCTGTGTAGGTAGTACAAGGTAAGATTGTCAAAATAAGAAAAAGAAAGGGATAGAACAACAAATGCTGTGTAAATAATGTCACAGGTTTGTACAGCCATAGAATAAAGTCCAATAGCAGAAAAAGAGTAAGAAAATCATGATGTCATGTAAAATGCAGTAAAAAAAGAGCAAGGCAGAAAAAATATCAGTATCAACACAGTTCCTTTATTGTCAGTCAGGCATTCTAAAAAATGTGTGTCCATAAAATGATTTAAAAATCAAAATTAATTGCACTGCAAATGAATGTTCTGCTGAAAAAAAAAGGAACTGGAGCCACAGGTCCACCACCTAGTCCAAATCCAATGGTTTCATGACTTTACCAATGGTCTTGTTGTAGTGGACTGTTACAATAACACAATTTTCGGACCTTTAATTTTGATTCTCCTCTTCAACTTTTTTTTGTAGTTTTCACACCCTGTGCCATGCGGCACTTTCCATTATTGTTCAAACTCCACTTCTCACACTGCGCTGCCTTTTTCTATATTAGATACAAGTATCTCACGCAGTGGAGCTGGTCACACAGGCTGTGCCCCATGACATCATCAGCCACTGCCTCCATCAACTGTACAGTACACATGTACAAACAATCTGTAGTAGTATATATACCCCAATAGATCAAGGAGACTCCTCAGTGAGTCCTCCTGTTGTTTACCCACAACTAACTCGGTCCTATCCTAAGGGTAACCACTCCCCTCACTACCTTTATAGCTTTGTCTGAGTTGTGCACCAGAGTATCAAAACTTTGGTTGTTACATGGACCACCTGGTCAAACAAGGGAGGCAGAGGGGTATTTCCAATTTGGAACAAATGTGTCCCAGGCAGCGTGCGGTAGGTGTAGCTGTAGCAAATACAATGGACAAAGGATGAATGTACCCAAGTGAATGGGACAGCGGTGTATATAGGTAACGCAACGGGATGAACCTTCTCCAGCTCAAAAACTACCCATTTACGCTCTAACCAGGCAAGACAAGTGACCAATGATTTAACAGTGGACGACGGCAGATTGATGTCATGAAGTTGGACCTGTTGCCCAATTTGGACCGGCTGCCGGGGCTTTGCTGATATTAAAAGTGGCACGTGGTAGTCAACAGATTGGCGATGGAAGCAGATAGAGAGCGGTGACATCAAGTATGGTGGAGGAGCAAGGAAGACAAGTAGGAGGAGGGTGTAGGTGACAAAGCAGTGGACTAAAATAGGTAGCCAGAAACAACCATCAGGTGAGAATAAAAAGGAGAGTAAAGGGCCCATGGTGGGGCTAAGTAAAGGAAAAAGGGTAGGGGGAAACAACAAAAGTGAGGGTGCAATGTGTAGCCAGTGGTGACGTGAAAAATTGCCAAAATGCCAAAAGTACTGAATGGAAAGCAAAGGTGAGTGCAAGTTGATTGCCTAATAGAGGTGGTGCTGATCAGCCACAAGTTCAAAGAGGCAATATTAATTAATATTCCACATGGCACTGTGCCTGTGTGGCGCAAAGGCAAGTCTTTTGAATATTTGCTTCATTATTGACACCTGTCCATGTTGGTGCATGACACCGTGTAGTGTGCTTGTTGAAATTTGTTGCTCTTTTTGGATCCAGACTTTGAGGTTTCTTGAGCTTGAGGACTGGATTGCAAGTACCATAGCAGTAATGCCAATTCCTGCCAGGCTTCTTACCACTGATTGCATAGGTATACATACAAAGTTTTCTTGGGTTGAGAGGATTTGCCTCCATGGTGTGATGTTGAGTCCAATCCATTAGCACCTTCTCCTCTGTGGTTGTTAGTAGTTGATTTGCTGCCTGTCCATCCTGTTGGGATTTGTGTAAGCCAGTTGCACAATCATGTAAAGTCTGCCGGGCAACCTGATTAAGAAAACAAGGTATTAGAACTATTGATTAGCATTTGATTGATCAGTTTGGCCTTGATCAATCACTCATGTTGTGTGCTTGAGCAGCACCAGTATATGCTTTATATTGTCCAGACTTTAGCCCAGTAAGTGCAGCCTGAATTCAAGTTTTATATTGAGGATCCCTCAACGCACACTTGGGATGTTTCCCTTTGGTTTTGCTGCAGTTACTGAGGCATGTCATAATTTGTTAATGAGCTGGATGTGTTTGACTTGTTCACCTGTCACTGTGTGGTGCATGCCTGGCGGTCTTGAAAAAGTTGAAAGTATGATTGTGCTGTGCTTGGCAGAGTGTTACTTTGTAGAAAATCACACAAAATAAGGGACTCGCTCAATAATGCATTTTTGAGGTAGGAAAATTTGGATTGTTCTTTTGGAAGGCATACAATTGTGTCTAAGTAATAAATTTAGCCATTTAGGCAGCAGAATTGTTGTATCCCGAAAATGTCGGGATATCCCCCCCTATCCAAACTGATGATTAACAACAATACCTCCAAGCAAATCAGAAAAAAACAATTTAGTAAGTTTGTTGGAAGTTATATTTGCACATCCTTAGATACCCAGCACTGTACAGTAGCACAGCCATCTAAATAGCAACAGTTACCTTTTTTTAGAGAACTGAGTAGATGCACCATAGCAAGTTACAGTCTTGCTAGAAAGGCAATAATATGACTGTGTGAGAAATAAGGCAAGTGGAGGATGAATATAACTCCTGAGAGTCTGTGTTTAGGATCTATCTTGTTAGAAATACTTATATACAGCTGGGGTGTGTCTATAATACTTCTGAGACAACTATGATGACTTATTCAGATGAATTCTGAGTGTACAGGCTCAAACAGTGGTATTTTTATTTCTCCCTTTTGGAAGTACAGTCTTATAGTATCATCAGAAAGGAAATAACAAAAACAACATAAAACATTGTCATTCATGCCACAGCCCAGAAAATCTGGGCCTCTGAAATGCCACCCCAAGTCTGAACTCCTGAATCTTCAGACTTCCCTGATTTGCGTCCATGCTCTGCTGTTCAACATATTATTGTACCTTCCTCCATAGTTTAGACCTTACAATACACATACAATTTATCCTCAATAAATAATTGTTTGCATGGAGCTCTGTACCTACATTACTAGTTACTCCTTACAATATCTATTCCCTCCAATAGTATATGAGCTATAACTCCTGTACCCTGTTCCTGCAGTTTGAATATCAATTGGCTTCTCTAATTTTTCTACCAAATCTCCTTCCAACCTTTGGAGAAGAGCCTTTACCCTATTTTTGTTGCAATTTCTATTCTCCCCTTGTTCACTCCATTGTTGAGTTAGGGACCAAGGTCCATGGAAGGGTCTAGTACACAAGCTATGCCAACTCCGAGCCTTGTACTCCATTCCATTACTCTGTGACAACACCAACAAGGTACTACCTTGGGGCACTGGAGCACAACCAACTACAACTCAATGAAAGGAAGGGAAGTGTACATGTAGTAACTCTCTACTCAGCCAAATAATAATTGACTGAGGTGACAAGGACAAACAAGTCTGAGTGTCTACATATGTGGGATTTTCCGCTTGCATGCGAAAATTTTCCCAATTATACTTTCTAGGTGCGTGTTTGTCATGCACCAAGTCTATTTATTGTTGACTCCAACAGTACAACCTGTGAAAGGAGGGAAGTTGGCTTTGTATGATTGCTCACTGCTGTTGAGAAAGGTTTAGTGGAGTAAACATAATATTTATATATATTATTTTGTTTATCTGTGATGGAAAATGATAAATAAATATAATAAGCATTATTTCCATGGTTTGGTGGTGAAGGTCAGGCTTTGGTTTTGTGGGAAGTTTTGGTGGACCAAATTTTTGGATTTGTCAGCTGATTGGAAAGTTGGTGACTGGGAAAATGAAAAGATCCAGAACTAGACCTTTGGAGTGTTCCAAGGATGGGTTGAAGGAAAAGCAGGGAAAAGATTCTAGACCTAACCATCTGAGAGCATTGGCTCACTACTAGTCAGAGATATCCCCACTCCAAGCCAGTGATTGAGGAACGCACGGATACCAAACCACAATAAATGATTTCAACAAGAAGCACATTACATGTATGCACAAGAAAATAATGGTTCTTACATATGCCATGACATTTAAGTGGTGATGGCCCAAGATGCTGGAAGGCTATGTTGGCAACAAAAAGATTTTATGGATGATAAAAGACATAAACAAAATGAGTCCTGGCAACCCCAGTATAGTAAAAAAGCCTGACTATGCCACCACCTTTAAATTGCAATAATATCTGGATTGACACCCTGAAGCAAAAATTCAGTAGTGCCTCCAATCCAAAATGCATGTCCTAGCATATCTGGATATCCTGCTTCCTGCTATACTGTGTTGCAATAGTTCAAGAACTATGGCCTGGTTAACAATGCCCAGGAACTTTCTGCAGTCTTATAGGCAAATAAAGGGGCCATGTTGGGCACCTTGGTGTTACAGGTAAGATGGTACCTTAGAGCTGTTATGGGACAAGTGGGGTGAGTGCAGGCAGTAACTAAGATGTTTGCCCTATCTTGCAGGGTAGGTATATGGAAGGTAGTGAAAACAGTATTACCAGGAAGATGATTGAATATCAGTGGCAGTGGGATGATGGCATGGAAGATATGTTTGGTGGGGAAAAAAAGATTGGCACTGGGGATGATAGGTTTGCCAAGATTGTGCAAGTAATTAGAGGGATGATTTGATGTTAGGAGGAAGAGGAGTGAAGGGGAGTGAAGGAAAGGAAGTGCCTACCAACAATATGACCAAAGGCTAGGCTGGCCATTGCCCAGATTGCAGCATTGAGAGAATTGGTCAGGTTGAGGCCATAACAAAGTGAGAGTAACACCTCTATAGTGATGGAGGCCTCTTTGTGCACTTGGAGGATATGGGAACCAGTTTTTGCAACTCCTCAACATACATGATGAAGCATTTTATGCTCATGCCAGGTAGCACCATTTATGGTGTGCCAGAAATGCAGACCGGCTAACCAATTATTGAGAGCGCTTGATGACACAGAGCTGGCTGCGTGCTGAGAAAGCTGCTAAGAGGGCCTTTAAAGCAGGCATGCAACTCTCTTTGGGAATGGTCAGTCAGTCACAATATTGAGTAAAGTAAAGTAACCCGGCCACGTAATTGCTGCATGTATTTTTGTCTAATGATCATGTCATAACTTGGAAGAGTTTGATTAGATGTGAGAACAGGAAGACAGCATCAAAATTGTGTTAGAAGGATGGGTGTTACAATACACAATTTTTGGACCTTCAACTTTCTTTCCCTGCTTCAAACTTTCTTTCTGAATTTTCACACATTGTGCCATATGGCAGTTTCCCTTTGTTTAAACTGCAGCCACATTGATGCCCACATATCAACTCCGCCTGGTTATGCCAGCGTCTCCCCGATTTCCTGATGATCAACATTAGTATAACAAGTTCCCTCTCTTAATGAGTTGTACACTTCCTTTCCTCTATTGAGTTATTGTTGTTGTTGTGCCCCAAGACTGTGTCTTGTTGGCATTGTTACACCAGCTCGATCATGTGAGAGAGTAATAGCTAAAAATAAACAGAAGCAGTGTAGCATGAGAAAGTAAAAGTAAAAGTGGGGCTTGAAATAAAAGGAAAGTGCTGTATGGCACAAGTGTTCAAAAAGAGAAAGAAAGTTTTAAGAGGAGACTAATAGTTGAAAATCCAAGAATTGTGTATTATAACACCTACAGTGTGGGGCCAGCATTTGAGCTAGGACCGGCATTTGAGCCAATCTGCCATAGCACATGCTTTTTTTGTGTAATCACCCACTACGTAGCCTGACCATGTTAAGAATGCATATATATTGTTATTGTAATGTAAAATCAATATGTGATTTTGTGTGCAATAAATTGAGGATAAAGCTCAACTTTAAGAGTGAATGGTGTGTAAAGTGGATATGATTTAATGTTGTGCCCCCAAAACTATGTACAATAGTGCTATAGTGTCACATACACATGTACAGTGTACTTAAAAGACTTTGGGGCTCGAGAGTATTGTGCCAGTATAGTGCCAGTGATGAGTGTCAACCAGAATGCTATCCGAGTGAGATATACCTTAATAGGAAGCAACACAAGATAACTGAGTTGTGTACCATAGCAACATTGTGGCAGCACAGTGTTCAATTTACCTCTTAAATATCCTAGGATGGTAGGCCGCCCAAAATCCATGACAAAAAAGAGGCAAATATCTAGGGAGTACCAAGAGGTGTTACAATTGATGTACCAGTACCTACTTACACTTCACTTTTTCATTTACTTTTACTTTTTCCAAGTCACATGATCAATCATGTGACACATCACCTGACCAGTGTCTAGGCTCACCATGTGACCGGTCACATGCTAGACATTGGACTTTAAACTTTATTTACAACTGTACAGTACCTCATGTATTTTAGTATATATACAGGAGCAATACATGGGGAAGGACTCAGCAAGTCCTCCTATTGTATCCTCACAACTAACTTGTTGAAGCCTAAAGGGTAACCACTCCCTCATCATCCTCTCTATAGCTTGTCTGAGTTGTGCGCCAGAGTAACAAACTCTTGGTTGTTACAAGAGGACGCTATTAGCAGAGCTGTTGCATCAGACAAACCCCAGATAGCTATTATAGCCCATAGAGCAATATATAGGCTCTTACAGCTGGTATATATAGTTGGTGTAGACAAGTCCCTATTATATAACTCTATATAGCTAGGTTTGTAACTATACCAGCTCTGATAGCTGCCTATAATATAGCTCCTATATTCCTATAGCAAGATTGGGGCTAACAGCAAAATAATTGCCAGCTGTGTAAATTAAACCCACAACCACATGCTGGCCACTTTTTTGAGCTTACTCAGCATGTTCATACCAGGGCTCTTAACCACTACACCATGTAGGCTTACAAAACATAACATATGATATAGTATATATAACCATCTTTTGGACTTAGTGAATTTTCTGACAAGTTGTTGTTGTAAGCTGCCTTGTATTTATGGACTTTTGAAATAAGTAGCTAGCTGATGAGGTACTTCTTTCCTATAGCTCACCTATGCAAGGTTCTTGCAATTTTTTCAATAATTATTTTAACTTCTTTAAAAATGCTTTTGTCAAAAACTTCTGACTACTTTCACAACTGTTCTATATAGTACTATAGGCAGCTATGAGAGAGATATATATTACTGGTAATCAGACAATAAGTAACATTTTATCACATTATTCAATAATTAGACTCACACATAAGATTTCTGGAGTATACAATAGACAATTAATATATTAGTAAATTACTGACCTACAGCTGTATAGCTCAAAATCAACTCTCATAGCTCATATAGTCTTACTACTGTACCTGTAAGGCTCAATATTAACTCCTATAGTCGGTATAGCTGGTATAGCTGGTGCTATAGTTGCATATAGTATTTCAAAGCCCAGATAATGCTGTTATAGCTGGTATAGTAACTTGCCTAGCTATATAGCTATATGGTTTTTCCTGATAACTGAAGTATATCAAGCAAAGCAAGAAGATGACTCACAGCCAAAATGAAGCATGCACACCATTTGTTGAGCTGTTGAAGAGGAGTTTCAAGAGGAAAATGGGAAGCCTGTGGTAGTCAACCACATCACTGTCTCTTGTTGGCTTGCTGGGGGACAAAGCATGAACCAATATATGGTTGAGAACAGAGCCTGTTGAAGTCAGAGGAGGCAGGCAGAGTGGTTTAGTACTGTCTTGAGCTTGGACATTGGGGGTTTTCTCTGAATCATCAATGCCTAAAGGAGCATGTGGATGAAGTCCTGAAGGCTCGATTGGGAAATCAGTTCCCGTTTAATGGTGTAGGAAAGAACTGGACTGACCGGTTTGTTGAGGAACATTCAGATATGGTAGGCAGTGTCAGGCAACAAATACGAAGCTATATAACAAAGCACAATGCCTGGTCAAGTCCTTGCTGGAAGGCGGTGAATCAGGGTATGAGGATGAAGAGTATCGGTATAAGCGCAAATCCAAACTAATATTGAACTAAAGAACAATACATCAAGTATGTACTTCTTTATATAGTGAACGGCGATGGTCAGACCGAGAAAGGGAGGAACTGAGAAAGTGGTCTGACCAGCTAGCTAACCAATAAGAAAAAAGGAAAAGGTGGTCCGATCTATCGTATTTACTAATCGTATGAGAAAATGTATTGGTAAGGGATGTGCAATTGGCTGTATCAGTAAGCCCATAAGAAGGCGCTGGCTCACAACCTTCTTTGCTTATCAATATTCCTCCGAAGTATTCCCCGACATAGCACTGGATTGTTGCTATGTCATTTGGATATATTCTTGAGGGTCTACAACAAGTCTCCTTCGTTGTAGGTACGATAGGACGTGAGTGTGAATAGAGAATAAGAAGAAAAAGGATAAAAGTAATAAAACACCTGCTGTAATCTCTAGTCCAAGGGCAAGAGGAGTGACAGGGATTGAGTCTGCTAACCACGACATGACAGGAATGCGATAAGAAAAATTGATTCCTCACAGGCAGGTACTGGAGCTGCAGTCTAGACAGTGCTCGAGGACGAGCTGTCAATCCATTCACTCACAAACAATAGTTTAACTTACTAGAAGACACAGTGGAGACACTTGATATCAAAGAGGATTGCATCTGGGCTGCAGATGAGACTGGGTTCCAACCAGGTGGTGGGAACAAAAAGTGTGTTTTTGGACCTGCAGGTGCTAAGAATCAGTATCAGCAATGCAGCGGGAACAGCAAAAACATCACTGTTATGGTGACAATTTGCACAGATGGTGCTAAAATCCCACCAGCTGTGATTTACAAAGGGAAAGCCTTCAAGTTTGGTACGCACTGGCATCAAAATAATGAGCTGTGTGCTTTGTAAGTAACTTTGTCATGGTAATCATCCTGTGATGCTGACACTATGCACCAAACACTGTGGGGATCGACTTATATGAGCCCAGCTTATATGCTGAAAATATTCAATTTTAGCTTTTTTCAGCCAGTCAGAATGCAGATATCCAATATCTTCAGCATATAAGCTGAGCTTATATAAGTCAATCCCCACAGTGAAAAGATTGCCTGTTTTGCATAAGGGTGGACTAATAGAGTTATTGGCTGTTGCTGGATTGAGGATTTTGACAAGAAGACTTGTGAAAAGACAGCTGGCAGACCAAGGCTGCTCCTAGTAGATGGTCACAACTCCCATTATACCAAAACATTCCTTACCTATGCACGCAAAGATAATTTTTATGTGCTGTACTATCTAGCACACACGACATATGTCTACCAAAGTCTTGATGTGGCTGTGTTTGGTGTATTGAAATGCTGCTGGTTAGAGGAATGGGATGAATTTGAGAGGACCACATACAGGATAGAAGATCACAAAGAAAAACTTTATAAAGGTTTATCAAAAGGCCCACATCCGGGCTCTCACCACCACAACAATTAAAGCTGCTTTCAAGCAAACAGGTGCCTGGCCACTAAACTGTAATATTATCTTGCATGATGTGATGGCCACAAGTTTGGAAACCTCAAGCCATGGGCACTTATCACTACAGCAGTCAAGTCCAGTACCAGGCTGTGACTACTGCTATTTATCAATATCAGCAATCCTGTGCTGGCAAAAACACAGCCAACGATAAAGATCTGTTTGGGTCTTCGTCAATCTCAACATCTAGCTCATTCCTTCAATCACTTACCCTTGTATCACCAAATGATCCCATTGGCTTCCTGACTACTCCTGCACAGCAGAAAAATAGACTGCCACAGGTAATTGTATCCTCCTTTTTTCCCTTGTTTTGGGCAGCGCTTTGCGTTCATTATCATGCTTACCTCATTATCTACCAACAACTATCTCACCTTCTTGAAGGCAGAAATACACCTTCCTTGACCTTGAGCCATGGACTGAACAAGAGTGAGCACTGCAGCAAGAACTCAATGCAACTCTTGACCATGAGGCTGCATGCAAAGCAGCCATGAGTGAGATGCAGTCCACAATCATCCTGCAGGGGATATACTGTAGTAAATTGCATGGTCAACTTACTGTGCAGGAGGAGGAAAAAATAAACACAAAAAAATATGGGAAGTTGATGGGAGATGGGCTTCCATATTACCTTACAAGTGATACCTTCTTTTCACAAGTTGTCGACCATGAAAAAGCGGTGGCAGATAATGAAGTCAAACAAGCTTGGAAAGAAGCAAGAGGACAGCGTGCAGGGGCTTTGGAGGCCTGGAAAAAGGATAACAAGGCAAGGAAGCAACACAACAGGGATCTGAAGGCAAATTATCAGGTTAAAGTCAATCAATGGAAGGAAGAGTGTGAGAATGCAAAAGCAGAAAAGCGCCAGCCTGCATGGAAAAAGCCAGTCTGTGGCAAGCTCAAAACACCATTACTTAAACCTACAGCAATAGAGGAAGCTATAGGAGATGATGCTGACCTGGATGCTGATGAGCATGAAAACAGCACAGAGGAGGAGGAGGAGTAGCATACTGATAACTGTTTAGATATTCAGTGTTGATTGAGTCTTTTAGATTTACTATATTTGGTGCTGGCTCAAATGCCTGGCATCAGGAAAAATGGGGGTAGCCATATAGAACAAATATAAAGCTATACTTGTATATAGGTACTTATAAAGTTGTCATAACTGTCAGACCTGTTATAGAACCTCTGGCATTTATAGAGTCACATATAGGCTCTTATAGATGACTAAAAGCTATTATAGCCTTTTATAGATGTTGAGGATCTTTTTTTACTTGTAGAGTCAAGCCAGCCAATTATAGCTGTTATAGATACTGGGGATCTTTTTTTACTTTGAGAGTCAAGCCAACTAATTATAGCTTTTGCCTAGGTTTTATAGTCTTTATAAAAAAAATAGCTGTAATACAAGTCTTATAGCTTTCACCTTGTTTCATATGTACCTATAGATTGGATCAATTATTTGGACATTTATTGCCATTATAACTTCAAGGGTAATGCAAGAAATGCGTAATATCAAAAGCAATATCAAAAATGCACAACATCATTAAAATAATCAAACAATCTAGACTATGAATAGACTTTACTACTAACTGAGTACTTATGCTACCATAGTTTCCTCTAAAGCATCAAAGTCAATCCTATAATTGTCTTCTTGAGGTTTTTGATTAAGATATTGAAGATTGGCTGATTGTCTGTATATATATATTTCACATTAGCTAAAGGATAGGCAGTAGATATATACCACTTACAAAATGCTTTCGTAAAGATTATTCCTCATTTGAGTCATCCAACTAGGGCAATGCTTCTGGAGTGTAGAGAGCTTCTCAAAGTAGAATCCCCATCTACTAATAAGATTAGGCAGAACTATTATAAACGTGATTAGAACTCACCTAATTTTGAACATATTCTCTGAAAAACCTTGTATGCTCTTACCACCACTATTATAGGCTCTAAGAGCACACTTAACCTAGTGGATAAGTAAGTAAATATTCAAGAGTAGGAAGAAGAAGTCATACCGCAGAGGCAACCAGTGCAAGTAGAGGCAAAGGAATACTTTTGAAAATATGTGCGTACCTAATTCCTTCACCTTTTCTTCCAAACCATTGGTTCCTTATGAGATCCTTGAAAACAGGGTTTGAGAATGGTTTTTGCTTGTTATAGGTTCTTCCCTGATACCCATAAATTGTAATACAATATAAAAAAATAGTTCTCACTTTTATATCAAGGTCCCCATCAGTAAATGCACATGTATCAATCAACCACTGAACAGCAAGTTTGATTTCTTCAGGAGACATATCCCCTGGGATACCATATGCACCATTGATCATGAGTCTGGCTTTGGCTACAACCTCTTCCCATATTTGGGGCCCAGCAAACCATACCTCAAAATTCAAGCAAGAGTTAAAACCAAATCACAGCAATGAAAGAATACACTCACATAATCCATCATGAAGATTTTCAACACTTCATTTTCTTCAACCTCCCTTAATTTGGATTCAAAGCTGTTGCTAATCTTGGAGCTTTCAGTGATTATTTGCCATGAGATATCAGAGTGTATATTAGAAGCGGGGAATCCTTCATTTGTTGAGATATGAAGACACATTTGAGTATGGGCTTCTATAGCTAGCTGTGCCAAAGAAGGAGGGAAAAGAGCTAGTGTAGGTTTGAGCTTCCTAGTCATAGCAGAAGATGAAGATACACTAGCTATTGCTGTGCTTTATGTGCAACTGGAAGGTTGAATAGAAAGAGCTGCAGATGGCAAACAAGATGGTGTGCTAGTGCTTTCACCAATATTAAAAGACAACTTTGATATACAAGATAAAGGGATCATATCTTCTTGTTCACTATCCCCTCTAACAGTGTTCCTAAACTCTTCTGTATCTGTATTGACATCCCCACTCCTGTCTTTATCTTCATTATCTATAGGCCTCCAGGATCTAGGTTGAGTTAAAGGTGGAGTCTAGACCATGTTATTATCATGCTTTTTATCCTGGTCATCTACTACCTCCCTCCTACGCCTACACTTCTGGGAGGGTGGCAGTGGGGCATCCTCCCCCTCATCCTCTTCCTCAAGAGTATCAGCAGTACATTTCAGGATTTCTAAATAGCATCAGTAGAATATAAGATTTTATGGGAGATTTAAAAAAACAAATACCTTGACATTGTCTCTCCAGAAATGTCTTTTGAGCTGCTTTGCTGGCAGCCCTAGTTTGAGCTTTCCCAACTTCCTTAAGCCTCTCATACTCCCCAGCATCTTTGGTAATCTTACCCTTCTGAGATTTGGTTTTACTAGAAGCAGATTTTTTATCCATGAGTAGTATAAGGAGGATGATGGACCTGCAATACGTGGGGAGGATTAAATTACCACACGTCAAATTTTGGTGTGGGAGCATCTGAAAGTATACTAACTTCACAAAGAAAAGACGTGCAAAAAGCTAAACTATTCAAACTACATTGTCTGCCCATCCATTTCTATTCTTTGCCCATGAAGAGAACTCTTTGTCAGTATGGAAAACAAAAGATGCTCTCTTGCCTTGGTATTGCAGATTGAAGTGCGTAATGTCTCAAGATCTGAAGATGGCGAAGTCACCTTGCCTTAATTCCAAGACCAGACCTGTTTCAACCATAACAAGGGCTTCACCTTGGAAATTACCAATAGGAAGGACAAGACAGAAGTCCTTGTCTTTGCTATCTTGGTGACCTTTGGTAGAGACATTGAGGTTAATCTCCAGTGAAAGGAAGGGGAATATTGGAGACGAATTGTTGCCAGGCAAAATTGACACAACTTCAGCCAATAACTCATACTCCTCAGGCAGCTGGAGCTCAATCTTGTGGATAGAGTGATTTTTAGATTAGATACCACAATAATGTACTATAAATAAGCTTACCACATCATTGATCCAATGGAATAGGTCTGCAAAGACAACTTTGATAATCTTGTAAATAGTGCCGTAATCTTTGATTTCCTTGGACAGGTAAGGGATTATCTGGGAATAGTTGGTACAATGTCCATCTTCCCTCTCCAATATGAGAGGCAAAATCTCAGTTGGAGCGTCATCTCCCTGGTTTTCAAGGAAGTTAGTGGGCAGCTGGAAAGGAATAACATGGCTGTATTAGTACTTACTCTTGTGCAGTGACGGTTGTACCAGGAAAAGTATAGCGCCTCAAACATGTCATTCTCATCATGTTGACCAGGCTTCTCAGTAAGCAGCTCATTATTCTCAAATGCAGCCAGGAGCTTTGGCTGTAGTGATGAGCGGATATAGTCAGGGAGGGATGTGCAAACAAAGACTATGAGGGAGCCGTCTGAGTTGCGAATATTGAGTGATTGGCTGATATCAAGAAGTTTGATAAGGCATAGAAAGCTTGAGTGTACAATGAACTTACCCCAAAATAATGCTTGCTGGGATCCTCAGGTACGTCTCACATGTAGCCTTTACACTGTCTTGATACAGAGACTGAAGCTAGCAATAACTCAGGTAAATGATCGGATAAGGCTCCCAATATGTAGCCACATACCTGTGTTCGCAAGTCATTAGTGTCTGTTGCTACATGGCCCCTCACTGCTCACTCCCTTGCCTTCTCAGTCCACAGGACATTGGCATTGCAATCATGTTCTGCCTGAAAGACTTTGCTTGCAGCCAAAGAATGATTATACGACGTAGGGATGGTGGTGGTGTTTTTCTCACTGAGAAAGCGAGATGGATAGGAGTTGGGAAGAGGACAGTCCTCTTCCTCATTGACTTCAGTTGGGGGACTGTACCACCTACTCAGAAATGAGTGTTCCAGTGGTGTAAGCATGTTGTAACCCAGTTGGTGCAGAGGGATAGCTGGATTACCAGTGCAAATAGTGGAAGTGTAGCAAGACTGCCAGGCGACGCAGTCATGATCAAGTAAGACAAAGTTACTAGGTATATTGTTATTAGCAAGGATATCCTATTATACTTCAATAAAGCTAAAAACTATAGCACGCACTTGAAGATAACAGAATCAAAAAAACGGTCTGACGAGCTGATATTTGTGCAATCAAATTCATTGGCTAGCTGATGCTCTGAAAGTATAGCCGGGGAGAACATTGATGCCATGCTAATGGGCAAAGAGAGGCGCATGCGACTGATAGTAGGAATGATGTGGTCGATAATTAAATTCCCTCAACAGTTCCTTTTTAAAGCTTGTAAGAGGTATACAAGAGGCGACTATCTTCAATTCTTACCTTTCTTTGGCATTCTTAGCAAATTTGCAAGGTCCCATGGTGAAGTGCCCTCCATGGCAGCAACTGAAACACAAAGACCCAGACCGGCAATAAGTACTAATAAATATATGGAGCCTCCACCAGCAAGGGCTGCAAACTGGCTTTCAGTGGAATGCCAGTCTTGGAACGTCCTTTTGCTGGGTTTGTTGGACAGATGGGCAATTTCTTGATTGTATATTCCATTGAGAGAGAGACCTGTTCATATTTTGATACTACAATTTGAGATATGAGCGAAAAATATTGAATATGAGAGAAAGACTGGTGTACTTACCTTTGACATTTTGTGACAAGCCACATAAGGTTGACCATCAGAAGAAGCTATATCCTTGCCACTAAGTCCCTTGCAACGAGCAACAACTGACATAAGTGATTTGTCGAGATATGCTCCCTCCTGGATTGCAGACTTGACATTCAGGAGCCAAGCTTCTGGGTTGTGCGCATTAGAGCCCCAATGAGCGGATGAAAGAGTGGCAATGATGGCATTGACATTCTCGCTTGTGTTGATCCAGGGACTACTTCGTTGTTGCCATGTACCTTCGCCACCCTGACGCTGCAGTGCAAAAGTAATACCACCCCTAGGACAAGGGCGACGGGGCTCAGAAGCTGGTGCCAGGTCTTGAGGTCATTGAGTTCGTCGTCTTGTTGCTCTGGATTTCCCTCGATTGCTTTGTTTGGAAGCCATAATGGTTTTTTTCGGAATGCTGGTATTGGGTAGGTTGATTGATTCAGAACCAGAATCTTGAAGTGTATCAGTGCCAGTAGAGGGGTGAGACTCGTCCAACCAGGGAAGCATGTTTGGTAGTGCTGATTGCTCTTTAGGTAGTTTATTAAATTAGTTGTAGTATTGGATGGTGCCGTTGGCTCTCCAAAGAGGAACCGGAAAAAAAAATGTAAACATACCTAGTGAGGGTTCACCTAACAATAACTCGGATTCAGATAGAACTGACAAATATATAGTTTCAGCTGAGGATAGCCAGATCAGAAATCAAACTTGAAAGCTTACCTGGCAATGCAGACAAAATTGATGCGTACAATAAAAATGTTGATAAGTTGCTCTGAAAGTCGACCAGGCCTTCGGGTAAGTCTTGGATACCATTGAGTATTTCCACCAGATGCATGAGGTCATTCCCATACATGCTCAGTGCATGTGCCAGCAGCTCACATTCCGATATGGACAGCATTTTTTGGGATAACCAGTTGAGCGGGCGTTTGAGCACCTGCCATTCTTGGTCTGACCATAAGTGGAAGGTGTCCGAGCGTCCGGGCAGCATCCTCTTTAGGAAGGTGTGCAAACATCTGAGTGTGATCACATGTCCCCTCTAAAAGCAGGAAGTGCTCAGCAAGGTGAGCACTTCCTGCTTTTGGACTCACCGCTATTTTATCTTGCCTTACTCACCTAGTATGCCTGCAGGTTCCAGCTTAAGGAAGTATGGCTTCCACGGGCCTCCATCAGGGCCAGCTTGCTGCTCAAAATTGTGTTGCTCACCCATCATTAACATTTCTCCTAGGAATCTTGCCATGGCCACGCTCAATGTAAGTACATTGTTGGTTTGCACCTTAGTTTTTCACTTTATACTCCAATAGCACCCATATTCTTTGGAAGGTTTTCCCATCCGACGCCATGGTACCCCACCGACCAAACCCAAAGTACGTCCATCCCATTATTTTCTTGATGTCTCTCTCACTTATCCCTGTTCCAGTTCAACGCTTTCCTATTTAAAGGACCTAAGCAATATTATCACACCTTTATGGACCCCCTTATCAAGGCAGAGGCAGCTCCCTTGAAGAATTACTGCGCCCTTGAAGACATGCTCCACATCCTATTTCCCCTATCTGAACTCTTCCCATCTACGCCGGGTGCTCTCCCTCAAGAAAACCCCTTGTTCACTGCCTTTGAATGCCTTCAACAGGAAGGGCTTTACTCATCTGATTTAGGGAAATGGACTGCTGCAAGTTCCTGCCCGGATTTGACTAAACCATGGAGCCCTGGCTCAGAAGGAGAGGTCGCAGATTTTCTCAATTATCTGGTTCACAAAGTTGATCAGCTTGTGGATTCCGGCACCTTCAAGAGGTCCAGATGGTGGACTTCTGTGTATGCTGTCCAAGCAGTCGGTGATGCTGGTGGAAGGCGCCGCCCAGATCTTGTACTCATATCCTCCAGTGACACGTCTTATCCCCCTAAGCTCCCTCCTGCAAGTATGAGAAATGCTGACAGTCTTGGCGAGCTCAAGGACCAAGAGGAAAATAAAGCCTCTTTTGACAAGGTACACGAACAGCTTATGGGAAGATTGTCATTTGTTAGGGTTGCACAAGATTGATGTATCTACACTCTAGGTACTTCTTTGCTTCCCACAAGTATCAGACCTTTGGCAGAGTCAATGGTCTCAGCCTGTTTCTTGAAAACAATGTATCTGAATACTCCGCCTTTATGATCCCTTACTTCAAGCGCCTCTGCAAGGTTCTGTTTGGGTCCACATTGTTCCTCTTAAAGAGATTTGTAGAGGCAGGTCCGCCACCATTCTTTGTACTGTCGCATGCCTCCCATGACAATGTTCTTGATATCCTCGGGGAAGCTCTAGAGGAAAGTCAACGCAATGAAAGGTGGAAGGATCTGAGGAGGCCTTTTAGCAGAGCGTCAGGGTTTGTCCATCATCTGGATCTTTGGAGGTCCGATGATGAGCAATTTGCATTCCAGGCCCCTTTGGTGTCGAGCTACGTCTCAGGTGCAAAAGGGACCAGTGGAAGTATGGCAAGGTATTTGAATCTGATCACTTCCTCCACATCCTCTCTTCAGGCAGTCAAGGCATCTAATCGTCTGCAAGCTGTTACTCTCCAATCTCTTAAACGCCATCATAATGCCTTGTCTCCGTTCCTTGCTTCTGATATTGCAGATTCTAAGCGCCCTCATACTAAATAGTCATGTATTTGTAATGTGACCTTGTTGGACGTCTGTAAAATTGGGTTCTCTGTAGCATCCATTGTTCCTCATTCTCTAACCTAACAAAATGCTTGTCAACCGTAATACTCCTCATCCATGCCCAGCATCATGTGGCAGATCTTTTTCCAGCACCCGTGCCCTCAATATGCACCTTGGCTCTGCAAGAAGCTGTGCTTGATACCACAAGGGTAAATTGAGAGAGATCCTAACCCAGCAGGATGGCAACTTGGAGAGGCAAGGATTGCTGGTGGAAGAAAATTTAGATACCCCCTATGGCCCTCCACATCCATTCCAGAAGGAATCCATGGGAGATGCTGTGGAAGATATTGAAGAAGATCTATTTGCATTCATCCCACTCAAGCAACCTGAACAGGAGGATCTGGAGCCGGGGGAGGCAGCGGGTCCTTCTAATCATCCAAATGCCATTTTCCTGAATGATAATGATGATGAGCATGTAGAAATTCTCCCCCCTACAGCAGGTCAGATAATATGTATGGACCATACCTTGCATGGGGGATGGGGAAAAGGGTTTGAAGGGGCAAGAAGGGCTGTAGACAACTATGGGGATGTGGATATGGATAATAATTTCCCAGTTGCCTCTGGACCACAGGATACTAGGTTCTTTCCATTTGCATCAGAAACAGACTGGCGAGTCGCCTGTTGGGCAATCCAGGATGGAATAGGTCACAAATCATTTGACCGTTTGTTAGCTATTCCAGGGGTATGTTTTTATTCTATTCACTTCCTGGATCTCCTTAAAGAAGCCATTATTTCAGGTCAAAGAGAGACTGGGTCCTGTCACAACATTAGAGGGCTACACAAGATAGTTGACTCTGGTATTCCATCCAGAGCTGATTGGACGTCAAAAACCATTGCATTCCCAGATGCCCCTGATGACAAGCATCTAATTCATTACCGTGATGTCATTTCTGCCATTTGTAGCCTCCTTGGCAACCCAGCCCATGCAAAACACATTGTCTACAAACCTAAGAAGATATTCAGTAATGCACAGAAAGAGAATAGATATTACAATGAAATGTGGACTGGAAAGTGGTGGCATGCAATCTAGGTCAGTATTACCTACGCTGGATATTAGTTTTATTTGAATGTTGACTCTTATGTGTGCAGGCACATCTACCTAAGGGAGCAGCTCTTTCACCAGTCATAATTGCTACAGACAAAACACAATTGACGCAGTTCTCAGATTCCAAATCTGCCTATCCTGTGTATCTAACTTTGGGCAATATTCCACATGCAATACAATGGAGGCCAAGCCAGCATGCCTGTATCTTAATTGGCTACTTGTCTGTAAGCAAAATCATAGGCATGCAACTCACTTCGAGAGAAAAGTCATCCAGAGTGCAGAGACTATTTCATGAGTCAATGAAGATTATTTTGGACCCATTAAAAAAAGCTGGGAGGGATAGAATAGAGGTGGTAGGAGGAGATGGAGCAGTGAGAAAAGTATACCCTGTGCTAGCCTGCTATGTGGCCAATTATCCAGAGCAGTGTCTGGTGACATGCTCAAGATATGGTACCTGCCCCAAATGCAAACAACCTCCAGAAGAGCTTTCAGCCTCTACTGCAAGAGAGCCACGTACTGATCAATGGACAGAGTCAGTAATCAATAAGGCTAAGGAAGATACACACACATTCATTCCATCAGTTTCAAGAGAGGTGCAAGGAGTAACTAGTATCTGGATCCATCTACAAGCCTTTTTGGACCGGTTTTCCTCAATGTAACATTCATATTGCAATCACTCCTGATGTCCTCCACCAGTTATACCAGGGCATTTTCAAGCACATGGAGCATTGGTGCCAGAAACTACTAGATCCTAAGAAACTTGATGCACGCATCAGAGCACTTCCTCCCTGCTTTGGTGTTCATTATTTCAAGAATGGCTTTTCGGCTCTTGGTCAAATAAGGGGGAAGGAACGGAAAGATATGGCAAAGATACTATTGGGATGCCTTATTGGCAAACTTCCACGTCATGCTATCATCACCTATTGATCACTTTTAGACTTTGTTCAGATAGCCCAATACCCAACGCATGGTGATACCACCTTGGGCTACCTTGCCCGATCTCTCAATATTTTTCACCAACACAAAGATATCCTTACCTGTCTTGGAGTCAGGGACCATTTCAACATACCTAAATTTCATTCCCTCTTACAGTACCAGGAGTTTATCACATGGTTTGGCACCACTGACTGTAACGACCAAGAGTTTCTTACTCTGGCGCATAACTTGGACAAGCAAAAGAGAAGAGAGAAAGGGATCACCCCTTAGGTTTCAACGGGTTTGTTGTGCTAGACAACAGCAGCGAGTCCTTCCCCAAGATGTAAGGACCATTTATTATTTTCTCTATGTCTTGGTTTTTGAACGCTTTCCCTGTTACACCTCTGGCTTTAGGGCTAGAGGTATCATTTGCTATTCTACTTCTCATAGCCCTCACAGGCTTTCTCAATCATTGTTACCACTTTATATCACAGATCAGAGACTGGGTATCACTCCCAGCTAGCCAGCACAATGGGTAAGGGCTGATAGTAGGCATCTCGCCAACCAGCTCCAAGCCCCATCAAGGCCTGGATATACTAATAAACGCTTTGATCAGGATCGTACCTCATCATGAGGATACAGTTCCTGAACACGCGTGACAAACACCTATTATTAGTACAACTCTCTCACCTGCTGATTAATCATTCAAAGTCGTACAATAGTTATTCCTTTTTCTTATTGGTCGATTTATTCCTCAGACCACTTTTTGTTTATTCCCCTTTCGGTCTGAGGGATGGACAGTTAGCTATTAAAGCCCTGCACATCTCATGTATAGTTCTTTAGTTTTCTATTACTTGATTTACCCGCTTTACTCCTCAACCGAAATCCTTGAGTTTACTCCCAAATCCTCTACTTGCTATATTTACTAGCATCTGTTGACCTCAAGCTCATTGAACCTCTTACTCCCTGCAAGTGCAGTAGGAGACAGGTTTGGTTTTTGTTATAGTTTAATGTTGCCTCACACAAGATTTATTGGGGTTTATATACTAATGCAGGTTTGTTTGTACATATGTACTGTACAGTTGCTAGGGGCAGTGGCTGCTGATGTCATGGGGCCTAGCCCGTGTAATCAGCTCCACTGCGTGGGATACTTGTAGCTAAAATAAGAATAGGGCAGTGCCGCGCGAGAAAGGTGGAGTATGAAATAAAAGGGGAAGTACCACATGGCACAGTGTGAAAACTACAGTACAAGGTTAAAGCGGAGAATGAAATTTAAAGGAAAGGTCCGGAAATGAAAAGTAAGGTAAATGGTCACATGACTGTGAGGAATCGATTTTTCTTATCGCATTCCCGTCATGTCGTGGTTAGCCGACTCGATCCCCGTCACTCCTCTTGCCCTTGGACTAGAGATTACAGCAGGTGTCTTGTTACTTTTATCATTTTTCTTCTTATTCTCTCTTCACACTCACGTTCTATCGTACCTACAACGAGGTAGACTTGTTGTCGACCCTCGAGAAGATATCCAGATGACATAGCCACGATCCAGTGCTATGTCTGGGAATACTTTGGAGGAATATTGATAAGCGAAGAAGGTTGTGAGTCAGCGCCTCATCATGGGCTTACTGATACAACCAATCGCACATCCCTTACCAATACATTTTCTCATACGATTAGTAAATAAGATAGATCGGACCACCTTCTCCTTTTTTTCTTATTGGTTAGCTAGCTGGTCAGACCACTTTCTCAGTTCTTTCCTTTCTCGGTCTGATCATCGCCGTTCACTATATAAAGAGGTACATACTCGATGTATTGTTCTTTAGTTCAATATTAGTTTGGATTTGCGCTCATACCGATACTCTTCATTCTCATACTCTGATTCACCGCCTTCAAGGAAGGACTTGACCAGACATTGGGCTTTGTTATATAGCTTCGTATTTGTTGCCTGACAATGACTGGTCATGTGACTTGGAAAAAGTAAAAGTGAAAAGTACAAAAAGTGAAGTGTGAGTAGGTACTGGTACGTCAATTGTAACACTGACAACTACAATATGGAGATGTTTGAAATATTTCATATAGACTTTGCTAAAGATGGATGGAGGGCCTCCAATAAGAGGAATGAAGCTCCTCAAATGATCACCTGGCTGCTGCGTAGGGAAAAAATATTTGCTTTTGAGTGTTATCTTAAAATGAGCATGGAAAAAGACAATGAAGATGTTTTCCTTTGTGCCAAGTCTCAGGATTGTTATATTATTATTGCAAAGAATCCAAGAAAATCCCAACAATCACTTATATCTATCATGGAGAAGCACTCCTGCCCAGGCTTTGAGGACGTACTCAAAATCTATCTTAACTCAAAATTACAGCAGCCCCATTCCAGGGCACAATGATGTGGACTTGTTTGATAACCAAATGGATGCTGTAAAGGCAAAACCCTCAAGTGTTGGTGCAGCATCCTAGGTTAGATACTATTATAGTGATGAACTCCAATGACTGTGAATCAACAGGTTTGACAGGTAAGTTCTATAATATAAAGCTCTATCTACTATCTGTTTAAAAGTTGTACCAGGCACAAGAATTGGATGTCTCAGAGTGATCTTCAAGTTACCTACAACTTTATATGGCACACATAGTGCACCTTCTAACTGGCCCAAAGATCATTTGGCTTATGTTGAATGGTTTAATCATCTAAGGCCAACAGCTGAAGACAACCATATGATGTACTCTGTCACCAAACCTGGGCCTAATGCTTCTGGCTACCTGCCTGGTGATATTATACCCTTTTCTGCAATTAGACATGTTTGTCATTTGATTTCAGTCTTTGGGGAAAATAGAGATACTTGTCTGCTCAATTGGACTCACAGTAATGTTTTGGATGTTTGTACAAAATTTTATCTCAACAAATTTAGTAGTAAATGCTTATCAGACACTATGGTAAATTCAAATTATGAATTTTTTTTTGTTTTTTTTAGCTAAATCTTGTGCTATAAAGGCTATAATTGCACTGATAGGGCTATGGTTGCTATGAAAGCATCCATATATACATGTGGTGGCTATATAGCGCTACATAGCAAAAGAGTTTTTGCTGATGGGAAACCTGATTCCATGGTGTCAACCTAGATTCTTGAATTATGCATGTAGTTTCCGAATGATGATTATAATATATTCATATAAATATCTATACAGGTATCTCAGATAGAACGCATAGCTTATTGAATGAATATTGCAAGGGAGTCAGGCTTGGAATGTGCAAGTATTTTGATTGGCTCAAATGCCAGTCCTACACTCACTGTACTATTAAATGCTGCAATTGTTTGGTCATCAGGGAAATGGAGTTGGGTAGCTTTTTCAAGCACAAAAGCTGAACATGTGGGCCCCACTGCAGCTGCTAAAAAAGCTATTTGGCAATGAACTTTATATTTGCAGCATTAGAATTCAGCACTGACTGTTACAATACACAATTTTTGGACCTTTAAGTTGTATTCTCCACTTCAACTTTCCTTCCTAGTTTTCACACACTGTGCCATGTGGCACTTCCCCTTTTGTTTAAAATTCCACTTTCTCGTGCTGCGCTGCCTTTCTTTATTCTGAGCTACAAGTCTTTCACGCAGTGGAGCTGGTT
Organism: Serpula lacrymans var. lacrymans S7.9; assembly: GCF_000218685.1. Lineage (NCBI taxonomy): Eukaryota > Fungi > Basidiomycota > Agaricomycetes > Boletales > Serpulaceae > Serpula > Serpula lacrymans. The sequence continues at coordinate 1,834,113 of NW_006763291.1, read as the reverse complement.
ACACAGGCTGCACCCTATGATATCATCAGCCACTGCCTTCATCAACTGTATAGTACATAGGTACAAATAGTCTGTAGTAGTATATATACCCCAATTGATCAAGGAGACTCCTCAGCAAGTGTTACAATACACAATTTTTGGACCTTTAATTTTCATTCTCCTCTTTAACCTTTTTCTGTAGTTTTCATACACTGTGCCATGCGGCACTTTCCCTTTTGTTCAAACTCCTCTTTCTTGTGCTACACTGCCTTTTCCTTATTTTTAGATACAACTCTCTCACGCAGTGGAGCTGGTCACACGGGCTGTGCCCCTTGACATCATCAGCCACTGCCTCCATCAACTGTACAGTACACATGTACAAACAACCCTGTAGTAGTATATATACCCTAATAGATCAAGGAGACTCCTCAGTGAGTCCTCCTGTTGTATCCTCACAACTAACTTGTTGAAACCTAAAGGGTAGCTACTCCCTCTTCATTATCTTTTGGCTTGTCTGAGTTGTGCGCCAGAGTAACAAACTCTTGGTTGTTACATTAGGACTTGCTCTTACTACTCTCTCACACGTTGTGCAAACCCGGTCCCCAGGGTTAAGGGGTTATTTTTGGGAATATCCCGTATAGCAGAAGGGTGCGCTCCTAGCGACGGCTTCGTAGTGCTCTGGGAGAAGAGACAATCATTGATACATGGCCCCCAGTGTTAAGGGGAGTACTTTAGCTCAGCAATAGTGTGGAACTATTGTTGATTAGAAATTTAGATACAAAACTTCACTTTCTCTTTCCTCTGACCAGGCCGGTGTCGATGATGAGAACTGTTGTTAGAAAACCACACACAAAAACAAACAAACACACAATCCTCCCAGATTCCACGGAACTTGTTTATGGGCTTTGCCTCCTAGAACAGTGGAGTGGTCTGGTTGTTCGTGGGGTGGTACGTATAAAGATCCTTCAAAGTAAAACCCAGAGGTGTATGAGTGTGGGTTTTGAGGAGGATGGATAGTTGAATTTATATAAAGATAGGGGCTTTGTGGCGAGTATGGACGAGCACTACCTTGCTAATCGTAGCACAAGGTAGGTTTGAGAACAACGAGGATGACAAAGTGACAAGGTTCCCAGTGATAGCAGGCTCCTGACGCACAAACTGTAGTGCTCAGAAGGACTCTAATCGAAGGGGATGACAATCACTTTCAAAAAGTGACAAGTGACGATGACAGCAGTTGACAGTGGTAGCAGTGGGAAGTGTTGTGACCACACTAAATCACAAGTAGGAGAGTAGTGAACTTGAGATTAGAGAAGAAGTCTGGATTGGATTTCTTGTTCTTTTTACAAGGTAAAATACAGGGGTTTATATAGTGAAAGAAAAGTAGGCTATGCACAGTATAGCTGTGCAAAAAGAATGAGAAAGAACATGAAGGAAGGAATGTATGCTGACGAATCCTGCGTAGGTAGTACAGGATAAGATTGTCAAAAAAGGAAAAGAAAGAGATAGAACAATGAATGCTGTGAGTAATGTCACAGGTTTGTACAGCCATAAAGTAAAGTCCAATAGCAAAAAGAGAGCAGGAAAATCATGATGTCATGGGAAGATGCAGTAAAAAAAGGGCAAGGCAAAACACTATCACTATCAGTATCAACACAGTTCCTTTATTGTCAGTCAGGCATTCTAAAAAAATATGTGTCCATAAAAATGATTCGAAAATCAAAAATAATCGCACTGTAAATGAATGTTCTGCTGAAGAAAAAGAAACTGGAGCCACCGGTCCACCACCTAGTCCAAATCCGACAGTTCCATGGCCTTACCAATGGACTGGTTGTGTTGGACCACCTGATCAAACAAGGGAGGGAGAGGACTAGTTCCAATTTGGAACAAGTGAGTCCCAGGGAGCGTGTGGTAGGTGTAGCTGTAGCAAAGACGATGGACAAAAGATAAGTGTACCCAAGTGAATGGGACAGCGATGAACATGGGCGACGCAAGGGGATGAACCTTCTCCAGCTCAAAAACTACCCACCCACGCTCCAACCAGGCAAGACGAGCGACCGATGTTTTGATAGTATATGATGGCAGATCGACGTCATGAAGATGGACCTGTTGCCCTATTTGGACCGGCCGCCGGGGCTTTGCTGATATCAGCAGTGGCATGTGGTAGTCAACGGATCGGCAACGGAAGTGGATAGGAAGTGGTGACATCAGAAATGGTGGGGGTGCAAATAAGATGAGGAGGAGGAGGGTGGAGGTGACGGAAAAGTGGATTAGAATGGGGATCCAGAAACGACCGTCAGGTGAGAATAAAAAGGAGAGGAAGGGGCCCATGGTGGGGCTGGGCAAAGGAAGGGGAGTAAGGGAAACGACAAAAGCGAGGGCGCAATGCAATGTGTAGCCAGTGGCGACGCAAAAATTTGCCGAAATGCCGAAACATGGAAAGTACCGGATGGAAAAGCAAAGGTGAGCGTGACTGGATTGCCTAATAGAGGTGGTGCTGATCAGCCACAAGTTCAAAAAGGGCAATATTAATCACTATTCCACGTGGCACTGTGCCTGTGTGGCGCAAAGGCGAGTCTTTTGAATATTCACTTCATTATTGACACTTGTCCATGCTACCAATCAACTTTGGTGCATGACAGCGCCAGAGTAACTAACTCTTGGTTGTTGCATTAGGACTTGCTCTTCTACTCTCTTGCACGATTGTGCAAAAAGTCCCACTGGGCACCCGGACTCTAGGGTGAAGGAGATTTGGTTATTGGTTGGGAATATCCCACATAGCAGATAGGTGCGCTCCTAGCGACGGCCTTGTAGTGGTTTGGGAGAAGAACCAATACCTTCAATACGCGGCCCCCAGCGTTAAGGGGAGCACTTAGCTCAGCAGTCGGTGTGGAACCACTGTTGATTAGAATTTACATACAAAATTTCACTTTTTCTTTCCTCTGACCAGGCCGGGCACTTGCCTCCGCCAGTCTGGAGAATGGGTTGACAGCTTAACAAGCGGACCACCCCCTGACAACCGTTCAGACCAGGGTTTATTATGAATACCTTTTTATACACTCTTTCAAATACCATAGTGTGGGTAGTCGGAGATTAAGATCCGATACTCAGCAGGGAAGAGGTAGATCCGCAGATAGCAAGCGGGGACCCCTTTTTACATTTTTTTAACCTTACCAAGAGAACAAGTTGACATGTCATCGCAAAGTCAACAACCCGACATCAACACTCTGTTGCACAACATGTGTGCACAGATTTTGATGTTGACTACGCAACTCGCCGAACTGCAGGTGCACCCCCCTGCAGCAACCCCCTCGGTCAAGAAAAAGTTCAATAAGAAATTTGAAGTCATCGCTGACCCTGGCGCCTTCGAGGGAGACAGAGCACAATTTGCCAAATGGTGGATCAAGCTCCAAATTTGGGTCAAGGCAAACTGGGATGCGTTTGCCAACGACTTTGAGGTAGCAACTGCGGTACTATCTCGATTAAAAGGACCTGTGGCAGGTTGATACGCCCAAGTTAGAATGCAGGAGTGCTACACCGCAGGAGTGTGGCCTGTCTGGGACGATCTCAAAATTGAGATCAAAAAATATTTTAAACCACAAGCTGAGCGTGACTGGGCATGTCAGCAAATCTGTACCTTCAAGCAAGGAAACATGAGGACGGATGACTTCGTAACCCGGTTCCTGGCCCTCTCTATCCAAGGGGGTCTAGGAAATGAACATGCAGTAGAACTGCTGGTGTAACAACCAAGAGTTAGTTACTCTGGCTCACACAAGAACACACTATAAGGGTAGTGAATGGGAAGTGGTTACCCCTTAGGCTGCAGAGAGTTTGTTGGTGAACAACAGGAGGACTCGCTGAGGAGTTTCCTGGATCTATTGGGGTATATATACTAATACAGAGTGTTTGTACTTATGTACTGTACAGTTGATAAAGTTAGTGGCTGATGATGTCATGGGGCCTAGCCCGCATGACCAGCTCCACTGTGTGAGAGAGTTGTATCTAAAATAAGAAGAAGGCAACGCGGTACGAGAAAGAGGAGTTTGAACAAAAGGGGAAGTGCCGCGTGGCACCATGTGTGAAAGCTAAAGTATACAAGGTTAAAGCGGAGAATGAAAAAGAAGGAAAGGTCCCAAAATTGTGTTATCGTAACACTACCCCCCTTCTAAGGCTCGATTTCCAGGCGAGACCAAATACCGGAGGTGGTAGTTAAATTTTTGGGCATAGGTTGAAAAAAGGAATTAAAAAGTTTTGAGTCCATGCCTCTAAGCTTCCTAGGAGCTGAGGGGTTCTTAGAATAAAATTCTCGAACAGCGTTGCGGGAATTTTCCAGATCGGCTTCTGGTTCCCATGTTCTGTCCTCATCTCCATAGCCCTTCCATAGGACTAGAAACTCTAATTTGCCATGCTTCAAGCGTGCATCCACCACCCGTTTGACTTCGAACTCTTCTTCACCTTCCTGGGTGACTACAACCGGTCTGAGCCGGTCTACACGCTGTCCCGGCAGTGGCCCTTTGTAGGGTTTCACACAGCTAATATTGACCGTGGGTACTACCCTCATTCATTTTGGGAGTTCCAGCTCCACCGCGTTGGGTTTGACTTCCTTAATCCAATAAGGGCCAATCCACTTTTCGGTCAGTTTTCTAGACTGCTGATCCTTTAATTTTAAGTGGTTGGTATCTAACCAGACCAGGTCGCCGACCTTGTAGTCAGGGGCTTTAGAGCATCTATGCTCTGCCCTGTCTTTCATCTGATCTGCAATTTTAAATAGTGCTTTGCGCATTTCGTCCAATATGGTCTTCATGTCTTTGGCCATGTTCTCAGCAGCCTCGTTCTTGCTTTTACCAGGTTCTACACCCATTCTGGGGAGGTACGATCTAGTAACCTCGAATGGTGCTTTTTCTGTAGCTGACGACTGTTTGATATTATAAGAGAACTGGGCTATCTTTAGCCACTTGGCCCAATCTGTCTGCCTGTCATTGATAAATATCCGGAGATATTGTTTCAACTCCTGGTTGAGTCTCTCCGTTTGTCCATCAGTCTGTGGATGGAACACCATTGATAATTTAGGTTTGATGCCCAGCATCTTCCATAATTCGTAAATTCGCTAGCAAATTGTGGCCCTCTATCGGAGATAACCGTTTCTGGTAACCCATGGATGGACCATACAAAATCTTTGAATAAATCTGCCGTACCAGCAGCAGTAATAGTTTTGTTGGTGGGTATGAATACCACTTCTTTGGAGAAGCGATCTACTACCACCATTACTGAATCATACCCATTTGACTCGGGCAGATCCGTCGTAAAGTCAACCGATATATCCTGCCAGGGACCAGCTGGTATCGGATTCGGCATAAGTTTACCGGCCGGCGGTTGATGAGAATTCTTAGCCATAGCACATCTCAGACAGGATTTTACGTATTCCTGTATGACTTTGACCATGCCAGGCCACATATAGTTTCTGGAGATTAACTCCATTGTTCGTTGCCACCCAGGGTGCCCAGCCACTGGAGTGTCGTGATGTCTATCTATTGCCTTGATCCTTGCGGACTCAGGCACATAGATTCTATTTTTAAAATGGAAGAGCCTGTCTTCCCATAAATAGTGTTCATTGCCATCAAGGCGCGCCTTCTCTTCTGAGGAGATGTCTTTCTTGAAGACTTCCAGAAGATCGGAATCTTGCCCGATTCTAACATTGGCAACCCTTGATTGGTCTATCAGGGTCACACTTTTGTTGTCATCTTCAATGCCGTTGGCATGATCCTCTCTTCTGGACAAAGTGTCCGCTTTCCCCATAGAGCTTCCAGGCTTATGAATTAATTTATAATTAAACCTTGACAAGTATACCGCGTAGCGGGCTTGTCTTTGGTTCAAGTCTCGGGCCGTCATAAAATACTCCAGATTTTTATGATCAGTCCAAATTTCAAATTGGTGTCTAGCACCTTCTAAGTAGTGCCGCCAATGCTCTAGAGCTCTAATGAGGGCCAGCATCTCCTTATCATATATTTGATAGTTGCGCTCTGTAAACGACAAACTATGTGATAAATAGGCACAAGGCCTCCAAAGATTGCCAGGTTATTTAATTGATAGAACAGCCCCAGTAGCAAAATCAGAAGAGTTGGTTTCTAGCCGGAACTCTTTGTCCAATTCTGGAAATGCTAATATGGGCGCCGTTGTAAATGCCTGTTTAAGCTTATTGAAAGCTTCTTGTTCCTTGGCGCCCCAGTGCCAAACAATGTCCTTTTTAGTGAGATCGTTCAACGGTCTCATGATTTTTGCGAAGTTTTTGATAAACCTTCAGTAGAAATTTCCCAAGCCAAGGAAGGCCCTAACTCCTTTGACGCGAGTAGGTTCTGGCCAGTCCAATATAGCTTGAACTTTCTCAGGGTCCATCCTGATTCCGTTCTGGCCTATTATCATACCGAGGAAATCTACTTCCTTCACTTTAAAATTACATTTTTCGGGTTTGACAAATAGGTCCCATTCCTGTAAGCGTCGAAGGACTTCTTGCATGATCCTGTCATGCTCAGCCTCATCGTCCGACTTCGTAAATATTAATAAATCGTCAATGTAGATGACGACACAGTTTTGCGTATCCACAAAGATCTCATTCATCATGCTCTGGAAGGTCGCCGGTGAGTTGGTCAACCCAAAGAACATAACAAGGGGTTCAAAGGATCCTTGGTGGCACGTGAACACGGCCTTCCAAGCATCTGTTTATTTGATTTGTACATTATTGTACCCCCATCTGAGATCCATTTTTGTCAAGATCTTGGCACCAGCCAATTTGTCTACTAGCTGACTGATCAAAGGCAGTGGATACGCATTTTTAACCGTGTGCTCATTCACGTAACGATAGTCCATAAACATACGCTTCTTACCATCCTTTTTAGGAATGAAGAACACCAGGGACGTCATAGGGCTTTTGGAAAGTCTGATGTAACCCTTCCTAAGCTGTTCGTCTATGAAACTTGATACCTCATCTCTTTCTGGAGCAGAGAGTGGTATCATGTGTCCTTTTCTCGGCTTGAAGGTGTCCTTCAAATCTATAGCATGGTCCTTCAAATCTATAGCATGGTCCCAAGGCTTAGCCTCTGGGAAGCGCTCTGATTTATGTTTTGAAAAGACTTTCCAGAAGTCACAGTACTCGGGAGGTACCAGCCTCTTAATCTCTTCCTCGGGTTTTACCTCATCATTGTCATTGTTGATCTTTTCTAGAGATCTGAGCTCATAAACGTGACCAGCGTTTATCTTCTCAAGACGCTCATTGTGACGGACGTGATTCGGTTTACCCAAGTTCACACATTCATGAGGGCAATGTGACAATGTGACAACCCCTGTCTGCCAGTCAATCTCAGGATTGTGTTTGAATAGCCAGGTCCAGCCCAAGATTAAATTAATCTTCCCTAGTTGGGTAGCTTCGGCAGTGACTCGTTCCCTGTGTCCTTGGTACTCGACAACAAAGGAACATTTGTGTGTGATACAGCCACCTATGTTGAGCCTACCGTCAACATTATAGACGGGAATAGATACATCTAATTTTATAAGGGGGAGTCCAATTTGCTCCGCCCAAGCCTGATCTATGAAGATTCCGTTAGCGCCTGAATTAAGCAGTGCGCTGGTTGGGTGTACTATGCCCTGGGCAAGGTTTTCCACACCAACGTCTAAATGGATCTCTTTTTGGAATAAATATGTGCGCATCAACACACATTTTGGGATTTCGGGAAAGGGTGGCTCCAACAAAGAAGAAGAGGTATTGAAAGCTACATGTTTTTCTATTTTATTTTTACCAGAATCAAGCACCATATTATTTGTCTCGCCAGGGCCACGCTCCAAGGGAGACGCTGGTGCAGCGGTAGTATCATAAGTATTACAGTTACAATGCTTCATACAAGTACATATTTCTGATAAATTTTGAAATCTATTTACAAATTGGGGAGCCATCCCCTTCTTTCCATTATTGCTCGTGCAACACCCCGGAGCAGGGGCCACTTTGTTGTGGTTTACTTCATTGTTTCGTGGAGTGAAGGCACCCAAGTGACCTAAGCTCCAAACTCTTTTCCCTGAGCCTTCATTTCAGCAGCCTGCTGATCGTAGAAGAAGGCCCGGATTTTGTCATAGGATCGACCAGCCAGAGTCTGGAGCCGATTGTCCGGTTTTTCGGATTCTAATTGGCACGCCTGGCGCCCTTGATTATTTTTTTGTTGAGCAGCATGCGCTCCTTTTCTGCAGTCTCGGGACATGTGTCCCTCTTGGCTGCAATTGTAGCAGTTCCCCTTGAATCTGCGCATCTGTCCTCCTTGGACCGCGCCGATATCCATGGGGGCTCCCTGCCCTGGTTGCAGCCTGAACAGCTTGAACCCGTGAGAATGATTATGATGGTTTGATGACCCAGGGCGCCTCTGGGATTGGTTGTTTTTGGTGGTCTCGCCACCTTGGTGCATTTTGTAGAGTTCTATGGCCCTACCTATTTTTCGAACCTCCTCTGCTGCTTGAGAGAGATTCTCATTTCTCATATCCTGTAGGTAAAGCTGTTCTGCAATGTGGGGGTTCACATTGCGTTCCAGCAGCTCTACTGCATGTTCATTACCAAGACCCCCTTGGATGGAGAGGGCCAGGAACCGGGTTACAAAGTCATCAGTCCTCATGTTGCCTTGTTTGAAGGAACGAATTTGCTGACGCGCCCAGTCACGCTCAGCTTGCGGCTTGAAATATTTTTCAATCTCTACTTTGAGATTGTCCCAGGTGGGCCACACTCCCGCGGTGTAGCACTCCTGCATTCTAACTTGGGCGTATTGACCCGCCACAGGTCCCTTTAGTCGAGATAGCACCGCAGTGGCTACCTCGAAATCGTTGGCAAATGCATCCCAATTTGCCTGAACCCATATTTGGAGTTTGATCCACCACTCGGCAAATTGTGCTCTGTCTCCCTTGAAGGCGCCAGGGTCAGCGACAACTTCGACTTTCTTATTGAACTTTTTCTCTACCGAGGGGGTAGGAGGGTTTGCCTGTAGCTCGGCGAGTTGCATAGTTAACGCGAAGATCTGTGCACACATGTTGTGCAACAGAGCGTTGACGTCAGGTGTTTGTGACGACATGTCAACTTGTTCTCTTGGTAAAGTAAATAAAAAAATGTAAAAAGGGGTCCCCGCTTGCTATCTGCGGATCTACCTCTTCCCTGCTGAGTATCGGATCTTAATCTCCGACTACCCACACTATGGTATTTGAAAGAGTGTATAAAAAGGTATTCATAATAAACCCTGGTCTGAACGGTTGTCAGGGGGTGGTCCGCTTGTTAAGCTGTCAACCCATTCTCCAGACTGGCGGAGGCAAGTGCCCGGCCTGGTCAGAGGAAAGAAAAAGTGAAATTTTGTATGTAAATTCTAATCAACAGTGGTTCCACACCGACTGCTGAGCTAAGTGCTCCCCTTAACGCTGGGGGCCGCGTATTGAAGGTATTGGTTCTTCTCCCAAACCACTACAAGGCCGTCGCTAGGAGCACACCTATCTGCTATGTGGGATATTCCCAACCAATAACCAAATCTCCTTCACCCTAGAGTCCGGGTGCCCAGTGGGACTTTTTGCACAATCGTGCAAGAGAGTAGAAGAGCAAGTCCTAATGCAACAACCAAGAGTTAGTTACTCTGGCGCTGTCATGCACCAAAGTTGATTGGTAGCATGGACAAGTGTCAATAATGAAGTGAATATTCAAAAGACTCGCCTTTGCGCCACACAGGCACAGTGCCACGTGGAATAGTGATTAATATTGCCCTTTTTGAACTTGTGGCTGATCAGCACCACCTCTATTAGGCAATCCAGTCACGCTCACCTTTGCTTTTCCATCCGGTACTTTCCATGTTTCGGCATTTCGGCAAATTTTTGCGTCGCCACTGGCTACACATTGCATTGCGCCCTCGCTTTTGTCGTTTCCCTTACTCCCCTTCCTTTGCCCAGCCCCACCATGGGCCCCTTCCTCTCCTTTTTATTCTCACCTGACGGTCGTTTCTGGATCCCCATTCTAATCCACTTTTCCGTCACCTCCACCCTCCTCCTCCTCATCTTATTTGCACCCCCACCATTTCTGATGTCACCACTTCCTATCCACTTCCGTTGCCGATCCGTTGACTACCACATGCCACTGCTGATATCAGCAAAGCCCCGGCGGCCGGTCCAAATAGGGCAACAGGTCCATCTTCATGACGTCGATCTGCCATCATATACTATCAAAACATCGGTCGCTCGTCTTGCCTGGTTGGAGCGTGGGTGGGTAGTTTTTGAGCTGGAGAAGGTTCATCCCCTTGCGTCGCCCATGTTCATCGCTGTCCCATTCACTTGGGTACACTTATCTTTTGTCCATCGTCTTTGCTACAGCTACACCTACCACACGCTCCCTGGGACTCACTTGTTCCAAATTGGAACTAGTCCTCTCCCTCCCTTGTTTGATCAGGTGGTCCAACACAACCAGTCCATTGGTAAGGCCATGGAACTGTCGGATTTGGACTAGGTGGTGGACCGGTGGCTCCAGTTTCTTTTTCTTCAGCAGAACATTCATTTACAGTGCGATTATTTTTGATTTTCGAATCATTTTTATGGACACATATTTTTTTAGAATGCCTGACTGACAATAAAGGAACTGTGTTGATACTGATAGTGATAGTGTTTTGCCTTGCCCTTTTTTTACTGCATCTTCCCATGACATCATGATTTTCCTGCTCTCTTTTTGCTATTGGACTTTACTTTATGGCTGTACAAACCTGTGACATTACTCACAGCATTCATTGTTCTATCTCTTTCTTTTCCTTTTTTGACAATCTTATCCTGTACTACCTACGCAGGATTCGTCAGCATACATTCCTTCCTTCATGTTCTTTCTCATTCTTTTTGCACAGCTATACTGTGCATAGCCTACTTTTCTTTCACTATATAAACCCCTGTATTTTACCTTGTAAAAAGAACAAGAAATCCAATCCAGACTTCTTCTCTAATCTCAAGTTCACTACTCTCCTACTTGTGATTTAGTGTGGTCACAACACTTCCCACTGCTACCACTGTCAACTGCTGTCATCGTCACTTGTCACTTTTTGAAAGTGATTGTCATCCCCTTCGATTAGAGTCCTTCTGAGCACTACAGTTTGTGCGTCAGGAGCCTGCTATCACTGGGAACCTTGTCACTTTGTCATCCTCGTTGTTCTCAAACCTACCTTGTGCTACGATTAGCAAGGTAGTGCTCGTCCATACTCGCCACAAAGCCCCTATCTTTATATAAATTCAACTATCCATCCTCCTCAAAACCCACACTCATACACCTCTGGGTTTTACTTTGAAGGATCTTTATACGTACCACCCCACGAACAACCAGACCACTCCACTGTTCTAGGAGGCAAAGCCCATAAACAAGTTCCGTGGAATCTGGGAGGATTGTGTGTTTGTTTGTTTTTGTGTGTGGTTTTCTAACAACAGTTCTCATCATCGACACCATTTCTGTGACAACACCAACAAGACACAGTCTTGGGGCACTGGAGCACAATGAAACAACACTCAAAAGAAGAGGAAGAGGTGGGAGTGGTTACCCATTAGGTTTTGACAAGTTAGTTGTTGGTAGACAACAGGAGAACTTGCTGAGTCCTTCCCCATGTATTGCTCCTGTATATATACTAAAATACATGAGGTACTGTACAGTTGTAAATAAAGTTTAAAGTCCAATGTTTAGCATGTGACCGGTCACATGGTGAGCCCAGACACTGGTCATGTGATGTGTCACATGATTGGTCATGTGACTTATAAAAAGTCCGAAAATGTAAAGTAAAGTAAATGGTCATGTGACTTGGAAAAAGTCAAAGTAAAAGTACGAAAAGTGAAGCATAAGTAGGTACTGGTACGTCAATTGTAACAGTTTCCCGGCCAATATCCCACACAACAACACGCTACCATCCAATGTTCTCTTTTGCGTACATCTGAAGGATCCCCAGATGATTATTCAAACTCGCTCCTACAGTTGCCCACGTAAATACCGAGAGGCCTGGAAGACTCTCCTTGATCTCCATATTGCAAATGGTCACATTTGCCCATCTGAAAGTCCCCACTCATCTCCTGCCTTTATCATTCCAAAAGCTGACCCAAACGTACTTTCTTGCTGGGTCAATGATTTTCATCTCTTAAACCTCAATACAAATCCTGATAATCACCCGCTTCCTTGCATTGAGGACATCCTGTGAGACTGTGCCAAAGGAAAAATATTTGGAAAAATGGACATGACTGATTTGTTCTTCCAGACTAAAGTTCATCCCAACAACATCAAATATTTGGCAGTCCTTTGGTCTTTATGAATGGACAATAATGCCTGCCCATAGGCGTCCGGAATGCCCCTACTGTCTATCAACTTTGCATGTCCGCAGCCCTCCAACACCTTTTTGGCAAAATCTGCCATGTATATCTCGACAACATAATCATCTAGTCCCAAACTGTCAAAGAACACACGCACAACATTTTTGCCATTCTTGACGCCCTTCAAGCGGCGGCCTTATACTGCTCCCCAAAGAAAACCTCACTTTTCAATACCAAGATTGACTTCCTTGGCCATTACATCTTGCAATTTGGCATTGAACCTGATAAGAAGAAAATTGCTCACCTACTTGAATGGCCCACCCCCCATTCCGCTACTGACGTTAGAGCATTTTTGGGCCTGGCACAATACCTATCTTGTCATCTCCCTACTCTCACATCTCACACTGTCGCCCTCAACCAGCTCACCACCAAAGAAGCCGACAAGAAATTCCCGCCTTGGACTTCTGAACATCAGCTCAACTTCCAGGCTATCAACAACATGGTAACTAGCCCTTCCTGCCTCACAACCATTGACCACGACAACCTGGGAGACAACAAAATCTTCTTCACTACGGACACCAGCAATTGTTGCACTGGCACTATACTACCATGGGGCACAACTTGATAAACAGTGCATTCTGTAGCCTTCAATTCCATCTACATGACACCAAACTCAACTACCCTGTCCACAAAAAGGAATTACTTGCCATCATCAGAGCCTTGAAGAAATGGAGGGTGGAACTCCGGAGTGCACTACCCTGTCCACAAAAAGGAATTACTTGTCATCATCAGAGCCTTGAAGAAATGGAGGGTGGAACTCCGGAGTGCATCTATCACAATTTTCACTGACTATTGCACACTAGAAAACTTTGCTACACAACATAATTTTTCTCGACGACAAGCACGCTGGGCCAAATACATGGCACAATACAACCTCACCATTGTTTACCTCAAGGGCAAAGACAACCTAGTTTCCAATGCCCTTTCCCGTCTCTTCCATTTCCTAACTTCCTCAACGACTGCTTCCCATATCGTAGCTCCCGTGCTTTCTGTGATGCCTGATGCCTCCCTGCTTAATCAAATTTGTGACGGTTACCAAGCAGACCCATTCTGCCTCAAGATAAAGCTCAACTTGGACTCCGTCCCTGGTGCCTCCCTCTGCAATGAACTCCTCTTCACCAAAGATTGCCTTGTTGTCCCTCGTATCAATAAACTTCACGAGCATCTCTTTCATCTAGCTCATAATGTGCTCGGGCACTTTGGTGCCAACATATTGTATGCCCATCTGCGCATGTCTTATTACTGGCCAAATATGAGATGCAATCCCACAGAGGCTTACATCCCAGCCTGCTCCGGATGCATGTGCAACAAATCCCAAACGACAAAACTGCCTGGGCCCTTACATCCTATCCCTATCCCCGATGGTCGAGGTGGCTCCGTCACCATCAATTTTATTGGCCCCTTTCCAGACGATTCCGGTTTCAACATGCTAATCACTATGACAGACAGGCTCAACTCCAACATATGCCTTGTCCCCTGGAGAGACAATATCTCCGCCAAACAATTCGCAAAATTGTTTTTTGGCCACTGGTATTGCAAAAAAGGGCTTCCTCTCAATATTGTCTCCAACGACCGCGGCAAGCTCTTTCTATCACGTTTCTGGTGCCCACTTCACACTCTCACCGGCATCAAATTGAAACTTTCTACCTCATATCACCCTCAAACGGATGGTGCAAATGAACGCACAAATAAGACAGTCAACCAGTGTTTACAATATTTTGTAGCTTGTAATCAACAAGGATGGGTCAAAGCCCTCCCACTCATACTCTTCAATCTAATGAATTCTATTAATGCCAGCACAGGGTTCTCTCCCTTTCACCTCCACATTGGACGCTTTCCCCGCCTGCTCCCTCCCTTCATTCTCCCTGATGAGCATAACGCCGACACTCACAACACTGCCAACTTCCTTTCCAAATGGGAGCTTGACGTTGCTGAAGCCCAAGACAATCTTCTGGCAGCCAAGACTTCTCAAGCCACCTCCGCAGATAAACACTGTGCACCCAACCCGGCTTACAATGTCAGTGACCTTGTTATGTTGTCCACACACAACCAAAGATGCTATTACATTTGAAAAAAAGACAGCCATGTTGCTAAGCTCATGCCTTGCAATGACAGTCCTTATAAAGTATTAATAGCTGACCATCAACACTCCAACTACACACTAGATCTCCCCCGAGTCCTCAAAACTCTTCCCGATGTTCCACGTCTCCCTACTTGAACTGCACGTTGCGAACAATGATTCACTCTTCCCCTCCCGTGTCTTCATTTGTCCTGGCTCTGTCCTCACAGCAGATAGCCAAGAAGATGTAAGGACCATTTTCATTTTCTTATTTTCATATCTTTTTGTTCCATGTCTTGGCTCTCAGACGCTTTCCCTGTTACACCTCTGGCTCTAGGGCTAGAGGTATCCTTTGCTATCCTACTCCTCATAGCCCTCGCAGGCTTTCTTAACCATTGTTACCACTTCATATTGCAGATCAGAGACTGGGTAGTACTCCCAGCCAGCCAGCACAATGGGTAAGGACTAGTAGCTGAGATCTCGCCAACCAGCTCCAAGCCCCATCAGTGCCTGGAAAATATTTTTTCTTATTGGATAGTTTCTTCCTCAGACCACTTTTCCTTTATTCTAATTTTGGTCTGAGGGATAGACAAATAGCTATAAAAACTCTACATACCCATGTATTGTTCTTTAGCTTTCTATTACTTGGATTACCCGCTTTACTCCTCAACAGAAACCATTGAGTTTACTCCAAGTCCTCTACTTGCTATAATCTCTAGCATCTGTCGACCTCAAACTCCTTGTACCTCTTACTCCCTGCAAGTGCAGTCGGAGATGGGTATCGTTTTTGTTTTAGTTTAATGTTGCCTCACAGAAGAAGCATTCATCGAGCACATAATTGATGAGCGAAAAGTTGGTGGCAGTTCTCAATTCCTCATACAATGGTTAAAATACCCTCCCAAACACAATGAATGGCTTAAAAGATCCGACCTTGAGGACTGTCAAGCACTTGACGACTGGTTCTTGCTCAAACAATCTCAAAAACAAAACTCAGCCGGGGAGCGTGTAAGCGTCGCTCACAAAGGAGCATGACATCATACTGATTATGGCATCATCATGGCCAGTTGGAATACTATACTACACATATATAACCTGTTGCTCAACATATGGTACAGTAGACTAGTTTCTCCCCACCTTAAATCACATCTTGATTCCAATTCTTTGTTTCCCCTTTTAAGTGTTGTCCACCGCCATAGTGGGCTTCCACTAACCTTACTAAAGTTTGACCTAGTGTTAATGTACCAGTGATAATGAAGCAATGTATCCCAAATAATGCACTGTACAATGTGAGATGTCGGGTCCAGGTCTGCCCCGGAGGGCCATGGTATATTTAGTAGATTTAGACTTGTGATTCAAGTGTGTATGATTTCACAATTTACCAGCAGGCTTCTACATTGGGCTGTTACGCAAACGGCTTCACGTGACTTGTAATCTTGGACTCTTCGAACTGTTTCGGAGTCTCTCTATTAGATCAAGGTGTACATTCTCGTATTGCTGCATTATACACACGGTCAATGATGGGCCTCCTTATTACTACCGAACGGGGGTTCCTCCAAATGAATTAAATTACCCGGTCCCAGCTGCATTCGGTTTATTTCCACTGGCATGATAGTACCACGAGCCATCGATGCCTTACGCGTTACGTATGATGCATCTGATCCACTGGTAGCAGCCTTGTTTCTTGACGGGTCTCCTGTCATCCCTGGAAAGTTCTGTCAGGCTCAGGTTCACCATCCAGATCACCAAAGTGACGAGCCGCGAATATGCTTACCCAAGATCTTTTCTGGTGGGTTCTTCTTATCCATTCGAGTTGAGCGCTCCAATGAGCGAAGGCTGCTATTCATTTTACCAGCTGTACGTTAACTCGATGGTAAAATTTAGATCTGGAGCATGTGATACCAAATCAGAACAAGTTCGCAATGATATCTGCACCGGAAACCTCCCGACTACCAAGCGAGCGTACGTCAATTTGGCAACGTGCTATAAATGCAGGTAAGCCTTCGAATTGTCCATTGGACGTTCATCCTCTGGACTCACTGCCTGCGGACCTTTACCAGATGATCAATGTAGCCTCAGTCGTTTCTTATTTGCAGACAGTCAAGGTATCGTTATTCCTTTAATCTTCTAACAACATCTGCTAAAACCTATTCATGAAACCTATCATAAATAGTACTTTAAAGGTATGATTTCACCACTAGCACGTTTTTTTGAAGCTGATCATAGTGTTGAAAAAATCGGTTGGGCTCCTCTTATAGTTGTCAGCTTTACTATCTGGGTGAGCATCCCGTTATTCCTTGTTTTCCAATGTGTTCTCACATCCACTCGCCAGATTTTTGACTATTCCTTGACATTTGATCAAGAGGTAGGTATATCCCGTGACTTTGTGATAATTCTGGCCTGTTCATTACAATTCCTAGGTACGCCACATATGGATTAGAAGCTGGGGTCTTGTAGAAACATTCTTCTTTGGTTCGCGCTACATTCCTCTTCTTGGCCTCTTAACGGATTTCTACTGTGAGTTCTCTCGAACTTTGATGTTCGATTTGTTCGAACGGGCCCTTCCAGTTACTTTCATGCCATATCATGAGACGAGTGTATGTTTTTCTCTGCCCCCGAGGCAATGGTGACGCTTATTTATTACCTCAGTGTCGGCCATGGTATGATGCTGCATCATGTGAGGTGAATCAACTTTTTTCCATTTTACTACTCAAACGAGTTTCAGGGCTAAACACGTTTGGGATCTGGGCAGCGGAAGGTATGTCAATTTCGTTAGTGTGGACGCTGTCTTCGCGCACCATAATTTAGAGCTATCATACAGGGCTAATATTACTGCGAACGTACGCATTGTACCAATGCAGTAGGAAACTGCTAATCGCATTCATCTTATACATTTCTGTGAGCGTCTAACGTGGAATCATGAGTCTGGAGCTGCTAACAAAACTGATGATTCTAGGTTGCCGAGGTTGCCACTATACTTATTGAAATCCATGAACTGCGTTCTATACAATGTAAGTTCTTTCTGTCTGGAGAGAACAACAGATGGATTTACTTGACGTTGGGTAGATGCTCCATCTTTTGAAAGGACCCCACGCTGTTTTGTAGCTGCAGGGAGTAGGATCTTCGGGATCAACTACGGCATGCTGCTGGTCTTCGAGCTCAGTCAGTCAATTTCATTTATCTAGTATACAAGCTTGGTTCACAACGAGCAATGCAACCAGTCATAATGTCTTTAACGATATACCAGTACTTCCGCCATCACCGCTCTAGCCGTCATCAGCTACTAAACACAGTCTATCAAGACGGCATCTCCTACATTGTGTGTCTGGCTTGTAAGTTCTCATTGTATCCACCAAATATCACAACTGACACAGAGAAAAACAGGCCTCTCTACCGTCAACGTCCTCGTTTTCGTCGTTGCGCCAGTACGTCATTTCTTGAATTGCGTAGCGCTAGGTTTAGCCAAAGTTTGTCTCAGTCCGAGTATAGCGGGTTGCTTGACACGTACGTACACTCTTGCAGTTATAGCCAGTCAAGCTCACTTCCACCCTTTGCATCAACAAAGGTTTCAGCTAGCTATGCATAGTGTACTATCGTCGCACGTTCTGTTCAACCTTCGTGATATGACAAGATTATCGACGCTAGGCCCTAACAGGCTCACGATAACATCGATATTTTCTCAGCTCACGTTTGGAAGTAGGACCGATGACGACGAGACTTATCACTGGCCGCATAATGTGCCGCTAGAGCATTGCAATGGTTCACATCGGCAGTCACGGCCTGGCGTCGGTCCTGAAGCAACGCAATCTGGAGTTGATAATGAGGAAACATGGACAGGGATCATTGAGGTCCCTCGCATACCAGTGTGAGCCGGACTGGTACACACGCCAGAATTGACTCCGCAGAGCTCATACTTGCATAGGTAACCCCCGATTCATTGAACGCGCGGGAACCCGACGACATACTGCCACGTTAGCGGATATAACTATTTAATGAATAGAAGAGCTGGTTCAGTCTCCTTCTCATACGATTTGATTACCTCTAAAATAGTATACATTTAATGTGGTTATCTTCGGTGACACTGTTCTACGCTAGATTACTTGTGATCTTTTCATAGTAGCGTACAAAACCCTGTAGAATTAGAGCCGTAATTACCACATGTATCAAGATCAAGTTGCTGCCCATAAAACGACTCTTTCATGTCAGACTAGAATAAAAATACAAATACATTCTTTGTCTGCAATTTCGACGAACGAGCACGTATAGAAGATAGGTAGAAACGAGTGCAAATAATCTATAAAGTTAATCCTTCCCTACGCCTCGAATATGTGTTTATATATATACCCTGCAGAATCACTTTGTGCCCTTTGCCTCCACCCAATATGAGCCATTCGGCCATTCATATTCAGCGATGCTGTTCTTATGCATTTCGATACTGTGGGTTGATTACGGTACGGGCATCAATATGTCAAGATGCCACCTGTCAGAGCCACGGTTCAGGAAGGAAATCGATCAAAGCGCACCTGTATCCCTCCGCAGCATTTGTCGGCACGTTATATCTTCCACGAGAGTTGATCGAACATGGGTAGAGGAAGTGTTCGTGTAAGTGATCGACGAACTCAAGAACATTACGCTCCATCGTGCCAGAGACAGCAATATAATCAATCAGACTGTAAGACGTCGCTTGATTGGATAACCAAGAGAAGGACGAGTGAGCGTTACGTACCTGAGATGGATGACATATTCACAAAGCCCAACACCGCCTGCATGTGGACAAACAGGAACGCCAAACCTAGCAACGAGTTTCAGCGTACGACATTGACATGCAAATCAAGTAGGCGCCGTAATAGAAGTCTGGACCACAAGAAAAGCTCACTTCGCAGCCATCAAGAGAACACTCAGGACCTCGCTCACGCCAGCCAGACGGCAAGAGTCGATTTGACAGACGTCAATCGCTTGTGCTTGGAGGAGCTGTTTGAATATCATGCGATTATGCGCGTGCTCGCCTGTCGCAACGCCGATCCCGTGTGGTTTGAGTGCGCTCCGGATCGCGGCATGTCCCAGGATATCATCGGGTGCTGTAGGTTCTTCAATGAACCTGTGCAGAAGATTGTAGTTGTAATGGATGTCAGACCAAGGAAAAGAAGGTCGACCTACCATGGCTTAATTTCTTCCAGACTCTTCACGTACTCGATAGCTTGGGGCACATCCCAGACTTGGTTCGCATCTATCATGAGTACAGCTCCGGTTGGCCCTGCATTCTTGCCTTCGACACTAGGCCCCAAGTGCCCAGAAGAACCCGGTGGGAGATACTGGGGGTCGTCGATGATGGAGCGAATGATCTTGCCCCGACGGAGGTCGGAGGCAGCGTTTGAACCGACTTTCATTTTGAAATGATTGAACCCTGCTGAGACAGCTTCTTTAGTGAGACGGGCGACCTTTTCGTCGCTATAGCCTAGAATAAAACAAGTTGCATCAACAGCAGTAATATGTGAGTGTAAAAAAAAGAGTACTCACCAAGCCATCCAGCAGAAGTCACGTATGCGGGATATCTGTGCCCGACGAGACGTTAATGAGCAGAGAAAGATGATATAATTACTGTTCTGCTTACCCCAGCTCTTTAACTTTAGCCTCCCTGTCCTTCTTCCCGGCCTCCTTCTCTTTGAGCATCGCGAGAGCTTCTTCGCGCGTGATTGCATCGGTAATATAACGGAAGGCGGTAGCGCTAACAAGTTCTTCCTGTTATTCAGGTCAAAATGGGGTCAGCTAACGTTTCCGACGAAAAACAAAGAACAGAGTATAAAAGTACAACATAAACTAGGGGCAGGAAATCTAATGGTAAGGAGGGAACTGACGGGTGACATATCTACTACCAACTTCCAGAGGGGCTTACTTCGTGCACGTGCGTACATGTCCCAGAGGGCGTTATTGACAGCACCAGTGGCGATATGGATTACTCCTTTTTCGGGGCCAATCCTGTGTATACATTTTCAGCATCCATGATGTAGAATGTCGTCGCCACACTGAAAGATTGAGAAAGCCCGAGAAACATCGAGCGAGATGGATGAACTACCAAATACACATCCGTGTGAAAAGCGTTGTCAAAGGCTGAACACATAACACGATGGGCATCGTTCGTGCATAGGAGTATAGATGTATAGATACGGCTCGTAAATCAAGGCTCTAGAGCATAAAAGGACGCTCGAGATGCGGAAACAGACGTACCATCTCAGCTGAGGATCAGCCAGTAAATGGTCCCAGGCTGCACCCATATTCGCGAATAGCTGTTCGGTATCACGTCCAACAAGGCGAGACGCGACCTCTTTGATTGCTTGGCACACCTTAAATGAGGAAAGTAGTGGTTTTGAGATGAATTTTGATAGAGATGATAAAACAACGTGTGAATGAGGGCACAACAAAATAGAGGGTTGAATCTACTCACTATTTCATTTCCGCGTCCGATAGTGAATGTCATGCCATGCCCGACGAGGGACGAGGAAGTATAGAGCGTGATATAAGCGGAAGAGTAGTCACAGTCCGTGTTCCTGATTTAGTAGATCCATGAAGAAAAGAGAAAAGAGAAAAGTTAACAGTACGTCGTAGCAGTGAGAAGAGAATAACTAACATAGCATCAGTTCCATCGCCTGAGAGTGACGTCGGGAATCGCACGTCTGTATATACATATAGAGTTAGCCACAAGACGAAGACAACAAAGGTCATGGACTAGACGAAGGCTCAGCTTATATGCACTGGCAATAACCAAAGCATAGCTGGCTTCATTTCCTGATACATATTTCTCGATTCACGGTCATGCTGCATGACCTACTTGGGAATGGACGGAGACGCAGCAAGAGCCATGGGGAGACAAAAGGAAAGGGGTGAGCTCACCATGGGTTTCAAAATGTGTAATCTTTGCGCCAGTCATTTGATGAGACAGAATGGCTCGAGTGCGATGGCTAACAAAACGAAGGTATTCGGGTCAATAATATAGCCAACGTGAAGCAGAGAAGATAAGCACACGAGCTAAGACAAGAGTTAATTGTAGACACGGAGTACCGCAAGGCTTGATGATAAGATTTAGCGATGGTAGAGGAAAGGTCAAGTGATACGACTTCGTTGTGACCAGAGAGTGGATGAGTTCGCCCGTATTTATAGTGTCCTCTACCACTTATGCCCACCCCGGATCCTGTATTCGACTCGAGACGATCATCCCGGGCCAGCGCGGGCGGATCCGGACCGGATGAGGCAGGTGCGGTCCGCTATGTTGCGGACTTAACATACCAATTACAAATCCGTGTCACAGTGGACATGTCACGAAAACGATGATACAACATTCAAAGGATTCGAATACGAATACATCCATTCCAACCTTAATCGATGATCTCGTCGTTCTACCGTCCATCTCCTGCATCGAAGACAAAAATCCATTTATCGTGCGCTGGTGCCAGCTGTTCCGAGCCCCAGGTGAACACCTTGTCGTGGCCATACTTCCACTCTTTTCTGTCTGCAAACCAACAGTCAGAAGCGCAGTTCAGAGAGTCGAATGGCACTATGTGGTAAACCGTGTCAGGCAGGTCATACTTACATCCCGTGAGCGTGTAACCAAGCCCAGGGGCATCCATCATTACGGTAGCAGGCAGCAAAGACGCCAAACGCGACGCTGAACGGAGATGAGCGACGACGATGAGCTGGATTGCGTCCTGTCAACAGTATTTTATAAAAAAGATTCATGGCAATTAGCATAAAATCAGTCTGGATAATACACCGTCCGTCTCGCTTCACTCGCAAAAAGTAAAGATGACAGACCGTAATATCCTTTTGAGCAAGGAAATAGGCTGCAAGAACGTCTATAGAATCCTGATATATGCGACCTTTGGTGCCCGGGTCACTTCGAGCCTTGGTTCGTAAGGAAATTTGGACGACGAGTCCAGGTGGGGACACTGTCGTCGTACTCGCCAAGGGGTCTTGATATATTCGTGTTTCGCTGACGATGCCAGTGGGGCCTAGGAGTATCGATGAAGTCGGTACAAAGAGTAAATGCGTTTTATTCAGTGAAAGATAAAAGTTTGACATTGTAGTAGACCAAGTTAGAGCTTGGAGTGCGCATAAGCGAGGCCCAAATGAGGCCAAATAGTTGCAGATCTCAGTTTCTATGAAAATTGATCAAAGATATTTTACACCAAGTGCTTTCTTTCTGGAAGTAGCCCAGCTGGCGATGGAGTACGTGTGGAGTGGTCATACACACAAGAACACGCTTATAATTATCCCAGCTTCTTGTCTCCACCCATCTATAACACAACTGTCAATCTCATAAGTACTTAAAGAGAGTCTAGAATGCGTCGCCAATCGCGTCTATCATATCGAGCCAAGCTAGGAATGCATATAAGGATACCGTGGCAGGTTTTTGAAATATGGGACCATTCTCTTCTGTACCACCATCACAAAGTATTATAGCAACATCCAGCTCAACATGGCTTCCTTTGACCCCCTCGATCCACAAAGTGTCCCCCCAGAGTTCACAAAGGAATCTACAGACTGGCTGGCCATATTCAATCCTCGTGTACCTCGCCAGATGGACGTCCAGCTCGCCGCGCGGTTCGTGCACGATGGGTACGCGTCGATTTGTCTTTAATTGCTCTGATACCTAACTCCATCTACCTCTGTCTTGCATTATTTATCATCAGTGTGATATGCAGTGTCAAATTCTCCGCTGATGGTTCCCTTCTCGCTGTGGGCTCTGATGGTGTCGTATTGTTATACGATCTTGTGAATGGGGCTAAGATTACGTGCGTAGTGTGCTCTGTCTTTGCCTTCCTGCTTAATTTCAACGTTTTTCTTGTCCTTTTTATATGGTAATTCTGCCCATCCTCCTCCAGGTGCCCATTTGAATCTGCCGAGTGTGACTCTCGATCTAAACCCAACCACGTTCGTGCCGTCACTATCAGTCCTGACGGAACACTCCTAGTCGCTGGTACTGAGGACAATCTAATTAGGGTTCGTCTCTCTTCCATATCTACAAATTCAGCGTGCTGGCTTTCTTTCATTGGGCCTCTTTCCCTTTTCATATCAATGCTTCACATTTTTCCAACGCGATGAGACGATACTAAAAGTCGATCTTCATGGTTTGATTTTCATTTATTCACTTGTTCATTCTTGTAGTTATACTTTCTGCATCTACTAACTCCCACTCATATCAGGTCTTCTCCATTGTTTCATTTAATATGACCCACATCCATACCCTCGCTGCACACACTTCCGAAGTCTACGCTCTGTCTTTCTCAGCAAGTGGTTCCATCCTCGCGTCCGCGTCAGGAGACCGGACAATCAAAATTTGGAGTATCGTTCGAGATGGCGACGAAACAAAGGTGGTCAAGAAATACAATCTTCAGCACTCGCTGTCCCAATCTGACTCCAATGCCGGCTTCGCCTCAGACAGCGACTCAGTCGATGGTTCCAAGATCGCGTTCACGTCCGTTGCCATCGACTCTTCTGAACGGTACGTCGTGGCCGGGTCTCTTGACGGGATAGTCAGGGTGTGGGATCTGTCAGTCTCTCAGGTCCCACCCACCCATAATAATGATGGAGAGTCCTTGTCCTCGAATGTAACTCCCTCCTTACACCTAAAAGGTCACACGGACAGCATTTATGGCGTTCTCTTTATCTCGACATCATCTTACAGCGCGGACTTCGGGATAGTGAGTGCCAGTTTGGATAGAACGCTGAAAGTTTGGGATGTACGAACCGAAGGCAGAGGTGAGGGAGAGTGCGTGAAGACCTTAATAGGACATAAAGTTCGTTTGCTTGCATCTTGCTTCCTAGCTCATCACTCATATTCATTCGTTGGTTGGATTGTTCGTCTCCTGCACAAATATTAGGATTCTATACTCGCTCTTTCGTGCACATCCTCAGGCCGCGAACTACGACTCGCTTCTGGATCGCGTGATGGGAGTGTCAGAGTATGGGATTTGCGGAAGGGCGAACCTATGTTTGGGGTAGTCGGGCATCGTGATACAGGTAAGGATCTTCCGCCGAACCACAAGGCCCCTTTTCACAACTCCCATCTCCTAATACGCATATCTGGCATCTAAACATGATTTGTTTTAACAGTGACTACTGTTGATTTTAGTCACGATGGCCAGTTGCTCGCTTCTGGGAGCGGAGATCGTGAAGTACGCATATGTGAGTGCTAAATCTCATAGAATCCACTTCTCCGTTTATGTCCACTCTGACTCTTGTTCTTTGTGCTATCTCTACCATTTTAGGGCGATATACGATACTTTGAAGTGCTGTACGGACCAACCAGCGATTCGCATTGTATGGCCTTACTTCCCCGACCTTGGCGTAAAACGCTAGTGCAAGCCTGGAAGTGAGATGTGTGATGAGCAGGATGTATTGTATGTGATGATTATACCCCATGGAGTAGGACAATCACGGAATTTTAGTGAACTCATTCACGCCTACATTTCCGGATAATATTCAGTTGGACTCGCAAACTAGTGTCTTTAGCGTTTATCATATTTACACTTTTATACAAATACTTGAGAGGATTTCGATTGAGCTCTCGCAGACGCTCAACATCTTATTAAGAGTACCTTTCAGCAAGTACATATATGTAAGCCATACGCTTCCACGATGCACAAGCAAAAATCGATATATAAAAAACATTACGGCAAAAACAAACACTAATCAAGGTGCAATGGCATAATCTATCCCCACCGACTTTTCTGCGCCTCAGAATGAGAGCTGGAGTAGGGATGAAACCGACCTCGGCCACGACCTCCCCTATCCTTGCCTGGGGCTCGACTGGAAGATGATGCTTTCGAAGATGTAAAGTCAATTTGCGAGCGTTTTCCCTCTGATGTAGAAGCCTTCTCGGAGCGAGCTTTCTGAACCTCAGCTTTGTGGGTAGGTACAAGTACACGATCGAACGAGGACGTGTTCAATGATACGCCGAATTTGGTGAACGGATGCGGCGGAGAATATCCGCACAGTCGGAGAGAACGTAGTGGAAGATAGTATGAACAAGGGCCCACGATACTGAGAACGCGAAATCACTTACCGATGCTATTGGCAAACCATTCGGGCTCGACGTCATTTGGATCCCAAGTATCTTTGGGAAAGTTCGTTGTACGCTCATTGACGTCAACATACTCGACAAGCTTAGCATACAGGTGAGGATTATGGAAGGAGCGATTGGACATGAGGGAATCATTGAAGTGCTTTGGATTTGTGGGATCACGTTTAAGAGCGTGAAATTGAGCGAGTTTTGCCTACGGATCTTATTAATGAATCAATGTCAGGAGATACTGACAGAATTACTGCACCTCAATAGTGACATCACAAGGTGTCTTTGATTCTGAAGGTATTCCCCAGTCGAGTAAACCAGGAATCGGTGGAGGTCGCAATAGTGCCCGAGTTCGAACGAGCTCGTCTGACGGTTCGGTGGATGGTCCGGCCTGATTTAGGTCGACTGGTACTTGTACGGTTTGTGTCGGGGCGTTGACGTTTACACTAGGACCACCCATGATATCGGTTGAGACATGAGCACGAGGATGAGACTTCAGGTTTGCGGGGCGGCGTATGATGACTTGTGATTTCGGTAAAAGCCCAACTGAAGCGAGTACTATGTCAATGCATCATTTAAAAAAATGTAAATAGTATGATTACCATCTGCAGACGAAGTGAGATGTGCTTTCGACGATTTATCCTAACCCAGACAGAAAGGACAGCCAACAAAGAGGGAAACGGCTATAGCAGGTTGCAACGTAAAGACTCTTACATGGGTATTGTCCTTCACAGAGACAGGTCTGGACGGTGATGTTGAGGAAATTTTCATATCTGAATCGCTATCCGAGTCGTCACCATATGCGACGAGTCCTTTTTTAATGATTCAATGATACTGATGAGCTCGCTGTGCAACACGACGACGAAGACTGTTCGGCTCACCCTGCATCGTCAACGTTCCAGTCAAGTGTAATTCAAACTCCGTTCCTATTGGTCGTGGATTTCGAGATGCCGGATGAGGTGCCGTTCTTTCCACTGCAGACCAGCACCTTCGAATTGAATGCTCTTTCCTACATACCTTTCATTCTTATGCCTCACAAGCTGGATACTCACTACAGTAGCTACAAATGCATCACAAGATGGTAAGGTGCGCGAATTCTTTGGTCGGCACGATGGCACCTCTGGGCACACGAATAACTGGGCGGTCTTGGTCTGTGCATCTCGGTATTGGTTCAACTATCGAGTAAGTAATTTGGATGCATGTAAGGACCATGATATATAGACAACTGATCCTTTGAAGCATATGGCCAATGCTCTCGGCATGTAAGGTGTTCTTTCATATGTCGCTCGCCAGGGTTTTCATCATATCCTTCGTTAGGTATCGTACCGTGAAGCGTCTTGGGATACCCGACTCAAACATCATCCTAATGCTAGCGGACGACGTAGCCTGCAATACGCGCAATAAGTTTCCTGGAAGTGTATACGCCAACTCGGGCAGAAATCTTGATCTTTATGGGGACAACATCGAAGTCGACTACCGCGGATACGAGGTGACCGTCGAGAACTTCATCCGGGTCTTGACTGGTACGTCGTGCTGGTTTTTTTTAGCAGCCTTCAAAATATTAATAAACAGTCCTGCACTAGGTCGGATGGATGCCTCTGTGCCACGCTCCAAGCGACTACTAACCGACGATAGGTCCAATATATTCGTCTACATGACCGGCCATGGGGGCAACGAGTTCCTCAAGTTCCAAGACAATGAGGAAATTAGCGCTTTTGACATCGCTGATGCTTTCGAACAGATGTGGCAAAAGAAGCGGTGTGTTACACTATAGAGCCTCTCAAGCGTAAGACTTACAGTTAAGCAGATACAATGAGATTTTTTTCATGATAGACACATGTCAGGCAAACACCATGTATTCTCAGTTTTACTCTCCCAATATTCTGGCTACAGGATCATCCGAAATAGGCGAGAACTCGTACTCCGTGAGTGTATTAACTTGCGCAATATCAATATACCTTACCATCTGCGCCAAAGTATGAAAATGACAACGACATTGGAGTTGCTGTCATCGATAGTTATACACATTATATCCTTCAATTTATGGAAGGGATTAACAAAACCAGTCAGACAACCATGCACGACTTAGTGAGTTTCTACGCCCTTGATTGTAACCCATACTCTTAAAACTCTTGTTAGTTCGCATCGTATGATCCGAGTAAAATACACTCTCACCCAGGTGTCCGTGCCGATCTGTTTCACAGGACACTCGACAAAGCCCTGATCACCGACTTCTTTGGAGGCGTATCGCAGGCAGAGATTTTCCCTCCAGAAGATGCATACCCTGGAATGCAGTCCCCTTCTGTCAAACCTGGAGACACCATGATAGACTCTCGCATTCCATCTACCAACGGTTCACAGCTTTCTTCACCGACCACTCAGGGACGTATGTTCACAACCTTAGAGATGGATTCAAGTTGGCCGATATCACTTAGAAAATGGGGTTCTATGACCCTTGTTGGCATGCTGGTAGCTTGGGTATCACTGAAAAGTTAGATCAATATAACACATTCACTCTAAAATTTCTACACGAGCACCGTTCTCATCAGAGATGCGACATTTACGTTCTTTACTTAACTGTTATGAGTCCCATATGCAACGCTGTCTACGAGAGGTGATCGACTCTTCTCAGTGGCAGTTCTCTGCTGACTCGTGAACGGGTGGTTGCTATGCCAGGGGTGGGCGCCCACTGAGCTTGGGGTTTGAAACGAATGTTAGTCGCTGGTCCAGTACTATCATTTCTCGCACATATATTCGCATGTCGTACAATATCCATTCAAATAACGTACGACCTTATTTCAGTCAGTGGAGAAACTCATTAATCACAGAATGTGATGGACAGATCCACCTGCATGTTGGATCAGTAATCAAAACCAAGACAATGACAAAAACGCCCTGCAAAACTCACATTATCAACTTGGCAGGCCACTTGAACTGTGGTTTGGTCAGAGGTATGGAAGGCATCTGGACAGTTTGCATTGTTGCCTAATAGCGGACCGAAAATTAGTCGGAAGTAAAAAGAAAAGCAATCGAAGAGACTGACAGTCCGCTCCAGCTCCGTCGCATCCATTGTAATACCTTATGGAGAAGGTCAATACGTCTACTGAAGGACATTACAAACGCCTCACCCAAAGCCAGACGTCACCGAGAACGAGTGACTAAGTGAGTAATAAAAATTAGATACCATAATCGGACACTAAGAATAAGACTTCGCGGCTCACGGGGGAATCAAGCTTATGTCCGTGCTAGATCCGCTACCAGGGGTGGTAGGGTTTTGAAGAGTGGTCTCAATTAGAGTACAAGATTCACCATTGAGCCCACACGACCCTGATCAAAAGGTTCTTTGTTAAAAAGGAGACCCAATTCTGAGATGTTGCGAACCTGTTTGCAGGTAGCTGAAAATCACCACAACAAAGTCACATTAATATAGGACATATGATCCACGAGTTGAACTTACGCGATTGCAGACACGAAGGGACCGTTCGACGTGTATGCCCCCCCAGTCGACAAAATGTTGCCGTTCTGGACTAAAGTTGGCTATCGGACATTAGAGTTAGCTAGTTTAACACCTTTATCTACGGTCTGAACATCGCACAGTTCCATGTCCACATCTAAAGAAGATATTAATTCAAGAACATCGACAAAAGAAAAAATTAGACTTGCTTATTGTTGAAAGTAATGGTGTGTGTCTCAGCGCGGACACTACTGAGCGCAGCGGCACCGATGACAAGGAACTTGAAGTAAGTGAACATGTTGCAGATGTGAAAAGCGCAGGATGCCTCCGTTGGCGAAACGTAGTATTGGAAGGTATTGGCCTTTTAAACCTATCAAGGTGTGATGGCGATGATATCTCGAAAAACGACAGGTTCTCTACTGCGACTCGTTTCATCATTCTTGGAATTTTTCCTTCAATACGATTCGCTCTAGGATCCACTACCGGTATTCGGAGCGCCTGTGATGTTTGAATACGCGGAAGAAATTCGAAAAGCTGCCAAAAAGTTGCCTGTTTTTCCCTTGCACGTTTGAACTGATGGTTATAAATTTCGAAGGCCCCTGAAATTGTTATTGTATAAACAAAGTAAATGGTTATCTCTAGAGTAATCGCTGAACTAAAAAAGGAATTCGCTGATCGAGTTTCGCACTAGTTCTCCCAAATATACATATGGTGTTAACCGTGACGCATTGTGAGATGGCCTAGTAGTAACACCTTTCATAATCTAGTCCTTATTTAAGAAACCATGACCATGACAAAGTGCTATGTATAGCGCGGTCGGTCAGACCTACAATCTAGTCTCAGGACAGTTTAACTGACTTCAAATTTGGGATTACTGGAATTTGAAACTGCTGCGAGGCATAATAGCAACCTGCCAGTGTGAGCTATGGATGAGTATTTGATACTGAATAATGATGCTTTACCTAAGTCCTTGGATATTGCGCATAACACGCGGGCACTTACGTTAGGACTGATTTAGAGAGAGCGGGGTACACCGCTAAATTTGACTCACGCTTCAGTCATGTTTGACGAAAAACGTTGGTCATATATCAGTAATAAGCCCGATTAGCGCTTGGTGAAAGGTTTACCAAACAATTCAAGCCTAGCTTAGTACAATAGCCTCGTTCAAGGTGCGTTTCGTAAGGGACCGCTTAAGCCTGAAGTTCGGGAACTCTGGCTTTAAGCTGGCCACGTCATCAGTTATGGAACGCGGGGCAAGTAACCGAAGGCTCATACCTGGAAATCACCGAATAATATTTTTTGAGAAATCCAAGATAAATCGAGAAATAAACTACACGGCAAGTCTTCCGATAGAATTCGGCGCTTCAACCTTACTTCCTGCAAACACGGCCGTTTGCCATGCCTTGGCCTGCCCCCCCCCCCCTCCTAAGCTACGCGTAGTCCAATGGCCTCACAAAACTCTGACGACGATACCTCCTCTGACAATCCCTCAGCTGACAGTCCGAGCCGTTACATTCCGACCGATACAAGTTGTCAAACGGCATCACTACGGACTCTTCAAAACCAAGGTAATATTCCCAAACCTGCGCAGATTAATTGGTCCAATCCAAGAACAGATCGATTGGTAGACTGGCTTGAGAAACATCCTAAACGTAGATATGTTTTATTTTCAGATTCTACTGCAGTCGCCAAAGAAGAGAATCGGGATGCCTCAAGATCTACTAAACATACAAAGGCCTCTTTACATAGAAGGATCGCTAGACACGTTTTCAAGAATGATTCCAATGTGAACTTGCGTATCGTGGTTGATCACTATCGCCAACGATTTGGTGAGTCAGTGCAGCATCGTCTTGCCAGGTATTTATTTCACCGTTTATTTATTATTTATTGACACTACATCGACACTATCAGCCTCAGCAAGACATATCGAAGCCATCTGCGGGATTTAGGATCCACGAATAGTGGCCTTGTGGCGGGGGATCCGTCCGATGCCCTGTACGACAGTCCGATCAGTGAGTTTTTTATTTTATTTTATTTTATACTTAGATTTGATTGCTGATTTTAAAAGAACGAGTTCGTGCTAAATTCCCGTGGTGGGACCGCCTCAGCACCTTCTGGCGTGCATCGCCGAAGTATGATGCGAAGCCGGCAACATCAGCGCATGGTCAGGACCTCTCAGGGAAGGCTATGGCGGTTCTGTTTCCAATGAGGGGTGATGATGAAGCTTTCCAGCGCGGCATGAACTCACATTTCCAGGGCGGCGGGTGGGATTTGGTCGAACACGAGCAGGATGGCGGTGACGGCAGCAGCTATCAGCAGCAGCCGTCCCAGCACCAGGCACTGTACCAGCCGTCTCAGCACCAGGCGCCGTACCAGCCGTCTCAGCAGCAGCAGCAGCAGCACCAGGCGCCGTACCAGCCATCTCAGCAGCAGCAGCAGCAGCAGCTGTACCAGCCGTACCAGCACCAGCACCAGCACCAGCACCAGCAGCAGCCGCCGTATCAGCAGCAGCAGGCGGCTGTGTATGCGCAGTACGGCAATCCCTCCCAGCAAATTCTATCTAGGTCGAATCCTTCGCTCTCCAGCTTGCCCTCCCCTACTCTGCAGCCCCAGCAGCGCTACGGGCAAATCACCAGCACAACCCCGTATATGGCTTCCCTGGACTTCAACCCATCTGACCCCTCACTATCCAGCCTGCGGTTCGGTCTGTCGCCCCCATTCCTCCCGCTTCTATCACCCGTCCCCCCATCTCGGTTACTGGCCATCAGCGCCAGCTCAGTGGGGGGGGTTCTTTGGGTCGGGGGCAGTCGCCTGCTCGCGGACGTTCACCTGCTCGACCCGTTCACCTGCCTCGTCCCACTACTCCCACTTCAACCCGGGCAAAACGTAGCCGCGACGTCATTGAATTAGAGGATCCGGAGCCCAAGAAGAAGGCTGAGCCGAAGCAAACGAAGGGCAAGAAGCGCGAATCCGAGGGCGACCGCTTGAAGGCGTTGATGGAGCCTGTTCTCCAGGCAGAGAGTGATGGAATCAAGGCTGAAGCTGACCTGAAGCGGGCGAAATACGCACATTCAACAACGCTTGCACAGGGCAAGAATTTGAAGACGGCCAAGGATGCCAGGGCCGAACTTACAGCCGCGCTCTTTGAGCTAGCGAAGCTGCAGATGGTGCGCGAACAAAACGCCCAAGGGAGTAATGAGAGGGTCGAGGAGATGCGATTGAAGCGGGCAGTTCACGAACAACGCACAATGGAACTTCGCTACCGGATGAGCCTGACTGGAGGACCTCCCCCCCCCCATTTGTCCGCATCTGGCCCTTCTTTCAACGCCAGCTCCAGCTCCAGCTCCATCGCCGCTCCAGGTCCCACCTCCAACGCACTCGGAACATCCGACTTCACTGTCGGCCTATCCCAAATGCTAAGCGAGGAGGTGAAGACTTCATGTCTACCATGACATCTGTCCTCCAATCTACTGACTTCGCCAATCCCACAATGCCCCCCCACAACTCGTTTGACGAAGACGGCGATTTATACGGTGACAGGAATGAAGACGGCGATAGAATTGTGGAGGACGAGGATGGGGCCTGATCGTACTGTGATCTGAAGTACATTTTGTTTTCGTTGTTTATTACTGCCTTGATTCATGTACTATCTGCTGTCTGTGTTTTCATATGCCTGTATATGATTTTTTCCCTGCCGTTTCATTTTTTCTGCCGTTTCATTTTTTCCACTTTTATGTTTTTTTTTCTGCCGTTTTAGACGCTGTTGTGATGTTACTTCCGTTTGAATATGTTGTTATGCTGTTACGTTGTTATGTACTGATGAACAATGCATACTGTAATATTGTCTGAGTGTATCATACATGAAATAAGATCAGTATAAGTCGCTACTAAAGAGGGAATCAAAAAGCCTTTCACGAAGTGTCTGAGTTGGATTCTGGGGTAAAGGACCTTGTTGATTTGAATCATCCACATCTGCATCAATTTCCTCCCCATTATCATCCACTTCTCCTTCGATTGCCTGTTGCCATTCTCTAGGAATGATAACCCCTGATTCCTTGCCTTCATGTTCAATAATGAGGTTGTGCAGAATGATACAACAACGGATCCAGATAATAACAGAGTCTATCTTGTTTACTGAGTCAATCTGGATGCGTAATTCTTTGAGAGACTGGAATCGAATCTTGAGAAGTCCAATGGCATGTTCACATTGTATACGAATGCGTGACAATTGGTAGTTGAACTGAGACTGCCTCACAGTGAGGCCACGACCTGGTGCCTGAATGGTGCAACACACCATGGTGTAATAGGATATGCAGAGTCGGCCCACATCCATTCATCTTTTTCCAGAAAGGCTTCATGGTCATGCGACATCAGAGTATCTTGGAAGGCAGAAGAGTCATGAGTGCTGCCCGTGTACCCTAATCCATAGTCCACAATCTTGAGATTATGAGGGAGGATGGTAATCTAGGGAAACCATCAGGTTATTCATATAATTCCAAAATAATGTTACTTACCTGAGAATTCAGAGAGTAGTTTGATTTCCTGTCAAAGAATGTCTCCCCATAGTGGCTTGGCTTTTGGAAGAGGCGAAAATTGGTGCCATCAACTGCTAAACATCCATTTCTCCACTCCGCACAAACCTGGTGCTCTACCCATGCTTTTGCTGCATCCTTTTCCTCCTGATTAGCTGGCCCAATAACTTGATCATGCAAAGAGAGAATAGCAATCATATAGTGTTTGGTGCTGTTCACTACATTGCCGACTGAGTAACCTGCCCAGTCAGCAATGTCAGCGGCCGTAGATCCATTGCCATAATGGCCTAGGCGGTTCAGAAAGATTGAGAGTTGATGTTCTACAGGAGTTTGTGGTGTATTAGATTTATTATGAAAAATAGGATGATGGATGATCTTGGCCAGAATTGCATCAAAAGTCTCTGGTTGGCATCGATTAACATGGAAAAAATGGGTCTGGTTGTAATGACGTGACCACTCCATAAGAGGAAATTGTGAAATACGTGGTGCTGATGGGTATGTAGTAAAAACTCTTGTGGTTTCTACTTCACTGCTTAGACGGATGTATTCACTAAGTAGAATCTGAATATGACGTATCCTGGGGCGCACTTGTACAACCCCAGCTGGTTCCTCATCAGGTGATATACCTGATATTTAAATACCAGGCATTAAACACTAGAAAATATTTAATCAATTAATCCATAGGGATTTACCTGACATTAATGAGGTTGAGTGTACGACAGATAACGGAGTACTCGCAAGTGACGCGTCACGTGATGCGTCGCCCTCTGAATTTTGGCTTTCGATCTGCGCCACCGGAGAATTGCGGCGGATGAGGCGTTGAAGGAGGTAGATGAGCGAGTCGTCGAGGTCGTCGAGACGCTGCTGGCGAGCAGTGGGTTGATGACGAGGCATGGTGGATGAGGTGTCAAGGTATGCTTTCCAAGCTTTTATATAACTTGAAGCATGCTTGATTCAATCTCAACCTCTAGGTTTCCTGACGTTTTTCATATAGGTTTATTATTGATTTACAGTCTCGGCTCAAGCGTAAGTTTACTGCCGTCGCTTCGTCATGCTATTTCCACGCTGACGACACCTTTTCTCTCTCCTCAATTTCCTTACGAAACGCACCTTGAACGAGGCTAATGTTGTGTCAGAGTCGTTTATGGATAGCAAAAATTCCAAGGTCGTATCGGAAGTATAGAGTAGCCGTTTCTAAGATATTTATAGAATTGATTTTTTTATGGCTGAGCCAGTGGCGTCTCTTCAATGTTTATTATAGATGTTTTTTCATCATTGTACCGACCATGCATGGTCATCCATAAGAGCTTCACTATGAGTATGACTACAATGTAATTCTATTCTGGAAAGCAATCAAACCATTTCACAATTCAAGCACATCTCATGTCCCAATAGATTTACAAACTTATCAAAAAAGTCATAGTACATTATCTGTAATGAGGACAAGGCAAGTACACAAAAGGACGAAGACCTAGATAGACCACAGCTTTGCCCAGCTCTATTGTGTTTGCGGAGACATGGAGCTTAAATGGTTTGCTTAATAAGTCTGAGTTTAATTGTCTTATAATTATTTTCTTTGCTTCCCAGCCAGAACTCGCACCTCACCAATTTTCTTTCCCAATGGCAGGTTGATTGTCTTTACTGTCGCAATTCAACTGATGACATGTTGCGCTACTTGTACTTTGTTCTAGCTATGGGCAAGTATTCAAAAACAGCAAGATCTTACTGCACCGACCAAAGAAAGCACTTATTCCACCTGGTCTGATGGAGACCGCTCTCACTAGGCTAGAATTGCTTTCCTGGTATATCCATTTGTTCATGCATTCATTTATTTTCTGTCGTATGGTACAATAATACTGTGGCATGCTGTAGTACAAATTATCAATTATGATGAAGCTGTCAGGAAATCTGTCCACATGTCAAATACAAGTGCTTTTTTGCGTGTTACTACAGAGGCCCACAAGACACTACTGAGACATTCACAAGGTGTTAATATAACATTGTGGATACCGTACTAGTAAAACAAACGGACCAACTATGCCTGTCAACATACTTGGATCACTACACAAAGGCCTTATGCAACCCTTCTGTACTACTGCGTGGGATGCATTATTAATACCTATTTTACTGTTGTAGGTTATATGTCGACAAAACATGTCTTACAAATAGCTCCGCAGACCTTTGCAAGAGGTTGTGCTCGTTTTCCCTTTCGGAGAGGTTGGACCGGATTAGCGGTGTAACTTGAAGGAGAATCATGATGGAGGTGCGAGATTGAAAGGCCGAAAATGCACTTTGCGCTACCCGGATAAATACATTACACAAAGCTGCAATGGAATATCTATTACGCCGTATGGTCACATCGTGAACTCCATTATAATGCCACACTTCAAGCTTCAAGTTCGATAATACTGCAGCCTAACTCAGAAGTTATTACTTACTACGAAACTCTATTGACACGGACCCAGTTACAACACTTACGGCAACTTGTTTCAATCCAGGCCGGAATTTCCTTGTTTTGTGACACGGGGGAATCCAACTTTTCATTAGTCATTCTCAAACGTGCAACACATCGGTTTTCGCAATGATCCCGTACTAGTAATGCTCAAACACCCGCACTGAGATTTTTTGTTTCCGTTTGATACGAATCATGCAGTATCGACAGTCATATCCGTAATTTGGTCGACTGGGGACCAGATTCAGATGGTCCTATCGCTTTATTCCGTTAAATAAAATTGGCCTTTGCACGGGCGTCGATACCACTTGTAAGGGAATGTTTCACCACAGTAATCCACCTTTGAGCACTGCATCGGGACAACGAGCGGCAGCATCAATGCACTTTGAGAAAAATAATAGGCCACCAGTCTAGTGTAACCCAGCTAAACTACTTGAAGGCGATATCGTCAGTTATCGTCTCGTTTATATAAACACGAGTCACATCTGTCGCACTCGCTATCTCATGTGGTTATGAATGTTGTCAGAATATCATGATGTCCCTCTGAATCACAATAGGAGCGCATTAATCAAATCCATTCAAGTCACCCCATGCTTCCTGTTTGACTCTGACAGACTACCGTGAACATTTTGAAATTCACAAAAGAGCCCCAGTCATATTAGTGTGCCCGCGGTATATATACAAGTAAATTGGTACTAGAAAACAGTTGATCACATATAATCTAACCTGACCTACAACTCTAGAACCACGCAAGGTTCACCAAATACCCACTAGGAACAGAAGGTGATAGAAAGGTCAACCTGTCCAATTGGTGGCCTTAGTAAAGTAAAAATGCTCAATTCAACTAACAACTCACATTGTCGACTTGGCAAGCAACCTGCACGTAGGTTTGGCTAGGGTCGTGGAATGCAGTGGTGCAGCTGGCACTGGTGCCTGCGAATAGGAATATTTGAGCAAAAACTGGGTAAAAGGAAAACATGTAGCACTAACAGTCACTGCCGGCTCCGTCACAGCCATTGTAGTACCTTGTTGGGAAAACTATGTGAGCTGATTCATAATTTCCAAGTTGCGGACCATACTTACCCAAAGCCGGTGGTCACAGAGAATGAGTGGCTATATAGAATAAAAAATGAGGCTGGTCAGAGCGTGTAAGAGCGAAACTACGTACGGAGCGATGAGGGTGATATCAGTGCTTGAGCCACTTCCAGCAGAGGTAGGGTTCACAAGGGTAGTCTCAACCATCGTGCAGCTGTCACCGTTGAAACCACAGTTACCTGTCGAGTAGGATTAGCTTCGTTCCAACCAAAGCAAAAGGCATGCAAACCAGTCTGGAGGTAACTGCAACAAAAACAATCAACTATGGATCATATACGTGTTATAGAAAAGTACTAACGCAATTGCACCTGTAAGAGGGCCGTTGCTAGTGTAGGCTCCACCAGTGGATAGAACATTTCCATTTTGGATCAAAGTTGGCTAGCAGGGTATCACCAGATGTTAGACCAAAACGGCACCACGAATAGGTGGCAGGCAATACTAACGGTACCGTAGCCACAGCTAGACGATGACCTGTCAACAAGAATTCCAAGCACAAAGTAAATTGATCTTACTTGTTTGAAAAGGTGACGGTGTGCGACTCAGCATTGACACCGCTAATAACGGTAACAGCGGCGACGAGGGCGACGGCCTTGAGGTTGGTGAACATGGTAAAATTGGCGAGTTATTAGAATATATGTGGATACTGAATGATTGTCATGAGTAGGATCCGGAAGCCTCGTTTTCTTATATACATTTTTTGAAAAGTTATTCGTGGAACTACAGGCGACAAGACTTACGAAGACCAATCCAAATGACGAGGTAGCATATGACACAGGGCGCATGTTTATCCCGCAATTCTCGACCTGGATATGAATGATGGATTCGAATAATGATCGAGCAAGGCGAAGCAATGATGGCTCACCCATTACACAATCGATGACAGTCATACTATACCACCGTTGCCAAAGATATTGGGCCACGAGTAGTAAGAATGGATTACTGGCATCACCGGCGGATCTGTTCAGGCTTTAGCTAGAAGTTGGTTGTTTGTGCGATTGGCGACGCATATGCGTGAAAGGGCTGTGTAAGTATTGTGCCTTTTATTCTATGGTCAGGACATGCATACTATATGTGGGTGACTGAGAGAAAGTTGATACTACGTCACATTCTCTGAAGCACACTCTTAATACATTAAGATGTGCTTACTTGGAGAATGAGACAAATCCGAAGACACTGTTGATCCAAGAGCATAACCAGCGACTAGTGAAAGCACACTAGCAGCCGCTGCGCCCGCCAGCTGCAGATAACAGTTTGATGATAACCTATTCAATGCGGGATTCGTCATCACTACTAGGCCTGACAACCAATAAAGTGTCCTTATGCTCTAGTTATCTCGTGTTCGAAGCGAGAGGACGACAGAGCTTACCTCAATATAAGTAGACTGGGCGTAGCAAAGAATATGCGGTCAGTGCAAACCACTCAGGGCAATCATGGTAGCTAATAACCTTTCAATGACCCTTGAGTCAAATGACTACTACTGAGCGTGTTCTTTCACCTTATTTACAAGATATCGATCGACTATCATCAATATATTGAATTAGGTCAGCAAGGGAGACTATTCTTTCACCTACCGGACTGCCTTGACCGCTGATGCGTTCGCGCGGACTTCTACTGGCATAAAGCTTCGTGCACGTTTGAGCGGGCAGAAATGCTGCTGTACCATCAATCTTGGCTGTGAAAGTTTTGACCCGCGGTAGTAAGTACGAGCACAAGTTACACAATGTGCTATCAACACACCAGGCACGCTCGCGAAAATGTCCGAGCCGCGGATTTGCCACCGCATCTGCAATTTGAGCAGCATACGAGTAGCATACGTGAACATTCCCATAAAGCCGCCATCAAAAGAATATAGATAGGAGGCCAGCGGATGTTTGTGCACGAAAAACGGTGCTATAATTGTCTAAAAAGTACAAGAAGATGAAGGACACGAACAATACATTGTTACTAGTAGTATTACAACAGGCGAAAAAGCATTCACTTCAAGATCCTCATCCATGCTTAGTCTCGCGTGGCCAGTCCGAAAGATTTAAGGGGAGAGCTCGTTCTTAATCAATCCTCGTCCCGTTCTCATTCATACACCATTCCCAGACAGCACAGGGTGGCCACAAGCCCTTAGGCTCATCCCCGGCATCCTTCAGCAGCAAAGCTACAACGCCATGCGGAGCAACGTCGTGAGCCGTGAAGTTGCGGATGGCTGTACCATTGTCGGTATGAGTCCATAGGTCCTGGATGTGGTTTATCAGGTAAGAGTGGCTGCTTCATGCTAGAATGTCTTACTCGGACAGAGTACTGCCTGCCTGCGCGAATCCATGGAGATTCCGTTAGGTTAAAGAACAACGTCGATGACTCGTCTAAAGTATTCAACTGATTGAAAGATGTCAAAGATGTCAATAACAAGACTGGGTAGTACAATAAGAAATAACGCCCACAAGCATGAAAACTGTGCCGTTTTGGCTCTCACCACTCCAGTATTGAGCGGGATGAGTCTTATTACTCACCCAGTCGGACTATGCAGACACATTACAGCGGTTTGATCCGAAAAGGTTGTGAATTGTGAAGCGTACATTTGTGCCCCATCTAAATGGAGAAATACTAGTACCAACAACGGGGTCTTGGTTAATGGCTATGATTTCAGGATTAGTAAGAATTTCAAGTGTATCTTTCGTAGCACTCGAAAGCTGGAACGAAATTAGTCATGATCTCTCTAGAACGATCAAGCTATTTACATCAGTTCCGATGAGGAGCGGAGATTTCATCATCGCCCAGGCCGTGAAATGAGACTTGGTCTCCTCATACGTAAGGGCGCCATTTCCCCTGTAGATAGATTATTTACACTGCAAAGGGAAAGCATGACGACGCACACTTCAAGCTGTGAAAGAGACATCAGTATTATGGACATTATAATGAGAAATCAAACTCACAATATCCATGTCGTTATGTCCATAAAAGTCGCTGGCCCATGTAATAAACGAGTTTCTATCCAGCCCATAAATTTTATAAATAGCGATACTTAACGAACACTCACTGATTGATGATGCTAGCAATAGAATCCCATGTTGATTCTGTACAAAATAAATGAACATCGTACATCGCCCGCGTAAATTGTTACTCGCCTATATCGTCAGTAGTCTGTTGATAAAAAAAACATGAAAATGTTAAATATGTCCCGGAATTAACCCACACACCCGCCAGCTTTGTCCGAATTTACGAGCCCACAACCAAGGTTGTTCCTGCGTTATGTGTTCAGTGGTGGAATGCAAACCCGAATAGGGCAACCACTTACTCGGCCCCATTGACATAAAGATAGTGCCAGAGGAGGCTTGCCGGACATTTGGGCAAGGTCACTAATCGCTGTAGTCATCGGCTCGTAACCTAGCAGACATTTACGGTGAGACCGAGTACACAACTGAGTTATAGAGCTACCTACGCCCTATGATGTTCTGTCGGGTGATGTTGTCAAAAGGTACTACAGCGCGATAGGCGTGGGTTTAGCCTATATCAATACAATTGGCAACTACACTGACCAGCACAATTGTCATATCTAAATGATCATTATCATCATCAGATATACTTGATATATCGATGCAACAAAATGTAAGAACGCACTTCAAATAGTCAAATCCCCAATCTTGAAATAATTTGGCGTCCCTACAAAATTGATAAGTATATGGTCTTACATATATGCAAAAAAGTACAAACCGGGCCTCGTTTGAATAAGAGCCAGGGTAAAGTTGGCAGGTAAACCACCCTGAGTCGCTATACTAATCACATTTTAATGCAGAGGGGAAAGTGAGAAGTGAGAAACCAATAATATCCCTGCGTATCAAATACATACGATGCCTGCTTTACTAAAATTACGATACGCAACCGAACATCAGCACGAGGCAAAATATGTGTTGAGATAGTTTAAGGAGCTCACAATCCAAGAGCGTGAATCTGGTCCGTAAGATTATTCATGCCACTAGGGAAGCGGTCTTTGTCTGTTTGAGAGGGACAGAAGAGCTCCATAAACTATGAATAACCGCCAAATACATTGCAATCACTTACTTGCGACGATGTCTCCGGATGCACTACGAGTCTTTTCCGAGTAGCAGTCATCAATGTTTACATGATCGTAACCAGCATCCTATCAGGAGTCCCGAAGACTGTTAAGATAAAGGAGGTTGATGACTCACGGCTAGTCCAAGCGACTTCATGAGATTAGCAGTTTTAAGGATAAGTGCTTCGTCGATATCACACTGGGTCAAAACAATATCAATACTCTACAAAACGGAACCTGGATATTCCGAGCTGACATAATATGCATTCCAAGCTACAAAGGTAGGACGTGAACAAGAATGGAGTGTCGGAGTAGCATAATCACTCACTATTGTACCCCATAACTAGAGAGCAAAGCCAGCTAAAGTTGAAAATCATCTGAATCATTTATTGACTTTGTAGAAAACTGACCAGGTAAGCGAGCTACTCCCTCCCTCAAAGGCTGAACAGGTTTAGGATTGTCCAATAGATAGAGTGCCAAGAGAGCCGCCAGCCACACGGAGAGAGCTGTTACAGTTAGGGACATGGTCCGCTTGAAAGATGGATGATCTTGTTACAAGGAAAAGAGTTAGCTGGGCGACTCTTCATCACTTGCAACATCCCACTGGACCGTAATGGGTCAGACGTACTATTAATGATTGGCAGAGGGAGTCCAACTGTTGATCTAGAAGCTGCATATGCAGGTTCAGGTGGCGTTTTGCGATCGGCAACATCGTGACCTGCGCGCATCTTGACTTGCAGCTATCTACCCAGGTTGAAGATGACAAAATTGAACGTCAGCCATCGTGGTCTGAATACTTGACAGAAATAACCAGCTCCTGACTTTTCCGATAGCAATCAGATGGCGTAGCTCTGAAATGGGTATGGCCGCAGAACCAAAGGGGTTAAAGGTGGTGGTGGATGGAAATGAACCTCTACGTTCACTGGCACTGTCAACTGTCGATTTACGCCGTCGTAGTGCAGTGGAGTACCAGAGAGTACCGTGACGAAGCGCGTGTGTTGCAAGGCCCCAAGGATGTCATAAGCAATACAAAGGCGGGACTAACAGATTCACATGACTGCCAGTTGGTGGAAGTAAATCGCACGCTCTCTCAAATCGTCGTGTCATGCATATGCATGAAACACAATTGGTAGAACGAATCGTATGCACATAACACATCTTCCCTCCTTGGCTCGTGACTCAACTGTGAGATGCGTGTCTCACAATAACGTAGCTCGGTTTAATAGAATACAATCAAGACAAAATTTACAGGGTTTCAACCAACAGATGTGCCATTTTCGGCAGTACATTGGCTCTCTGCCTCACCAGCACACAATGGCATAAGACCAGGGGGTTCGGGGCCATCCTGCTGCATTAGCAAGGCTACAACACCATGTGAAGGCACCTCGTAGGCAGTGAAATTGCGTACAGCAGTACCATTGTCGGTGTGGGTCCACAGGTCCTACGAAATTAGAATTTACGGTCAGCTGGCTGACGTTATTCTGCAGCATGAAAAGAGCCCTTACCCTGACGGAGTATTGGATACCAGCACGGGTCCACGGAGATTCGGTCAAGTTGAAGAACATATCAGCCGGCTCGGAAAGAGTGTTTATCTGTGAAATTTGATGAGTCACACTAGCCAACGGAAATCCCAGAGGTGGTACTAACCAACATGAACACAGTACCATTTTCACTGGGGCCACTCCAGTACTGAGCGGGGAAAGTGGTATTAAAAGTAAAATCGGCCTGAGGGTAGGTCTTTACCACCAGTACTAAGACAATCATAGTGACGAGGGACAAACATTTATACCCCAGCGGAAGGGTGAGATACTAGTGCCGTAAACAGAGTCTTGATTGATGGCAATAATCTCCTGGTTGCTCAATATTTCGACGTTTTGTTGGGTGAGGGTGGCCACCTAGGGATATGAGAGTTTCTGTTCAATGAAAAAGCAGGATAATGTGACAAAAAGCGGGACGCACGTCAGTACCAATAAGCAAAGGTGCTTTGACCAATGCCCAAGCAGTGAAATGAGTCTTGGATTCATCATATGTGAGGTTACCATTGCCACTATGACATGCCATTCATCGATCGAGTTAATGAATGAGTTGTTATAGAGCGTACATTTCAAGCTGTGAAGCCTATTAGCATATGAATATTAAGCGTTAGTATAGGACGTACCATATCGAGATCATTGCGTCCGTAGAAATTGGTCGCTTGAGTAATGAATGACACTCTG
The DNA here is from genome assembly GCF_000218685.1 of Serpula lacrymans var. lacrymans S7.9. NCBI lineage: Eukaryota > Fungi > Basidiomycota > Agaricomycetes > Boletales > Serpulaceae > Serpula > Serpula lacrymans. The sequence goes on along the minus strand of NW_006763291.1, from coordinate 1,790,844 downwards.
AAAGCGGGTCAGACCAGATCGAACAAACCTGTAGAATGAAAAAGACACAAACGTGTTAATGATGCTCGCAAGGGAATCCCAGTTAGCTTCAATATCTCCATCAATCTAATGATTTTATCGTTCGTGTTAGTCCAGATGGAACATAAAACAGTCAACTCACTCTCCAACTATGAGATAGTGATGCTCCCCAGCTTGGAAAATCGTGAGATCAACAGAAAATATTAAGATTGTCTTTATAAAATTACAACGTACAGCCAAACTTGATTCTGTTCAATTCCTGAGTCAGCTTGAGAATCAAGAATTATAACGAGACAAGCTCACCCAACCCCACTGACACAGAGAAAAGACGAAGTCGGTCCCTGTTTGCTGTGACACTACAACAAGTGCATCTGACATACGCTGATATTCTGCGACACAGTCAAATGATATTTGGGGCTATATATGAGCCTTTGCACACTTACTGCCAACCATACCCTCGCGAATGACATCGTCGAATGGAACTAGACGTAGATTAAATATAGATCAGGGATTAAATTGGGCACATTAACTCACTTGCGCAATTATCATATCTTTTCATGGAAAGAGCTATCAATGACCAATATAGAACGTAAAAAAACATTGTACATACTTGAGGAAATCAAATCCCCAAGACTGGAACGTGAGGGCATCCTGTTCTTCGTGCTCGAACGATCCTGCGAAGCCAGCGCATGTAAACCAGCCAGAATCGGAATACTTCGTGATAAAGGTGAGTATTTTCCCCGTATAAATAGTTCATGGTCACTCACGATACCAGCTTTGCTACATGACAAATCAAGCATGAGTTGCGATATGTGTCTTGTTTTAATATCATACGTACTAGCCCATATCATGAAGGGTGCTTGTCAGGTTGGTCATGTCAGGGAATCGGGTAGGATCTGCAAGCCCAAGGTAAGAATATTCGATAACGGGGCTCGTAAGGAAACCTACCGGATTGGATTTCACCAGTTGAACTGCGATTCCTTAAAGCCCAGCAATCGTCCAAGTTGATTTGAGTATACCCTACGTCCTAATAATTAAGAAAGCTCTAAGAACGCAGTAGGAGTCATTGTTAAGAAAAAGAGACCTGGAGACCCAACTTCTGCATATCCTGCGCGGTTTGGACTATGAGCGACTCATTGACATTGCACTAGAAATCAGTGAAGGGTCAAGTCTGGGCCGTGTCAACGGCAACATTGTCATTATCACTTACAGCGTATGCATTCCAGGCTGCCGAATAGTGCGATTTAGCCAATTCATGTTACACAATTTGCATTACTCGCCATTGAAACCCATCGCTGGACGAAATATCAATGTCTGTTAAGATAGCAGTCGAACCACAAGCTTACCAGGTAGCCTTCCAACTCCATTGTCGAAAGCTTTTACGGTGTTGGGATAGAGTGCAGCATAGGCTAAGATACTGATGGCAGTATGAAGATTTCTTGTTGACCGTGTCATGGTGAATGCTTCTGAGAGCATGAACATTTCCGGAGTCACCTTTCTTCTTTATAAGGCCTGGAGCACGGGAGGCGGTCCGCCTTATGATTCGAGATGAATGCTCGTGACCAATAGCTGTCTTAATATCTTAGTGTCACCCTTAGGGTCTGAGACCTCTCGACTACAAGTTCTCAACGCTCTCCCGAGTAAAGCCCGAACGGATCTCCATCGTGTTCAAGTATTCGTGCAGTTAATATTTGTCCATTTGGAAGTGAACATCAAAAGGATCAATATTGTGCATATGGACTAGCTCGATAATTCCCATTACTGGCCAGACATCACAGATGCAGTGGTCAGATGCAGTGAATCAAACGCCCAAAGCGCTTCCAAGTGTTGGGAGGCGGAGGGAAGACGTGGGGCTAGACATTGAGACCGATGAGAGGACAGATCAAAGAAGGAACCATATCCGCGGCTGGAGACAAAAGTGATGAATATATTTGACTAAAAGGTACTACCCAGGGGCTGCACAAGAATAGCTCCGTTAACAGTGCTCGCACCATCTGATGTGACACGCGTTGTAAGCCCCTCTTTTCTGAGGGCCGAGTGCTTTTAGCTTGGGGAGCTTACCCGATGAAGTGAAGTCTCGCAAGACTTCCCCGGTGCTCCTATTGCTTGACCACGACCGCTTGCGACGCCGTCGGGAATCGTAGCGATTACGGACGCTGGTTCTGTGAGTGGTGGTCTACGAGTGGGACCTTGATGGTAGCTTGGTCATGATGGGGATAAGTGAACTAGAACAGCAAAGGCCTCATGGAAGGAAGAAGTGAGGATGACGGAAGTTACTGCCATGAGTGGGAGACACTGGTCTTCGATGAGTCAGGGGACAAGCTCATGTGAACAACTTCTGAATAGATGCTGTCATGTGATCACAGCCGGTCTCTGCCGCTAGATACTTTCCTTGTTGCTCTACATTGGCTAAAAATTCAGTGGATTACAAAATTGAGATCGCACGGTTTCAAATCAAGAAAACCACCTGATAATCATGTCACAAGTCAGAACCGATGTGCGATATAAACTTCCTCGAAGAGAGTAACTTTCCTGGCATCTACTTGCATGTCTACATTTGGCCTCGAAATATACAATGTCATTTTGTGAGTCTCGGTCTAGTGGGACTGTGGTAAGTTTCGATTGGTCTTATATCACTGAGCTGAGCATGAAGCCTTCGTCGCAGTAGATTGTTTCACTTGTACTACCATTCATGCACGAAGGAGACTGCAAGCCTCAGCTTCTTGCCTATATTCGGTGGTTTAGATATACTTGATGGCTAACCAACTACAAGCAAGTTTGTGTATCAACCAAGTTGCGATCTCTATTTTCGCAGCCACTTTAAATTTGAAACTCCGCAGCACGCCTTCCTCACCACATCGACAGGCCACATTATCTCTAAACCACTGCTCAACTTTCCAAGATGAAGCTCGTGAGGTGATTAACCATATGTATTTTTTGGCTTTGATCTCCAAGATTCATACCTTCGCTGCAATTTTTGTAAGGCATTCGCTGATAGTCCGCTTTTTAGATTTTTGATGAAATTGAATAATGAGACAGTGACGATCGAGTTGAAAAATGGTTCGGTAGTGCATGGGACTATCACTGGTACGTAATATATGCTCATCGTCTAGCTCAGGACACTTGATAAATTTTAATCTCTTACAGGAGTAGATATGCAGATGAACACTCATCTGAAAACTGTCAAAATGACCACTCGTAATCGTGATCCAACATCACTCGATTCGTTGTCGATTCGGGGTAACAATATTCGGTACTTTGTGCTCCCCGATGCTTTGCCCTTGGACACACTGCTCGTCGATGATGCGCCCAAACCGAAGGGTAGAAAGAAAGACGATGCGCGTGGACGAGGGAGAGGTAGAGGTGTAGTCGAACGTGCACGTGGTCGAGGAAGGGGTAGAGGCCGCGGACGAGGCTTCTGAGTTACCCGAAAATAGCTTGTTTATTTGTGGTCTCAGATGTACGTTCTTGTTCACTGTGTGTTGATATTAAAATGACCTATTTGTACGCTGTGTATACAATTTTTGGCCAGCCTTGTTGTTTGTCGCCAAGGCCTGGTTAATTCTAGACTGAATTGTGAATTGTATCGTTCCCAAGCTCAACCAGAAGGGGCCGTCAACATGATGCAAAACACATACGACCATCGATTACCTGAGTCATCTACAGTACGTACGTGTTCTTTCAGCCCTGTAGACTTGTATTTTTCAGCCTGGAATAGTCGGATATTTGTGCCCGTACAGATATCGCACACATGGTTTTCTAAGTTATGTGCCATAGTGGTCCTTCCCTTACTGACCTGTGCTGACCCTATCAGCTCAAAAAGCTAAGGCTTACTGTTGTTAACCGTCTGCTCGGATGGGGTGCTATTTTACGCAGGCTATTTCAGAGTTGATGAAGAAGCGCATCTCTAGCTTGAACATCAGTAGCTTTGAGTGGCGATGACTCAGACCTGCCAATTTGCCCTAGCTCCCTTTGTCAACTGAGCAAGTCTACTGTTCACTTATTAACCAAATAGCTATGGAACTGGGCACCTCCAAGCCCTACATCTTCCTTTGCATGCAAACAAGCAAGGCTGATAAATTTCAAGTCATACAAGAAGCAGGGGAATATGATTATGAGTAGGGATGCCAAAGTTTGGTGCAGCAGTTCAGTTCTCAGACACTGGTCCGAACCCTGAACTGAACCTACAGTTTTAAGTGCTTGAACTGGACTGAACCTGGACTGAACCTGGTTTGGTTGGTTTGAACCGTGAACCAATTGATGCCCCATGTATATGGCAAGTGCATGGGGACAGGGTTAATACCAGA
>NW_006763291.1:1719872-1786419 GCF_000218685.1 Serpula lacrymans var. lacrymans S7.9 | reverse complement strand
ACTCCGCGATGGGTGGTACTTTCATCGAGTTGACGTTCAGAGCACAGGGCAGTAAGTCGCATCGCGTCAACACCACATTGAGCCTATCGCATTACGTATCTTATAATTAGACACTCAGATTCCCGTGGGCAGTACCAGTTCTAGGTGAGTGGTTGAACGTGCGCCGAAGATTCCCCGCAAGCCAAGCCAAGGCCACCCACTCACAGCCTGTGAGCACAGTAATCTCCCGAAAACAATCCCGGAGGTGGACACTCAAGGGAGGACCCAGGCAATGTGTCAACGCATTGCCTGGGTCCTCCCTTGAGTGGTGTGGCTGTGGTGGTGGTGGTGGTGGAGGAGGAGGAGGAGGAGGAGGAGGAGGAGGAGAGGGGTGGTGGTGGTGGTGGTGGTGGTGTTGAAGTCCGTTGGTTTGAACAGGTTCGGGCAATAGCAAAAATGCCCAAACCGCAGACCAAACCAAACCTGAACCTAGGGTTCGGTTTGGTGGTTCTCAGTTTTGAACTGTTAGCCCAACCTGAACTTTGGCATCCCTAATTATAAGTGGGGATTGAAGATCAGACGATGCTCAAAAAGGTTTGTCTACTTTTCCTGCATTTGTCATTCTACTAATTTTCACATAAGGGAAGTATGATGACAATCTGGTGTTGGAAGGTGATTTCCATACATAGACACTTACAGTATGATACAGCAGCACAGCCACTTAGTTGGCCACAGATGTCTGCTTTAGGTAGTTGAATGACAAGCTCTCGATGTTGATGTCTCACATATGCTAGCTAGTAGCATCTCATATTTCAAAATCTGGATGATGTTATCAACAAGATAAATGAACAAGATCTGGCAGGGATCTTGCAGCACTGGCCTCCACTTTGAGCTCATTTGGAAGCACTATCCAGTGGAGGGTGTAGCAATAAAGTACAGTGAGGCCATCAGGTTTGGTCCAGTTTGGCCATAATTGCAGGTTTGGTTTGGGGTTCAGACAAAAGTGTCTGAGAACCAAATCAAACCAAAATTTACAATCCCTAGTATGCTGAGCAAGCCAAGCTGTTACTCAAGGGAGCTACAACAAAAACACTGGTATATAGAAGCAGCAGTTAGTGTGGAACCCCTGTGTTGTTTGCATAGTTCTACTTCATCTTCATTTTCCTCTGACCGGTGTCATGCACCAAAGTTGATTGGTAGCATGGACAGGTGTTAATAACAAAGCAAATATTTGAAAGTCTCGCCTTTGCACCACACAGGCACAGTGCCATATGGGATAGTAATCAATATCATCTTTTTTGAATTTGTGGCTGATCAGCACCCACCTGTATTAGGCAATCAAGTCATGCTCACCTTTGCTTTCCATTCAGTACTTTCCATGTTTTAGCATTTCAGCAATTTTACACATCGCCACTGGCTACACATTGCATTGTGCCCTCACTTTTGTCATTTCCCTTACTCCCCTTCCTTTGCCTAGCCCCACCATGAGCCCTTTACTGTCTTTTTTATTCTCACCGGATGGCTGTTTCTGGATCCTCATCATCAGGAAAAATGGGGGTAGAGCTCTATAGCACTATAAGTACTCATAAAGCTGTTATAGTGGTCAAACCTGCTATAAAACCTCTGCCATCTATGGAGCCTCATATAGCTCTATAAATGGCCTTATAGATGTTGGAAATTATTGTGTGGCTGATAAAAAAATATTAACACAGACAGGACTTGAACTCTCAATCTGCTAGTCAGCTTTTGGTTGACTAAGCAACCTATAGCCACACATCACACATTTATCTGTGAGGCAACAATAAACTATGACAAAAACAATACCCGTCTCCGACTGCACTTGCAGGGAGTAAGAGGTACAGTGAGCTTGAGGTCAACAGATACTAGTAAAGATAGCAAGTAGAGGACTTGGAGTAGACTCAGAGGTTTCTGATGAGGAGTAAAGCGGGTAATTCAAGTAATAGAAAGCTAAAGAACTATACATGAGTGTGTAGGGTTTTTATAGCTAACCGTCTATCCCTCAGACCGAAAGAGGAATAAGAGAAAAGTGGTCTGAGGGGAAAACCAACCAATAAGAAAAAAGGATAACTGTCGTACGACTTTGAAGATTAATCAGCAGGTGAGAAAATATACTAATAATAAGTGTTGTCACGCATGTTCAGGAACCATATCCTCATGATGAGGTGCGTTCCTGACTAAAATGTCTATTAATACCTCCAGGCACTGATGGGGTTTAGAGCTGGTTGGTGAGATGTTTACCACCAGTCCTTACCCATTGTGCTGGCTGGCTGGGAGTGATACCTAGTCTCTGATCTGCGATACAAAGTGGTAACAATAATTAAGAAAGCCTGTAAGGGCTATTGGAAGCAGGATAGCAAAAAATACCTCTAGCCCTAGAGCCAGCATCAGGAAAAACCTAGTTGCCTTTTATAGCTATCATAGCCTCCATAGTGCTATATAGGGAAAATAGTAGCTATAGTACGCCTAGACAAGTCCCTATTATATAGCTCTATATAGCAGCACTATTTTGAGCCGTTTGCTATGCCTGCTATAGTAGCACATTTGTGATATACATTGTTGCCTTTACTATGGCTGCTTTCATAGGGTATAAGAGATATCATAATTCTGGATTCTTGTTTCAAATCAATCATACTAAATTTACTTTTACTATAGCATATAGCAAACTGTCAGAATTTATTCCTAATACTGTTGTATGACATGCATAGAGTAAACTACTGTAATGAAGTGAACCTTCACAAACTAGAAAATTCTCTCAACTTCCTGTTTGGTCTCAAGATACTTATTCACTATAGACGACATTCAATATTATTGTATAAATACACTTTGACAATACTCACAGAATTTCATGAATAACTTGATAAGTTTTTTTTATAGTTTGTCAAGCCTTGATGGATAGTGCAAGCATCTGGTAAATGATTATAAGTATAGGTATAGATATAAATGGAGGGACGTACTTTGGCTTGTTAACCTATTCACACCTATTCAGAAAAAGATAAGGTGGTCAAACACACTTTGGAGTAGTTGTAACATACCTTAGTGATAATTGAAGCAATAGTGTATGCTGCCACTACCAGCTGATGATGTAGTGGTGGGATATGTTGGGTATTGATATGGCACTGGTGCCAGTGGCCACTGTGAATAGAGCAGAGCTAATTTCAGTACCTTACAAGATAGTTATTTAAAAAAAGCTATACCTAGAGCTAACAGCATACTTAACAAGTATGCTATTAGCTCAATGTTATTGCAACTTAAAAGGAAAAAAGGATGTGCAGGACTCTGAAGCGCAATAGTGTGCCATTGTGATGTGACATGTAACATCACACTAGTGCCATGTATGTATTAAGAGCTGACTCTGAAAAAAATGTGGCACTCAAATCTAATCTAATCCTGAGAAGTATGTGAAGACAGTGTCACTGTCCATTTTCACACACTCAATTATAGTGTTCAAAGTCAACTGTTGGAAAATTTGCTTTGGTGCCACATATTCAAACTCCGCTTAAATTCATCCATGTGTGTCAAGCAAGACACTTCAACTTTGATGCAATATCAATAGTGTTCTCTAGTACCTGTACAATGAATATTTTGGATATTTGTGATAGATTTTTTTAATAAAACCATTAGGCTAAATTACCTACATACCAAACCATTGTATGAATAATAGGGACATTCTCATCGGCACCGGAAAAATGTCTCATAGACTATTATAGCTTCTATAGCTGCTATAGCACATATAGCTTAGACCTTGTATGTTACTATACACATATAGTTAAAAACAGGCAGGAAGGTTTATGTGAAGCAGATATAGATAAGGGGATAGGCCCCAGTGCATGCACCAGGTGGGGGAACAAAGGGCCCCACTTCATACTTTTGAGAGTATATTGGTTGGTCAGAAGTCAGATCTGTCTGTGATGCAAACACCATTTCTCCGGCCAATAAAGAATTAAAGCTATCAAGTTGGTCTATCAGGAGGGAGTGGGACATAAAGTTGATTTCAGGGTTGGATACCGGATGGGGACAATATCAAGGAGGTAGGAAAGGCTGATTGGCCTCACTATCCAGCTGTGGGGCCAACAGAAGCCCACTGGTATTCAAATTTGAGTTTTTTTTTGGGTTTTGCCGGTTGCTAATCAAATAAATTGAAACAATAGATCAGCTTGCCCTTGAATAGAGAGATGGTACTGACTTACCTTTTTTTGGGGGATCTTCTCCTTGGCTCAACTATCCTCTCTATCCCAGAACTTCGAATATGACCACAGGGATGACCACCACCACAGCCTTGTTCTCTAGTCCATCCCTTACTCATGTTCCTTTCACAATTGTTTGAGTTACTGTAGTTCAGATTGTGACCTCAATTCCAAGATTAAGTTATCATGTGCTGTGCTAAATACTAATCAAGTTGAAACTTATCTGTATCTCCAATATCAAGCTGGAACTCAAACATTGACATGACAGTAGTAAAGAAGGAAATGATGGGCTGGCCATTTATATTTGGGTCAAGTGCCTCAAGGCACTTCTTGTGTTCATACAAACTTACATAATTACAAAATGCACATATAATGGTGTATAAACAACTGAAAACCAACCAAAAGCTTCCAAGTTCCTGAAAGACAATAAAAATTCCTTATTCCTGTTATAAAGGTTAATGTGTATGCTAAAGGATTAGAGCATATAAATAACAGACCATAAGAACATTGTCAGAATTGGACACCTCAGTGCACTTATTATCCACTGGATTAGAATAACTTATCCCATGTTCATCTATAAACTCCTTCATTGATCCTACCTCCCTATCCACTTTTGAGAGGGTTTCATGGCTGCTAGTTAAGATATTCTTATGAAGACTAATCATGAGATATGTGAAGCAACATAGCATTTATTTGACTCAATGAAATACTGTCTTTGAAGTCCAAAAGTAAGCCAAAGTTGGAGATAGTAGCATCAGGAAAACCCCAGATAGCTATTATAGCCCTTATAGATCTACAAGGGCTTTGATAGTTGGTATAGCTGATATAGTTGGTGTAGACAAGTTCCTATTGTACCAGCTCTGATAGCTGCCTAGCAAAAAATCTGCCAGCTGTGGGAATTGAACCCACAACCACATATTAACCATTTTTTAAGCTTACCAAGCATATGCATACCAGAGCACTTATCCACTACACCATGTAGGCTTCCACAAATAATATACCATATACTATATATAATCACTTTTTGGACTTAGTGAAATTTTTGATAAGTTGTTGGTGTAAGCTGTCTTGTATCTATGGACTTTGAAATATGCAGCTACCTGATAAAGTACTTCCTATAGCACAACTAAGTAATATTCTGACAATTATTCTGATACTTATTTTGACTGGTTTAAAGATGCTTTTGTCAATTTCTTTTGACTATTTTCACAACTATTAGTAAACTATGAGAGTGGTCATAGATAGAGTCCAGCTATATAGCATTATAGGCAGCTATGAAAGAAACCATAGATATATTACCTGGTAATCAGATAATAAGTAACATTTTTGATGTTGGAATCACTTTTATTAAATAATTGGACTTACACATAAAATTTCTGGAGTATACAGTAAACAATTAACATTTTAGTAAATTACTGACCTACAACTGCTATAGCTCAAAATCAACTCTCATAGCTCATATAGCCTTACTACTATACCTGTAAAGCTCACTATTAACTTCTATAGCCGGTATATCCGGTATAGCTGGTGCTATAGTTGCATATAGTATTTCAAAGCCCAGATGACGCTGTTATAGCTGGTATAGTAACCTGCCTAGCTATATAGCTATATGGTTTTTCCTGATGCTAGCAGGCACTTCATTCTTGTGGTCAGAGAAGTTAACAGCAAATTCACTACAAAAGAGATCTGGGATGCTTTCACAGGATAACATGATGAGTTTGAGACAAAGACTGTAGTCAGAGTTTGAAGGACTTGCATCATTTTCATCTGTGCTACACTGACAGGTGAGCAGGTCAGTCAGTACTAGGATATTGACAAGTATTTTACTAGATTTAATTGTAGGGGTTATTGGTGCATCTGACAAGACAACGGTTACTTGAGGAACAGGCGGCATAGATATGCACCCGACATTCCTAATGCTGGCAAATATCTCTTCAGAAATGCATATGAAGGCAACATCACACACTTGGCTATGTACAGCTTTCCTCCCCATTCCAATATTTTTAGACTGTCAAACTGAGCATCAAAACATTCTCTCTGTTTGCATCTGGCATACATGTATGGATATCATTACAAAGAACCTCAAAGCCTCAACCACAACAGGTGTTTGTATATCTGATCCTAATGGTGTGGCTTGTCAAGCATAAACAACTCTTGTAGCTTGGGTTGTAGACTTGCTGGAGCAGCAAATGATTGCTTGCACAATGAAAAACATATCTCTCATATCTTGCACATACTTGAACAAATTTGGTGATAATTGACCACATTGACCATGGTTGGGTATTGACACACTATTGGCCTTAAATAGCTTACAATACAATACTTGGGACTTTGCTAACTATCTACTTATTGCAAAGGCCCTCAGTCTCGGTGGTGGTCACCAACTATTTTGGAGGGGTTGGCCTCTGGCTGATCCTCATAAATTCCTTGTTCCCAAGATTCTACACACCTATCACAAATTCTTTTCTGATTATGTGCTGTTGTGGTGCAAATAAGAAGAAGGGAAGGATGGGTTAGATGTACACTACAGGAGTTTACATGCACAAGTGGGGTTTAGGCATTTTGGGAATGGCATTTCACACATTAGGCAAATGACAGGTTGCAAATATTGTGAAATCCAAAAAATGATTGCTGCAACAGCTGCTGGTGCAGTGCCTCCCACTTTCCTATAAGCTGTACGAGCATTAGTTGATTTCATGTATTAAGCCCTATCCCCTGTTTATACCCCAACATCTATTACAGCCATGATTGCCTCCCTAGCTGAGTTTCACAATAATGAGCACGCCATATTAGATTCCAAGGCTCGTCGCAGCACCTTGTCAACCATTGAGCATTTCAATATTCCAAAGCTCCAGCTACTACAGCACTTTGCTCAAGCGGTTCAGAATATGGGAACCCCTATCCCTATGCAATTCACAGCTGATGTGACTGAACATCTTTTTGTTACTCATTGCAAGCCTTTGTTCAGCGGTACCAATACCCGGCTCTACTTTGAGATGCAGTGCGTTCAAATAGAGCTTTTTAACTACCTGAAAAAGCAAGAATGTTTCACTTGTTTGCAGTCTTGCAGCACCAAAATGCTTCTCTTATAAACTATCTAGTGGCCAAAGAAAGCTCTCTTTTAGCTGAGGTGGACCCTGAATCAATTTGGCTGTTGCACACTCTGCCTGATAAAATCTTCAGTGTTCAACCCATGCATAACCCCTTCCTAAAAGGAGTCAAGTCTGTGAACACAAAGACGGCTTTTCATCTCAACAAGACACCAGAGATCAAGTCCATCTCAATTAAGGATGCTGCTGAGTGTTTTTTGTTAGGGGACCTACCAGCAGCCTTGGCCAATTATGCTTGAGGTTTTCAGCATGGGTGCAGGATTTCAGGACCGGACGGCTACCAGGATTTACCATTCACGCACATCCAAGTGTGGTATAACAGCAAGATACAGCTACACTTGATATTTTGTACTTTTTTCTTGAAGCTGCTCCAATCATGCAAGTTTGCATTATATTCCAGGTGACTGCGCCAAAGAAAGCCACCCTTGCTCAGCACCTTTTGCCAGTTCTTGTATACGCACAAAATTTTGCATTTCCAGGAGGGCCGAGAGATGCTAATGGGAGTGTTATGGTCAAAGAGAATGTCAATATGTACATTGTTGAACAGTTATTTCAAAACAGGACAACAGCCAGCAGGGGAAGGCTTCACATGGGTAACATCACATCTACCAGTAGATCTCATACTCGTTTTTGGCCCGGTCATGCATTATAATATCACCTCCAACAATGCTCTCTAGCTCCTGATAATGTTTTACATCAATAACCTCTCAGATAAGGAAACTTACAATACATTCTTGACAGAATTCACTGATTGGTTTATCTGTTATTGCTGTCCACCCTGTAGTATTGTACTAGTAGTAGGAATACAATCTCTGTGTATCTATCATATCTACTGGGCAATCTATATCTTATCATGCAAATAAAATCATATCTCTATTATAGCGCAAACATCTGGTAATCTGCGTCTCAAATACTCAGATGTTTGGATATATAAGGCAATCCCAACTCTGTCCACCAATCAGAGTTAGGGATGCCAAAATTTGGTTAGGTTTGGTTCTCGGACACTTTGGTCTGAACCCCGCACCAAACCTACAGTCTAAGTGCCTGAACCTCAGTTTAAACCTTGAAACAATTAATGCCCCATGTACTTACTATATATGGCAAGTATATGGGGACAGGGGATAATACCAGAGGTGGACACTCAAGGGAGGGCCTAAACAATGTGTTGATGTGTTGCCTGGGTCCTCTATGGCAACAAGGCAACGGTGATGTGAGGAGGTGGTGGGGTACAGAGGTGGTGGTGGTGGTGGTGGTTTTGAAGTTCGTCGGTTCAAACAGGTTCAAACTGGGTCCAGGCAATAGCAAAAATGCCTGGACTGCGGACCAATTCTTGATTCTGAACTATTTTCCTGAACCAAACTTTGGCATCCCTAATCAGAATTGTTGACGCCAGAACCCTTGCATTTTGAAATGGGGTTAGCCCTAAGCATATTTTGGTGCACATTTTACAGATGTATGTGAACAAATTTGGCCAAAAATGGCAATCCCAAGTAAAAAGAGGACAAATTTTCAGTGAACTTGTGTGGACAGATTGACCAAAAACCCAGATCCGCAATGTTGGATATGACATCTGAATACATACAGTATTCCACCAGCACTTGTTCCAACAATTTTTGAATGTCTCACATTACATAGCATCACAAATTTTTGTAGATCAGATACTTTGTATGGCATTATATATACTTCAACAATCTTGAACAAAATTTTGATCTACATCAGAAGTGTTGTGTGTTGTAGAACAGAAATCTGAGTTTGAGGTTTTATCGCACACACACCTGCACTTGCGCCAGCACCAAAAATAATATATCAGCAAGACCTATGTTATCATTCCATAATAATCAACTGATAATCCTAATCAGTCATCTTCTGCACTCCCACCATCGTCTGAACCAACTTCTCCTCTCCTCCTCTGGCTTTTGCTGTTCCTCCTGGTATGTATTGACTGCATCAGCAAGGGCAGCCTCTTGATGCTCTGATAGAACTTGCTTCTTCTTGGTCTGAGATTTTGCATGGCCTGTCATTTTCTGTCCAAACATGAGCTGTATGAAGTTTTTGACCATCTCCATTAGTGTACACTGCCACTTCATATCATTGTAGCCTATTTAGTTATATCTACCTTTGTTGATTAGATAGTGATAAGACCATGAAAATCACTCTCCACCAGCATACCTCTGACAGGAGTGAAACATAGTCGCCAAGTATATTTAAATGATGGACACATAGCTGGAGGTTATCTATACTTCATGTATGATTTTCAAGGGTTCACACAAATGTTTCAACTGGTTAGCAATGAACTGGTCACAAAAAAGTAATATTTCATGATCAGACAAAAAACAAGTCCAATTTGAGATTGCGGAATGCAAACATAATAACTGTCTATAGGTACATAGATAGGCCTCTTATCCGTTTGTTTGAGACCTTGTGGGGGACCCGTGGTGTGAAATTCGAGCGCTGCAACGCGTTGGCGCAACTGTCGGTGGAATACTGTATGCCTATGCCAGGGTCCTGGTAAAGCTTGACAACATGATAGTTGGGATCACCGTAACTCTGCAATGCAGATGGGTTTATATACAGTGGAATTGGTGAGAAGAACATTGACAGTATACCATGAAGATTGTGGGAATGCTGATCGACAATGGTCTGCAAGACTGCAGATACAAATTAAAGTGTCAAGTCAAAGAACCCTGGGGTCTGCAACCCATAGATCGCGGGACCTGAGGAACATGCGTGGGTTGTGGCCTGCCAAACGAATGCAGTGCAGGTTTCCAATGTTCCGACACTAAAAACTGCCGCTGAATCACAGAAAGCACTAGCCGCAATTTGTCATGTTAAACGCCTGGTGGACACAAGAACAGATAGCGAAGGAATGCGCTGGTCAATATTGACAGGCTTTTGACATCGGTCTGGTTTGAAAAAGATCGTCGCCAGAGCTATCAAACAAACCACAGCCGTTCTCCATGGGCGGCCATGACTGCGAGATTTGAGTAAGATTGAGGTGGACCTGATGGCAATAAATGTTTTATATAAAGAGGGTGGCAATAAGGGCAAAAGAAACACAGCCTGTAGTCCAAGTATAGCATTGTAAAGACAAATGCTGCCGTGCTGTTACAAAAGCACCTTTAGATTGCAACACATAAGTACGAATCCAAATGTCTCTGCCTAGCTTGCCTCCTCATCCTCACCAGCAGTCCCGTCAGTACCACCATCAACACCAGAACCCGCCTCCAGTACCGCCCCTTCCTCCCAACTTTGTTGTGCAGCCAGATCAGCCGCATCCTTACGAATCGCAACCCCATTTCTCTCAGCCTTTGGCAGCACCCCGGCCTCAAAAACTCGACCCCGATCTTCCCGCCAACGTACGTGTAAGGAACGTTTCCTGATATTTCACCTTTTCACATATTATTTTCGTCTATTACTTAACCAGATGGCCCGCACTTTAGACGACAACCTAGGTCACCGCGTCCCAATGAATCAGTCACCAGGTTTTGCATACCCTGTCCCTTCTTCCACTCCCCGTCCTCCCCAGCAAAACGAGTGGTCACCTTGGAACCCTGCCTCTTCTCCAGGTCCAAACCCAGGTTATCCACAGCAGCCTTATCCACCGCAGCCTCATCCACAGTCAATGTCTGCTCTGCCGCCACAGCCAAACGGCACCAATGCCCTTCCCTCACTCACAGCACCGCTTCCATCCACACAGACCCTCTCAGGCGCTCTTCCTACCATCCAACATCCATCTCACGATCCCGCACTCAAAGTTGCCTGGGCTCGAGACGTCCTCTTCTTGGTAGACCGATCCCAGCAGAACAGCTCCTCGTCTGACGTACAGGTAGGGCCGGTGCAGATTGCAGACCCACAGCTGCTGCGGCTTGCACAAGTGGCAGTGCCTTTGGTCCTTCAGATCGCATCCTCAGCTCAGCAAGGATCGCCATCATCGTTGCCACCTCACGTCGCAGAGGCTGTGTACCTTCGCGCGACCCTTGCTGCGTCTGGAGGGTTCCCCGACTTCTTACAACACAACCCACGGTCCGCATTCCGCGACTTTGAGCAGGCCGCCCGTGGTGGCTACAGTACAGCATGGTTCAGACTGGGAAGAGATTACGAGAACTTCAACGATGGTATTCATGCGCGGGACTGCTTCGAGCGTGGTGTCAAACAGAATGTGGAGAGTTGTGTATATGTAAGTGCGATGTCTCAATGGGTCCTTCGTCTCTGACAGGAATTGCTTACGGCAGAGAATGGGAATGGCCCATCTAATGGGACAACTTGGATTGCAGGCGCAACCTGAAGCAGCAATTCCACTCCTGCATCGTGCAGCAACGCTGGCGACGGTTCAAGTACCACAACCAGCATACGTCTATGGCCTGCTCCTTTTAGGCGAATTTTCTCATATCACTGTTCCACCACAGCTCTTTGCAGCTTTTGTGCCGCGAGGGTCATCTCCAGCACAGGAGGCCCGAAAGCACTTGGAACGAGCAGCATACTTGAACTTTGCACCGGCGCAGTACAAGTTGGGGCATGCATACGAGTTCGCCCAAGCACCATTTCCCTTTGATGCATTATTAAGTGTGCAATACTATTCATTGGCATCGCAGCAGGGGGAGATCGAAGCAGATATGGCCCTCAGTAAATGGTTCTTATGTGGAGCAGAGGGGAGTTTCGAAAAAGACGAGGCTCTTGCGTTTACTTTTGCAGAAAAAGCAGCTCGCAAAGGGCTGCCTAGTGCGGAGTTTGCAATGGGGTACTATACCGAAGTCGGAGTGGGTGGACAAAAAGACATCGAAGTTGCGAGGCAGTGGTACACGAAAGCTTCAGAACACGGGAATGCCGACGCTGTCGAACGGCTTGCAGCACTAAACCAACCTTCACCTCAAGCACTATCGCGACAGGAACACGACAACATTACAGAGAGCAAGCTCGTGCGTAAGCGTACTCAAGCGAAACAGCGTTCTGAGCGTACCGATGGTACAGGGTCAGCAAGGCCAAGTATGGAAGAAAGTAGACAGGTAGTTGATGTTATTCGAAAGAACTCGTTCGCTCGTCAACCTCACGGTCCTGGCCCTGCATCAGTCCACGCGTTGTCGCCAGTACCAGAACAGCGCCCTCAGATGGGCTACCCCTCTCAACCTGGACTTGGGCCCAGCCCAGGGTCTGCACCGCATCCCTCACTCGCACAGAACGCTAATGTAGTAAGCCCACGCATGCAAAATAATGGTCCGAGGCAATTCCCAAATCAACATCGATACACTCTTGTTGATCCCGGTTCCAGTTCGGCAGGCTCGCCTCCGAACTCGAGACCTCCGTCCCGTGTACATTCGCCCCATGGTCGACCTGCAGGACGTCCACCTGCCCAGAGAGTACCATCTGGGCCATCTCCTGGTGTGGTGGGAGGTCCGCCACAACCTGGGAATAGCCCTCACATGGGTCCTTCCCAGCCGATGGGTAGTCCCGCCCCTATGCCTAATGGCCCTGTGCCGATAGATCCGTCCGCAGTGAACAAGAACGCTCACAAGTCCCCGACGACATTTGCAGAGATGGGTATCCAGGGTGCAAAACTGGAAGAAAAGGAGTGCGTCATCATGTGAAAAATGATTACAATCGATCACTGCATAATTCAAGCTGCCATCTGCATGCCCTCTGATATATTTATCATCATTCAAGAAATTGTTCTACAATCCTTGTTATCTTTTTCCTTTAGCCATTTCTCATCGCTCCTTCCTCTATCTCCGACTCTCCTCTCTTCGCCTATGAGTTCAGGTTCTGCCTTCTCAACAGGTTTCCCTAAATTGGTACTTGTTATTCATTGGATCTTTCCTCGGTGTGGTGGACTCAGTCACGGACTTCAGTCTTTACGTCATACTAAAATGTGCCTCTGGTGTTTTTGCTCAGGATAAATCGGTTTTAATATTGTGAACGGCTTATTCAACAGTTTCCTCCTGCGCGTAGCGCATGATATATACAGTTCACGGAATGAAAATTGATTTTTTTCACGTAGAATACTGTTTTAGCGATTTTGCCAACCAGTTCTATCACAATATTACAAGTTCATTCCGCCCACTATAGCCACTTTGATAGGACACTGATACTTCACGTACTTGGCCACTATGTAAGAGGTTTCACCCCTCTCACATATACATCCTTATACAGACTTTTATTCTTCTTGGGTCCGTCCTGTGGAAAGAGCCATCCTTCTCGCGCTTTTTCCTCCTTCAGTGTCTTCATTAGTTCCAAAAAGTCTTGTACAGCTCCAGGAGATGTCTGGACGTGAGCCACTAGCCGCGATCCTCCTAGCTTGATTGGTTTTGACAATTGAGACGCACGCTGGACAATTTCCCAGTATTCAACCCCAATTGGAGCGGGATCAAAAAATAGCTAATGTAAAAAGACCGTCAATACACTGTATTCGCATAATACAGCGTGATTCTGACCATGCATGTTTCTGCGGGACTCAAAATTGCCACTCCTAATTCTTCTAGACCCTGCTGCAGACGCTTTGCCAAAGCATGAACGCGTGGTAGTAATGGGAAGTTCTGTGTCAGTGCGTATGCCGCCGCACCAGCCAAAACACCCGTTTGACGCATTCCACCACCGAAAAGTTTTCGGAACCACCGAGCCTTGGCAATAAAAGGACTGGATCCTACGAGGATCGTCCCAACGGGGGCACCTAAGGAAAACGTCAGAAGGTGTGATATGGAGAACAGTTACAAGATGATATACCTAACCCCTTGCTCAGGCATAGGCTGACAGAGTCGAAAGGGTCGCACAATTCTTTCACAGGTGTGCACGTCTCCGCTGCAACATGCCAGATTCGTGCACCGTCCAGATGCATTGCAATATTGTGACGATGAGCATAGTCTGCTATGGTAACAACATCATGTTGTGGTATGATTGTACCGTTTAAGGTGTTCTCAAGTGCAATGATGCGGGTGGGGGCACTATTACGAAGAGGAGTTGACTTGAGCAAGTCGGTGCAAAAATTCCAATGGTCTTACATATGCACGTCATCACCTGAGACTATGTGCGGCTCAATATCTTCAAGTGTCAGGTGGTGCTCTGGTTAGAAAGATTGGCTGAGTCATTGTAACAGATAATATAGCGAAACGATATATACCATTGGCAGGGGCAATTGTGATGCTCTGTGCGCCAGAATGAAATGCAGTACCTCCTGCCTCGTATCTACAACACCCATGCCATTTCAGCAGTCTCATAAAGATATAGTACACTATACCTATGAATATGTGATCTGACATCACAAATGACCGAGTAAGGTGGTTGTTTCAGATGAGTTCGTAGGGCTATTTGATTAGACATTGTCCCACTGGGGAGAAATAGTGCAGCTTCTTTGCCTGTAAGTCGTGCAATGTGATTCTCTAGAGCCGCCGTGGACGGTTCGTGATAAACATCGTCGCCAATAGAAGCGCGAGTCGCGTATGTGTACATATCCTTAGTAGGGACTTGGCATTGCTTCAGTCGGGATTAGAAGATATAGAAAAATCGAGGTACCTGTAATTGTGTCGGCTATAGAGTCGCACGAGTTAATAAGTTCATATCCTGACATGAAGTTTCAGCACACTCACACATGAAATTCCTAGAAATGTCTTCGAGCTGCTTCAGATTATCGGCTCCCTGTGTGGGTGTCAGGACAGTAATCTTTGCTATTTCATCTACTATCTTTGCTAGCCTCGCACTGGGTTCCGACTGGGCTGAGACGTTCGAGACGAACCGACGGGCAGGACATGGGGCCCCAATATATGGACCAGCTGACCGCAAAGACTGGGTTGGTGTAAGGCGTACGGCCCCCATCTGCTGTCGACACAATCCGAGTCCATAACGCAGCATGCTGGCAGACAATTGATCCTGCGTTTCCCTGCGTTTTTCTCCCAGAGCTCTGGGTATTTATCAGAACATTATCTAACACGTCCCGAGTGAACATGGTCACGGTATTTATAATACGGATGCCCGGGTCGCCTCTGGTCTCAACTGGGGGGTGATAATGGTATTACGTAAATAAGCACCTGCTACCAACGCTGCCAGCTTGCCTTTTCCCTTAGTCACAGTATAATTCAGCGCTCAGCACGTCTTTCGACATACCCACTGCGATCTCATTGGACTTACTTTCTATATTCTCATGGGAAACGTGAGCTTTGAATTACCGTCATGGATAACTCACTCACGGTCATGGCAGGGAGCTAAAGCCGCACAAAAACGCGAACGCAACAATGCCAAAAATGACCCCAAAGGATCAAAGAGTCAGGCTAAGGTCAATGAAGCAGCCAAGAATATCATCTGTCAGACGTGCAAGCAAACTTTTGTGCGTTAATACCTTCTCTACTGCCTTCCTCGATTATACTGACGATTAGATTTACTTCTTCAATAGCTGCTGACCACGCGTGCACCTGCGTAAGTAGACGCCTCTTGACTATAGCAACGAATCTGACGGATAGGATGAATGTGACTGATGATATGATTTCTGTGCACCGCAGATTAGAAGAACATGCGCAGAACAAACACTCTAAGACTATGTCCGAGTGCTTTCCTGGCGTTCCCAAGTAGACTATGAGGGAACAGCATTTGCCCCCGCATTCTGTAATTTCTCTCCTACTTTCTTGTTCACTTCAAAAAACCCCGCCACACATCTGTCAATGCACACACTTCCGCCCTTGTTGAGGCCACCCTCCGAATAGCGTGGACTGATACATTGGTTGTAACTGGCGACCAAGTCATATATGAGGATATTAACACGAATAAAAATGCGTCGACAGTATGATATGATGCGGTTAAACACATCAGTGATCATCTCAATCCTGTAAGAGAGTGAGGTTCGTAAGAGGTATAGAGTATAAGAAAATGAATGTATTCATTTATGGCCATGTCCATATGCTCATGTGTAACTCCCCTAGCTGGTATAGATGCTCCTCAACTAGACTTTTCAAAAAAAGAACGACAAATTATGCAGATTTGTAGTAGTTTTGTACAAGTCTGGGTGAGTATACTGTAACTTGGGTACACATCTCCAACCCAGGGCCTTAATATAGTACTTTTTTTTGAAATAAAATTACTGTACAAGAGGTACATGTATATGGAAGCTGTAGCTACTGCCTTCCATTCAATGCCTCCTTGGTGTTTTACCTCAAGCTTCTGATCTACCTTGATGTCCTCAACTTGTCAATTTCCCTAGGTTCCTCCTTGTTGGAACATTACGGCCTTCATCCCCAGTCAAAAATGACACAATTTGTATTGAATTAGATAGAATCTCACAGGGTTATGTAAGGGAATCTAATCTAACCAAAACAAATTCCCATGATTATTTGAGAGCAACATTTGATGAGCTTGACTTCAATTCTGATCATGCCAGTGCATCACAAAACACCAATGTGTTGTACATTCATGCAGTGGATGCATGACTGTGCTGTGTGTAAAAAATGGGAGAAAATACAGTTATGTTTCTGTTTCATTCATTTTCATTTATTGCATTGGTATGTTTTTGTTTCTCATTCATTTTATTTGTTTGGTGTTGTCTGGATTTACTGTTATTTGGTTTTATTTGTTTACACTCTTATAATTGTAATTAGTTGTAATTGTTACAACCAAAGTTTGAACACTGGCGTACAACTCAGACAAGCAAAGAGGAGAGTGGAGGAGTGGATAAACTCCTTAGGGTAGGACTGAGTTAGTCGTTGGTAAACAACAGGAGGACTCACTGAGGAGTCTCCTTGATCTATTGGGGTATTTATATAACTACAGGCTATTTGTACATGTGTACTATACAGTTTAATGAAGGTGGTGGCTGATGAGATCATAGGGCACAGCCCGTGTGACTAGCTCCACTGTGTGAGAGAGTTGTATCTAAAATAAGTCAAAGCAGTGTAGCACAAGAAAGTGGAGACACAAGTGGAGTTTGAAAGTAAGGAAAGTGTCGCATGGCACAAGAGTCTGAAAGAAAATTAAAGGGGAGACTGAAAGTTGAAAGTCCAAAATTGTGTATTGTAACAATAATTCAATGTCATTTGTTTTGATCCAAATATCTCACTATTTGTGAAGACTAAAACAATCTAACTACATCAAATGAAATAAAAAGTACTAATGCTGTTGTCAGATGCTAAAGGCATCTGGGGAGAGAACTAAGCATAGTCCTGATGTCCAAACACCTACATGTCATTCAACCCGCAGGGATCAACCAAGGGATTCAGAAGAAAGTGCTGAAGACTATAATGGAGTGAGTCCGCAGATCAGTCCGCAGAGTCCGCACTTTTGAGTCTAAACTGAGTGGATGCGTCACAGCAAGTTGCGGTCTTGCTGGAAAGGCGGTAAAACAAGTTGTGTGAACAATAATATGAGTGGAGGATGAATATAAAGCTGAGAATACGACAATGGGACGACCATTGAGATCCCCTATCCTCTACTCTCCTCCGTCCACTTTCCATTGAGTTAGGAACCAAGGTTCACGGAAGGGCCTAGTGCATGAGCTAAGCCAATTCCCCATCTTGTCCTCCGTACTTCATTACTCTGACACCTCACTCCATAGCTCCGCTACTCCGAAGAGGTCACAGTTCTGACATATACCATGAGGGTGGTTTGCACGTGTGTGGAGTGCTGAGTTAGCTCCTCGTCTGACGGGTCTGAGGTCCAAAAAGTTTGGACCCTATGTATCCGCAAACACAGACTCTAGGTGTTCACAAATATGAACTCTGTGGACTGTATGAAAGTGCTGACTGAAGTGCAGATGGAAGTATATGGAAGTGCTGTGTGCCAAGGCAACTGGGGAATAATTTGACTGAAAAGTGCAGATTGAGGGAGTCTAACTTGCGGATTGAATTTCCCATGGGTGTGGACTGTGTGAAAGTGCAGATTAACTTGTCCAAACTACTGCCTATGTGCATTGTTTCTGCGTAAGATTGTCTGCCGTGCTTGATGCAAACCCAACGAGTCCAAAGTGCAGATTATGCAATTTGAAAGATGTTGAAATGTGGATTGTGCTGATTGTATCCATTGGCAGTGTGGGTAGAGCAGGCTGTACAACAGATTGAGCATAGAATGTGTGGGCTGAATGACATATGATGAAGGAGTGGGTTGGATAGACATGGTATTGGGAGTAGATAAGTGATGGTAATGCAGACCCAGTGTCAGAACCATGGCCTTTTTGGAGTAACGAAGCTGCAGAGTGGGGTGTTAGAGTAACGGAGTACGGAGGACAAGATGGGGAATTGGCTTAGCTGGTGCACTAGGCCCATCCGTGGACCTTGGTCTCTAACTCAACGGAAAATGGGCAGAGGAGAGTAGAGGATGAAAAGGAAGTAGAGTAAATATCCTTTGGAGAAGGATCGGAAAAGACTTAGAAAGGGACTGGTAAAAAGGCAAGGGAATCTATTTGATATTCAAACTGCAGGAACGGAGTACAGGAGTTACAGTTTATATACTATTGAGTAGGAGCTCGTAAGGAGTAACCCGTAATGTAGGTACGGAGTTCCATGCGGATAATTATCTAGCAAGAGGAGAATGCATGTGCAACGAGTGTATCATAAGGTCTAACTACAGATTCTACAAGAAATACTAGAACGTGCAAGGAGAAATGTATGGTGGGTTAGAAGTCTGGTGCAGGAGTATCAAGGCGGATGACCAGAGTACCATGTGAAACTGGGGCATAGAGTAATGCCGACCGGCAGACCATGAGGAACATAATCCCGAGTATGCCAATGGTTTGGGGGCTTCAGACTCAGGGAGTATCTCCTTTGGAGATGCCGGAGTTCTGTCTTTTGGTACAGATATGACACCCAGCCACAATAATAACTCTACATCCTGATTAGATATGATCAGTTTAAGCTCAAAATAAATTTAGGATTACATTAGTTTTAAAACACACACCAAATGGCATCAAATTTCCAACAACAGTTGATGAGATTCAATATATATTTTGTCGATTCCAACTATGTTTCATCATCATACACTGACTGTGACATCATTACCTACATAAGAATACTCATAGAAATACTATAGATAGTATACAAGTACTACTACAAAACCTGTATTTATTAAGTTATTCCCATTATGTCTTAGTCACAACCAACTTCACATATTCTTGATTTTCAACACTCCTCTACAACCATGTTTGGTTGGACTCTGCATCACCCTTATTGCTATCCTGGGTAGTGGCCTTGCCTTGACAGGGAAGGCAGATTCTAATCATTACAGTTGTCATGTCCCTGCAGAATAGGAGGATAATTTCATCCACAATGGTAAACTCAGTATATGATCATGTCAGATGGCTATCCTTATCAACAAATTGGATTGTATGAAGGCTTTGAAGCAACAATCCTACTGCCAAACCTATCAAAGCTATAGCAGTGTGGCCCATAATACCCATGAGACCATCCCAGGACCCCAGGCAATATAGAGAAGGCTGCATGTGGAGCCACCTCAACAGGTTTTGGGTTCCATTCATTGCCTTGGTAAATGTGGAAGTATGGTGGGTGTACCCCAATGATGGCCATGATAGCCAATAGTCCAACCAGTCCTCTGGTGGGCCATGCCCTCACTAAAACTACTGGTACTTTGAAAAATATGCAAAAAGTATAGTAATAAAACCCTGGTCTAAAGAGTTATTAAGGGGGTGGTCTGCTTATTAGGCTATTAACCCTTATCCAACTGGCAAAAGCAAGTGCCCAGCCCAGTGTCAATGATGAGAACTGTTGTTAGACAACCACACATAAAAACAAACTAACAAATAATCCTCCCAGATTCACAAAACTTGTATATGAGCTTTGCCTCTTAGAACAGTGGAGTGGTCTGGTTGTTTGTGGGGTGGTATGAATAATGATCCTTCAAAGTAAAACCCAGAGATGTATGGGTGTGGGTTTTGAGGAGGAGGGATAGTTGAAATGCAGAAAGATAGAGGCTTTGTGGCGAGTATAGACGAGCACTACCTTGCTAATTGTAGCATAAGGTAGGTTTGAGAATGACAAGGTGACGAGGTTCCTAGCGATAGCAGGCTCCTGACGCACAGACTGTAGTGCTGAGAAGGACTCTAATCAAAAGGGATAACAATAACTTCAGAAGTGTAGAGTGACAATGATAGCAATTAATAGTAGAAGCAGTGGGAAGTGTTGTGACCACACTGGATCACAAGTAGCAATAGAAAGTGGACTTGAGATTAGAGGACAAGACTGGATTGGAAGTCTGGATTATGATTTTTTCTTTTTTTTTACAAGGTAAAATACAGGTGTTTATATAGTAAAAAAAGGGAGGCTATGCACAGTATAGTTGTGCAAAAAGAATGAGAAAGAATGTGAAGGAAGGAATATACGCTGACAAATCCTGTGTAAGTAGTACAGGATAAGATTGTCAAAATAAGGAAAAGAAAGGGAAATAAATGCTGTATACTGTGTAATGTCACAGGTTTGTACAGCCATAAAATAAAGTCCAATAGTAATAAAAAAACAAGAAAATCATGATGTCATGGGAAGATGCAGTAAACAAAGCAAGGTAAAAAAATATCAGTATCAACACAGTTTCCTTGTTGTCAGTCAGGCATTCTAAAAAAATGTATCCATAAAATGATTCAATAATCAAGAATAATTGCACTGCAAATGAGTGTTCTGCTGAAAAAAAAAAGAACTGGTGTTACAATAACACATTTTTGGATCTTTAATTTTTATTCTCCTCTTTAACCTTTTTCAGTAGTTTTCACACTCCGTGCCATGCAGCACTTTCCCTTTTGTTCAAACTCCACTTTCTCGCGCTACACTGCCTTTCTTTCTATTTTAGATACAAGTCTCTCACACAGTGGAGCTGGTCATGCGGGCTGTGCCCTCTGACATCATCAGCCACTGCCTTCATCAACTGTATAGTACATATGTACAAACAAACCTGTAATAGTATATAAACCCCAATAGATCAAGGAGACTCCTCAGCAACTCCTCCTGTTGTATCCTCACAACTAACTTGTTGAAGCCTAAAGGGTAACTACTCCCTCATCATTATCTCTATAGTTGGTTCTAGTTGTGCGCCAGAGTAACTAACTCTTGGTTGTTACATGAGTCATAGTAAACAAATTTAAAATGTTATTCAAATGCATTGTTGCATTATATTTGAGTTACCCTTTGTATGTGATTTAAATGTGATTTGGGTGAAGGTGTTAAAATGAAAGTTTTGATACTCTGGTGCGCAGAGAAGACAAGTAGGAGGATCAAGTGAAGGAGTGGGTAAACTCCCTTAGGTTAAGACCAAGTTAGTTGAGAATAATCAACAGAGAAACTTGCTGAGGAGTCTCCTTGATCTATTGGGGTATATATACTACTACAGACTATTTGTACATATGTACTATACAGTTGATTGAAAGTAATGGCAGATGATGTTGTAGGATGCAGCCTTTGTGGCCAGCTCCACCACATAAAATAGTTATAACTAAAAATAAAAAGGAGCTATGCAGTATAAGGAAGTGAAAGTCTAAGTGGAGTTTGAAACAAAAGAAAAGTGTTGCATGGCATAAGTGTTTAAAAAGTTAAAATGGAGAAGAAAAGTTAGAAGTCCGAGAATTGTGTACCATAACAGAAGGATCTTGAAAGGCTCTCATCATCAGAGCCTCCAACTTTGGTTCACTTCAGTCACCCCCACAATGATGCCACCCCTCTGGTATTTTCCCATAGCATCACATCATGTACTATTGTGGGATGATCCCAGATATATGTAATAAAACTATGTGAAACTCAGCCGCTGCCCAAGAGGCTATAGAAACAACTTTATTATTTACCTAAGTGAAACTACAATGGATATTAGTTTAAGGTAATCTCTAATAAATATAATGTAACATACCTCAGCTGCTGCCGAAGAGACTATAGAAACGACTGAGGTATTCCTATACTAAACCCCCTACTACTTATAGTCGGAGGTGCTACTCGCTATAGTATAATGACTCCTAGGAGTACAATAGTGACTCCATGGAGTGGTGGCTATGCTTCATGGAGAACAATGGCTGCTTCAGCAGGGACCAGGTTTATCCGGTTTTGTCACTCCCACTCGAGTGCAATCGTAGTCCCATAGCTTTAGAGAATTTCTAGTGTTTTTCATGAGTGAGGGGTTTAGTGAGAATGTCAGCAACCATATCTCCTGTAGGAACATATCTGATTACTGCCTCTCCCTTTGATACTAAGTCATCTTGGATAAAATGATATTTCTGTTGAATGTGTTTTGTGCGAGCACGGAACTGTGGATCTCGTGTAAGAATGATAGCTGCTTGATTGTCACAGTGCAATGTTGTAGGTCCATTTTGAGCATGTCCAATTTCTTCAAAAAATGTCCGAAGCCATGCAAGGTGTTGTCCAGCATTGCTCAATCCAATGTACTCTGACTCTGTGGAGGATAAAGCTACCATGCTTTGTTGTTTGCTTGTCCAGGAGATTGCTTCTCAGATGGTGATAAAAACAAAGCTTGATGTTGATCGAGACGTGTCTGGGTCTCCAGACCAATCCTCATCTGAATATCCATAGAAATCCATGTCCATGGAGACATCTGTGCCATCATATCGTAGTTCCATGTCCCTGGTTGCTTTCAGATATCGGAGGACACATTTTGCAGCTTTCCAGTGATGGCTCCTTGGAGCTGAGCTATGTCTGCTTAGTATTCCAACAATGTAGGCAATATCTGGGCGGGTTCCGAGCATGGCATACATGAGGGAGCCTACAATTGAGAGGTATGACACTTGACGCCCTTCAATATGCATCTCGTTGTCGATGATAAGAACTGCTGTTAGAAAACCACACACAAAAACAAACTAACACACAATCCTCCCAGATTCCACGGAACTTGTTTATGGGCTTTGCCTCCTAGAACAGTGGGTGCTCTGGTTGTTCGTGGGGTGGTATGTATAAGGATCCTTCAAAGTAAAACCCAGAGATGTATGGGTGTGGGTTTTGAGGAGGAGGGATAGTTGGAATATAGAAAGATAGGGGCTTTGTGGCGAGTATAGACGAGCAATACCTTGCTGATCGTAGCACAAGGTAGGTTTGAGAACGACAATATGACGAGGTTGCCAGTGATAGCAGGCTCCTGACGCACAAACTGTAGTGCTCAGAAGGACTCTAATCGAAAGGGATAACAATGACTTCAAAAGTGGGAAGTGACGATGACAGCAGTTAACAGTAGTAGCAGTCGGAAGTGTTGTGACCACACTGGATCACAAGTAGCAGAGTAGTGAACTTGAGAGTAGAGAAGAAGTCTGGATTGGAGTTCTTGTTTTTTTTACAAGGTAAAATACAGGGGTTTATATAGTAAAAGAAAAGTAGGCTATGCACAGTATAGCTGTGCAAAAAGAATGAGAAAGAACATGAAGGAAGGAATGTATGCTGACAAATCCTGCGTAGGTAGTACAGGATAAGATTATCAAAAAAGGAAAAGAAAGGGATAGAACAATGAATGCTGTGAGTATTGTCACAGGTTTGTACGGCCATAAAGTAAAGTCCAATAGCAAAAAGAGAGCAGGAAAATCATGATGTCATGGGAAGATGCAGTAAAAAAAGGGCAAGGCAAAACGCTATCAGTATCAACACAGTTCCTTTATTGTCAGTCAGACATTCTAAAAAAATATGTGTCCATAAAAATGATTCAAAAATCAAAAATAATCGCACTGTAAATGAATGTTCTGCCGAAAAAAAGAAACTGGAGCCACCGGTCCACCACCTAGTCCAAATCCGACAGTTCCATTGCCTTACCAATAGACTGGTTGTGTTGGACCACCTGATCAAACGAGGGAGGGAGAGGAGTGTAACAACCAAGATTTACTCTGGCGCACACAGGAACACACTATAAAGAAAATGATGAGGGGGTAGTTACCCTTTAAGATGCAGAGAGTTAGTTGGTATACAACAGGAGGACTCGCTGAGGAGTCTCCTGGATCTATTGGGGTTTATATACTACTACAGGGTTGTTTGTACATGTGTACTATACAGTAGATAGATACAGTGGCTGATGATGTCATGGGGCCTAGCCCATATGACCAGCTCCACTGTGTGAGAGAGTTGTGTCCAAAATAAGAAGAAGGGCAACGCAGCACGCGCGACAAAGGGAAAATGCTGTGTGGCACCATGTGTGAAAGCTATAGTACAAGGTTAAAGCGGAGAAATAAAAGTAAAGGGAAAGTCCGAAAATTGTGTTATCGTAACAAGGAGTAATTCCAATTTGGAACAAGTGAGTCCCAGGCAGCGTGTGGTAGGTGTAGCTGTAGCGAAGACGATGGATGAAAGATAAGTGTACCCAAGTGAATGGGACAGCAATGAATATGGGCGACGCAAGGGGATAAACCTTCTCCAGCTCAAAAACTACCCACCCACACTCCAACCAGGCAAGGCGAGCGACCGATGTTTTGATAGTATATGATGGTAGATTGACGTCATAAAGATGGACCTGTTGCCCTATTTGAACCGGCCGCCGGGGCTTTGCTGATATCAACAGTGGCCCGTGGTAGTCGACAGATCGGCGACGGAAGCGGATAGGAAGTGGTGACATCAGAAATGGTGGCGGAGCAAAGAAGATGAGGAGGAGGAGGGTGGAGGTGACAAGGAGGTGAACTAAAATGGGGATCCAGAAACGACTGTCGGGTGAGAATAAAAACGAGAGTAAGGGACCCATGGTGGGGCTAGGCAAAGGAAGGGAAGTGAAGGAAACAACAAAAACGAGGGCGCAATGCAATGTGTAGCCAGTGGCGATGCAAAAATTTGCCGAAATGCCGAAATGCGGAAAGTACCGAATGGAAAAGCAAAGGTGAGCGTGACTGGATTGCCTAATAGAGGTGGTGCTGATCAGCCACAAGTTTGGAAAAGGCAATATTAATTACTATTCCACGTGGCACTGTGCCTGTGTGGCGCAAAGGCGAGTCTTTTTGAATATTTGCTTCGTTATTGACACCTGTCCATGCTACCAATCAACTTTGGTGCATGACATCCACGGACAACTTGAAATTGCAACTGTCCCCAGTTGCTTCCATAAAGGTAGGGTCATAGGGAATGAAACATGGCAACACATTAAAGGGTCATATCAGCATAAAATTCATTCAGATAAGTCATTAATCGTTATCTTCATCATCTGAGTCGTTATGCTCATAGTCAGGTTCATCTTCTGGTTCATCTAGGTTGTTATCATGGTCATCCAGTTCGTCCAAGAGGGGCATAGAGTGACGGTTGAAATAGGGAAGTAGGCAAAATGCTGCAATTCCTCTTCGTGATACTGATCCATCCATTTCTTTTAGAACATATGATCCTCCTTTAGTACATCACACAACTTCATAAGGGCCATTGTAACGAGGCTTTGCTTTACGAGCCAGCTCTTTCTCAACTTGAGTATTCCGCACTAGAACAAGCTCTCCAGGCTGGTATTCGTTCTTGAACATCCTTCGTGCATAGAGTTTCTCAAACTGCGCTTTAGATCTGAGACAAGTTTTGCGTATAGTGAGTGCAGCTTGTTGCAAATCATCCTGTCTCTTTTCTAGTTGACGAATGCGCAGAGCAATGAGGTCTTCTGTTGACATTGCAGTATGGAATCCATGAACAAGGAAAGTTGCTTCTGTCAGATCAAATGGTAGGACTGGGTTAACTCTGTGCAACGGATAAAAAGGGCTGAATCCAGTAGAACAACAAGTAGCGACCTTGTCTGCAAAGAAGGCATGATGGACCTTGGTTGGCCATAAATCGACATTCCCTTCACAGGACTTGACAAGTGCTTCTCTTATGACGAAGTGTCCATGCTCAACAACACCATTTGCCTTGGAATTGTAGGGAGAAATGTGAATATGAGGGATCTGGTAATGTTCCACAAGCTCTTCAAATGCTCCTTTGACTTCGCTTCTATTATCTGTGACAACTTCTCCTATAGCTCCATAGCGACAGATGATTTCTTCCCAGAAAAAGTGAGCAAGATTATGTGCAGATGCTTTCTTCAATGCTCTTCCTTCTGCAGCAAGTGACAGATCATCTCTTGCAGCAACAAGATATCGATATCCTCTGGCCTTGGGCATGAGCATAATGTCGACATAGACTTTGGTGAAGATTGTAGAAGGTGATGAGATGGTAAGTGGGACTTCACTTTTGCGTACACTTCAAATCTGGCATTTATGGCAGGTGCAAATATGATGCTTGACATCCTGTAACATATGGGGCCAGTAAAAGCGCTCTCTGACTATAGAGAATACACCATTGACTCCTCTGTGACCAAGCCTTTCATGTGCTTTAGTAAGGATGTGAAGTCGAAGGTCAGGATTGAAGATGACTTTGAGAGGAGGAGCAGAGTGACAATGCTTGAACATGCTGTCTCTTTTCAAGAAGAATTGAAGTGATCGCTTGGCAAAACACTTTTAAGCTTGAAGAGAGGAAAATATAGGCAGCTCCATAGTTTGAAGAAAGTGGAAGATTCGACAAAGAGTATTGTACTGAGAAGAATCACTGGTAAGGAACGAAGGGAGTGACATAGGGTGATATGGGAGAGGTCTGGCAGGATCAACAAGAAGAGCGATATCATCAAGCCAATCATCTGATTCTTGAGCATCTTCAAAGTCTTCCTCTGTTGGTTGACCATGAGATAATGCATCAGGACCACGATGACAATCAGCAGGTATGTGAATGAGCTTGAAATCAAAGAGAAGGATGCCCTGAATCCAACGATTGATAGCGGCATTAGGCTGAAGATCTGGATCATTGAGCATGCCTTTGATATACTTGGCATCCACCTCTACATGCAAGTGTTTTACTCCTGCAATGTAAAGGTGAAAATGACGAAGTGCTCTGAACAAACCATATAATTCTAGCTTGGGTTGACTGTAATTGTTAGAATATACTCTGACATACCAATACTCCATAGGACAATACCTCTGATTTGTAAGCCAGCCCAGTATGCAGCAGCTATTTTGTGTAAGACGTCCGTGGTTGCATGTCATGTTTAAGATCCTACATTGTATAACCTTGGCCATATAGCTCAATTGGTAGAGCAGCTGGCATGTACCCAGAAGGTTCCAGGTTCAATCCCTGGTCTGGTCAATATCCAATTTTAACAGGTTATGAGCCCTGTGCTCTAGCCATTTTCCTGACTTCATACCTCATCATCCAAGCACCCTACTACTTATCCCTCTTGCAAATTATCTTCTGGGTCTCTGATAACCCTCTTTATCATCTCTGTTTGCTTTGATTCCATCTGGATCACTCCCTATAAGCCTTTATTGCTTGGAACCTCATTTTGGATGCTTTTTTGGCCTTATCAGTGCCATATCTCACCTAATCCTTATCTGATCGTCCCCAAACTCCTACCATTGTCTTCTACAACCTTGAAAACCCTAGGAGACTCCTCATAGTGGTGGATTTTGAGTTTGATCTCCCTGTGAGCCCCTATCATTATCTGATCACCACTTCCACACCTATTATACTCCTCCACTCCCTGTGCTTCGTTTCTGGCCATACTTGGCCTATCTATTGCACCATATAATCGCTCTCCACACCTATATTTTGGGGGCAATCCATCCACTCCATCTGTCCCTGTGACAATTTCAATTTTTTTGGCCTATATTTTCGCTTTTTGGCATATCTGGTGCTTGCATAAAGCTCCAATCTTCTCTGCTCTGTCCATTATCAGATAGAACAAGCCTATAGACTGTGAAGCTTGCCTGCATTGCCTCAAAAAAGGCAATATTAATTACTATTCCACATGGCACTGTGCCTGTGTGGCGCAAAGGCGAGTCTTTTTGAATATTTGCTTCGTTATTGACACCTGTCCTTGCTACCAATCAACTTTGGTGCATGACAGCACGTGAATTTGTGCCACTTGTAGTTGTTGGTGTCTACCTGCCGCCCACACTTATTGTGTGTAAGCTGCACAATCACTACACCCTCCCTTGAGCCTAGTGTAGACCAACGTATGATGAAAATTTGTCCAACTTGGTGCGTGAGAAGCATATCAGTGGGCATATCTTCTGTAGGGCAACATCTGATATCAATATCTCCATTTTGTACAGTTTCTCTGATGTGATGATATCTGATGTCAATGTGCTTGGTTTGCGCATGGTAGGTGTTCAATTTTGTTAAGGTGAGTGCACCTTGGTTGTCAGTGGCTATGATGGTGGGTTTTACAGGAAAGTTGGGGTCAATATCGACTAGCAATAATTGGAGCCATAGTGCTTCTTTCGACGTGGAGGTGGGTGCAATATATTCGGCTTTAGTGCTTGATAGGGCAATGATTGGCTGTTTCTTGGCATTCCAGGATATTGGCCCACCGTTGAAGGTGAATATGTATCTGGATATCGAGTGACGGTGGGGTTGTGAGGCCCAATTGCTATCTGAGTAACCCATCAATCCTTCATTAGTCCCTCCCAAGGTCAGTTTTCTCGTTTTGGTCCCTTTTAGGTATCTCATCGTTTGTTTTAGAGACTCCCAGTGTACAGGTGCTGGGTTGTTTGAGAGTTGCGAGAGGATAGAGATGGAGAATGTGATGTTGGGTCGTGTACCTAGTGATAGGTACATTAGTTTCCCTATTGCTTCGTGGTAAGGTATGTGTTCCATTCTTTTCTCATCCTCGGGTGTATTTGGTACTTGGTGTTAGTTTTGGTGATTCTGCACCTTTGTGCTACCTACATATTTTCATTTCTTTCTCTATCTATTCCTCTACCATTCAGTATTGATTGTGTTCTCTATTATGTGTCTTTCTGTCCCTTGTTATTTCAAAGCCTAATAGCCACTTTATTTCCCCCATATCACTGATTTTGTATTGTTTTTGTAGGTCTTGTTTGAAATCATCGATTGTAGCCTTTGCTTTGGCTGTTACTGACATATCATTGACCGACACTGCAACTATCATGTCAGCTTGACCATCTTGCCTGATGCATATTGCATGATCATATTCTGATCAGCAAAACCCTAGGTGAATAAATGTTTTAGACCATATATGTTTTTGCACAGTTGGACAATCTTCCCACTGATCTTGTCATCCATTATTTAGTTGGGTAGTTGCATATAAACATGTTCATCAAGAGAGGCATTCAGGGATGCATTCTTTATATCAATTTGCTCGATTTCCCAGTCTTTTGAGACTGCGTGCACGAGGACCATCCTGTGAGAGCTTAATCTGGCAACTGCAAAATATGTCTCAAGGTAATCCACTCCATATTTTTGTCTATTTCTGTCCGCAATGAGCCTGACCTTATATTTTAGTATTTCTCCCCTTTCGTCTCGCTTTATTTTCGTGACGAAATGACTTCCGATAATGTTTGACCCTGGTGGAGGGTCAGTTACATCCCAGGTATGTAGTTTGTTTAGTTGACTTAGTTTCTCATTAATCGCCTTTGTCCAGTGATTCTTTTTGGGGCCTTGAAGTGCCCGTCAGATATGAGGACTATCACAGTTGGCAGCTCCGGTTGCATAGGCCATTAAGTAATCATTGTGTTCGATAGGCACATCAGATTCTTCTGATATGTGTGCTGATTTGGCAGTAAGTTTCCCATTGTTCAATAATTTATAAAAGCCTTGCGGTTTAAGTGCAGCAGTATGTGTGGACCTTTCCCTCATATTGTTCTTTTCCTTTTGGTTGTCCGCCTCTTTGTCAGTTAACTCTTCTCTCTCCATTACCCCCTCTATCTTGCTGATAGACTGTTTTTTAGGAGAAGTATTGTGCATATTTGAGGGTAGGGTAGGTTTGGTGGCAGTCAGTGGGATTTTGTCGGCATTATGTTCGGGTATGGTAGTCGTGTATTTGGCTTTCTTGGCTCTGACATCGAGTTTACCAGCTGAATTGTTTTTTACAAAGACGTTGCATCCAAATTTGTGCAAGTCTGATAGGTCTGGCTCCCTCATCCTAGCTTTGATAGTTCCCAAATGCCAAACCACAAGCAGCGTGCAAACAATCCAGCTTAATGGCACCAGTGACAATTCATGCAGTATTGGAACAAATTGGTGGTGACGGAAAACAGGTTTGTTTGTTCCCTTTCTAACCTAAAATTGTTCTGATTTTATTCCAGCTTTATACAGAGAGGTCAGATGAAAGGTACACATATTGATTTACTATCTACATTTTTTTTACTGACTATACATCTAGAAACTAGCAGCTTCCATGATGGATTAAAGAGATTCCTGGTGTCACATTTTTAGGTATTACTTTTGAGTTTTTTTGCAGTACTTTGTAGCTCTGAGAGCATTTCACATTTTCTAGTGATACCTATATATTTTTATAGCTTACAGACAATTCAATATTTTTGGTGTTTTTTCAACGTTATTTTGAGTGATTGAAGATCCAATCAGAATTTTGCAGATAACAACAAATATCTGGATGTTCCAAATTTGTGATTCTTGCTGCATGCGGTATGAGCGTGGGTAGAAAGTAGTCTATGTAGTAAGCGAAGAAATAATTTGGCACTGGGGGGATTGGAACGAGCGGGTGGTGGCAGGGTGGTTTCGCCCTTGCAAAAGGGCTCATCAGGGGGCTTAACCACTACCCCAACCACCTGACATGAGTGTAACCAACTACCCTCTTTTGATACAATTGTCTACCGGAGTCCGGACTCAATGCTATGACCGATATACCAAGGGCACACTATCTCTTTGGGTTCTGGCTGTGTATCCTACAACCAGTCAGCCAAGAATGGGGCTCTCTTCCACGCCAGGACTTTCTTTGTTGGGCACTCTGTACATAGTTCTATCATATGACAGATGCACATGACTAGGATCCCTTTGGTGCTGTGGGACAGTAGCTCTTCTCCTAAGATAGGAGTGACATCCCTATTTCTGTTGCTGACAAAATCATAGATCCAAATTTTCTCTCTTGTTTTAAATGTGGTTTGTCCAATCTCTACAAGACAAATCTTAAAATACCTGGAGATTTGGCTTACTCAAATGTTTCTGATCTTTACTCATTTTTACAGATATTTTCATCAATTTCTATATATTTCAAGGTATTTCTAGATATTTACATTTGTGACTTTTCACTGGGCATCATAATGATGGTGTAATGGCAAAAAAATTTAGATAAGGTTTGGAACAACTCAGCTGGCAGGATTCAATCAAATTTCAGGAAAATTGTCACATAAGGAATTATGTTACATGTGACATGTTCATCATCAGACTGCAGCTTTGATTCACAATCAAAGCTGCGGTTCAAGGATGAAAATAGTGTGGAAGATAATTAGACATAATTTCAAAAAAATACTGTGGATAAGGGTTAAATATAAGGAAAATATGAGTTTGAAATGTTTCATAATAAATGCTTAGGATCAATGATAATGCAATTTAGAGTGGATCCTTGGATAATTTGATAAATATTATCTACAAAATATTCTCTTTATGTTGCCTGCCTTGAGCATGATCATTTTGTAAATATTTTCTATATAATATATGAGACAGTAGTACAATGATTTTACTAAAAATTCCAGACTCAAAGCTGTGAGGACAGGCAAATGATATTAGGGATTGTATTTTAAAATTTTGCTTCATATTTTCCTTAGATATAAATGGTATATTTTTACAAAAAAAATCACTGTAAGATCACACTGCAAATCTAGCTATTATAGGTCAATTCCCACAGTGTTTATCCATATGAGGTGTTTAATGGCCTTGCTCCATAGGAATTTTGGGAGGCGTAGAGCTATTAACATGGCCCTAGCATGTTTGATCAGAGTTCTGTTTAGTCGTTCTGATACACCATTTTGCTGTGGTGAATCGTGTATGGTGAGTTTGCAGACAGTTCCTTGTCCATTAAGGTGTTGATCAAACTTTTTACTAGTGTATTCTCCCCCTCGGTCTGAATGTAGAACTTTGATTATAGCGCCATCCTTCTGGGTTTTCAGCCATTTTTTGAATAAGATGTAATTGTGCAGGGTTTTGTCTTTGCTTGATAGGAATCGTACATATACTTCTCATGAGAAGTCATCTGTGAAGGTGAGCATGTATTTCTTCCCTGTTATATCTTGTACAGATGCAGGTCCCCACAGGTCTGAGTGGATACATTCTCCATATGAGGATGCACGAGTATCTGATACTGCAGGGAATGGCTTCACATTTGATATTGCTTTTACACTGGCATTGCATATTTCTTTCTCGGCAGTTTCGTCTAAGTCTATGCCTGTGACCATACCAGATTTTACTAACTTCCTTGCAGATGAATGGGAAATGTGGCCAAGGGCTCTATGTAGCTTGTTTATGTCCATTTTGGCATTCATGGCTGATCCACCGAAGTGTTCAAAAATGTTCTTTGGTGGTGCAGCGTTGTTAACTTGGTAGAGACCCTTCTTAGCTGGTATAGATGCTATGGTGTGACATTTAGGATGTGGTGATAGTAGGCGGCACATTCTTCTCTCAATGTGTACACAGTATCCAGCTTTGTCAACTTGGCTGGTTGATATGAGGGTATTTGACATTTGTGGTGTGTATATCACGTCTTTCAGTACTATAGCCGTATGCTTATTGCCGTTTGGCAGCCTGACTATTGTATCACCTCATCCTAGGGCTTCCAGTGGTGGTCCCCCTGCTATTTCAATGGTCTCCTGTTTGATGGGAGTGAATGAGAGAAATATGTCTTTGTAGGGACAGAAGTGTTTGCTAGTGCCAGAATCAATGATTGCTGGCCTATCAGTGGGACTATTATGGTGAGAGGTTCCATTGGATGTTATTAGCGCATGAAAGTCATCATAATCTGATGATTCTTCTACTTTCGCTGTTTTAGCTGTGATTTTTCCCTTTTCTCTCCAGTTATTATTCTTCTGGTTGGTCTTAGACCTGGTTTGTCTGTTGGATGAGTCGTCCTGACTCCCATAGTCTGTGGCAAAGTGTCCTTTTTTTCCGCATTTGTAGCACTTTGCATTGTTTTTGTAAGGTATCTTTTTGTTTTGCTGATTCCTTTTATCTTTGGACCTTGCAGCGAGGGCTAGGTTTGACTCCTGACTATTGGAACATGATTTCTGGTGGTCAGCCTCTTCTAGTACATGTGCTATGATATCCTTGGGTGTGAGACTCGTTTTAGACTGGCGTGAGCTGGCTATTATGGTGGAGAGCATGGGTCAAAAGCTTTCAGGCAATGATGACATGATCATTGCGCTGAATTGGGGGTCTCCTATGGATCCTCCCATTCCTGCAAGGTCAGACCTGAGCCTGAGCATTTTGTTGATATGCTCAGTGATGTCTGTTTCTTTGGATGCCTCCAATCTCATGATTTTTCTCCACATATCTAGTTAAATCATATCACCCTTTCCTTCATGTAGTTTGCAGAGTTCGTTCCACATAGTGTGGGGTTCAACAGTTTTGGCAGTGGACTTTAGTCTGTTGAGCATAGAGTTTGACACGGAGTTTATAATGATCTGATGTGACTTTGCTTTCTTTTGTCAAAACATATATTTCTTGTCCTCTAGTGCCTCAATTTCGTCCTCATTAGCCAGTGATCTAATTACTCTTGGTATATTGTCCATTGGAGTCCAAAACGAAGTCCTTTGGTGGTTTAGCAGTCCATTCGAGGAATCTGACTAGTCCTTTTGCTTCGATAATGGATTATAGTCTCAACTTGTATGATGACCAGTTTGTCCCTTTGTCATCCAGTTTGGGAACTTCAACTCTCGATGTTTCTTGTGTGGATGACATGTCGGGCTTTGCAGGGCTCATAACCTGATAAAGTTATGATATTCTATGGAAATGAGTTAAAAGACTCAGTCAATGAATAAAAGACTGAGTCTGTTGTAAGTACCTATAGAAATGAGTTAAGAGACTATTGTGAAGTCGGTATAGTTCTGTAGGTATTGTAATATATGGTTTCCTTACCTCAGTCAATGAATAAAAGACTGAGGTGTAACAATGAATGAAGAACGAGTTTGCGGGAATGTCCAATGTCTATATTAGGAAGGAGATTCACGCGCGCGTGAATTTGCGCCACTTGTAGTTGTTGGTGTCTACCTGTCGCTCACACTTATTGTGCGTGAGCTGCACAATCACTACACTTCATTGAGCATGATATGACTTAAGGAGAGCCAAGGCAGCTGCTTTCTTTCGAGAAGAGGATGTGGTCGTGATGGAGGCTCGGGGGGCAGGAAAACCACTATCTACTGACACTACGAGCAATTGCCAAAATAGCAAGTTGCAACAGTCTAACACCAGAGATGCAAATGGAAAACTTTCACCGGTGTGCTCCAAGATTGAACAAAGAATCAAAAGGTAAAAATATACATGTTTGGTCTTTATCTATTCTTCACTGCTAGTCTTTGTGGGATTGCATTTCCCTGTCGCACAAAGGGAAAGATAAGTGGCAGCTCTGGAACAGCCAAAATTATCTGCAACAGTCAAAGAATAGGCTTACTGTGATTATGATGTTACGGCCATATCCTGGAACGGGATGGTTTGGCTCATTCCATAAAGGAATAGTTATGCAATATTAGACCCATTGTTTACCTTTTCACTCCCAATTATGGTCTGGAGCATAGCCATAGTAGGCTTTCAGTCAGCGCTGTGCTTTTGGTATGTCGCACCGAGTGATTTCGGCGAATGCTCGTAGTGTGATAATCTACAATACCGAAACGCGCGTGACATGGTGTGACATAGCGTGAGAAATATTGTTTGCGCTGAGAGTCGTTCAAAACAAGCCCGTTTGCAAACGGCTCTCGTTTTGAAACGGTGGCTGCCGAACGGGCCCTAAGTTAGTAATGTTGTTTCGTCGCCTTGCCTCAACGTCGTCTTTACCATTGACTATTCGTCAACTGCTCCTTTCTGCGAACAAGTGCGAAAATACGTCTCCGGTTCAAGTGCATGGTTGGATTAAATCCGTTCGAAGGCAGAAAAACGTGGCCTTTGCGGTGGTCAGTGATGGGACTTTTGCACCGGGTTTACAGGCTGTCTTGAGCACATCAAAAATACCGAAAAAGTACGTATCAACAGCAAGGCCTCCTTTAATGATACATGAGCTTCTGAATTTTTGTAGCTTAACCAACGGAGCTAGCGTACGGCTGAATGGAACACTCGTGAAAAGCCGGGGGTCTGGTCAAGAGAGAGAGCTACAAGTTGATACAGTTGAAGTAATCGGAGAATGTGATCCAGAGGTGAGTACTTTTAATAATACACTAGATATAGGACAAAAGTCCTTCTAACAGACCTATCCAATTCAAAAACAAGCCTTATCTGTAGAGTATTTGCGCGACAATGTCCACCTACGTGCTCGGACAGACTCGGTTGGTTCCATGCTGCATCTAAGAGACTCGACCCAGCGGGTCCTTCATCGATTCTTTGAGGTATAAACCATGTTTATGCCAGTTAATGTGACCAAACTGAAACTTACTCGTTGATACAAGCGGCAGGGCTTTTGCTATGTTCACACCCCAATCTTAACTTCTAACGACTGCGAAGGAGCCGGGGAAACATTCCGTATATCCACCTCGATATCCGAAACACCTCCTGCAACAGAAGAGCCCCCAGAACAAGGATTCTTTTCCAAACCTTCTTACCTGACCGTTTCTTCGCAGCTACATTTGGAAGCTTTGTCATCCGCCCTGTCACGAGTATATACTCTATCGCCATGTTTTCGAGCGGAGCGGTCGCAAACAAGTAGGCACCTTGCCGAATTTTGGATGCTCGAAGCCGAGTGGGCATTTACGAGCAAAGTGGGCGATGTTTGCCAGGTAGTCGAAAACTCCCTAAAGGAGGTGCTGCAACAGCATAGTCCAGAAATTTCAATCTTGAGGGAAAGCGGAGATGAACAAAGGTTTCGGGCTATTGAAGATGCTGGCCATTCCAGCCGATCGTGGACGAAGATAACTTACTCGGACGCCATTTGCGAGCTAGCGAATCACAATAATTCCTTTCCGACGTTCCAGTTCCAGCCCAGATGGGGAAAGGCTTTGCAAAGTGAACACGAACGATGGCTTGCAGAGCACCTCATTAAGGGTCCTGTCTTTGTGACCGACTATCCTGAAACTCTGAAGCCATTCTACATGCGTTTGAACGACGACGAGAAGACTGTGGCCTGTTTTGATTTACTCATTCCTCATGTCGGGGAGCTTGCGGGAGGGTCCTTGCGCGAGGAAAGGTTGGGTATTTTAGATCAGTCTTTGGAAAAACATAGGTTGGATAAAAAGGAATATGGATGGTATGCCGACTTGAGGCGGTTTGGAGGTGCGCCCCATGGAGGCTTTGGAATGGGGTTCGAGCGCTTGATCAGTTGGGTCAGCGGTATCGAGAATGTCAGGGAGTGTATCGCAATGCCGCGATGGGCGAAAAGAATGATACTGTGACAGATACAATCTCATACGAGACCCTACATGAATTATTGTAGTCTCCAAATTTTGGGGAAGGACGTGGCACAATTCCCTGAGAGCTTCACAAAATGCCTAGATCTGGCGTCTTGTATTAGGACGAGCGTATGCATGTAAGACAACTGTGAGGTGGCAACATGTGGAAACAACAGAATTGGAATTAGGATGTGATAGAATGGGGAAAGAGGAATAGTCTACCGTACAGTGTAGCAAACCACTTCAGTCACCCCCAAAACATAAGCATTTAGCTTCAACTATCTGTATAAATGTATAAAGCTAAGAGCTTGTTTTTCCTGGTATCATCCCAGAAGTGGGATAATACCACCCTTCTGGGATTTTCCCATGGTATCAGACCATTTGTTATGGTGATAATCCCAGACGTTTGTCACATGTCACATGGTGTCAGGGGGGCTTTACTGAAAAGATAATTCTTGCATAAACGATAACCAAGGAAGATATACTTTGATGGTGATAAATGTAGCCAATATCAATACATCATCAATATTACTAATAGCCATAAAGCAGAATACAATACTACCTGTGGGGGGAGGCAACACCAGTCAGAAAAGTGTGAGCTTATGTAATCAGAATGTGTGCACCTAAGGTAGCAAATTCGCTATGCCATTGTACATTCTCTCCCGACGCTCGAATTCAAGCTCACATCTCATTGAGGGACTACAAAAGCAACCTGGTAAACTACAATTGATAATGGAGCTGATGTACTAGCTAGTTTGAATGAATTTAATCCTCCTTTCGACGCTCAAAACTCATCATGGTCGCTACCATCCCCTGACTGAGACTCTGAAGCTAAATCTGTCGCGCCGCTCTCTTCGACAACCTTGCACACAACGCAAGTACACAGGCGAGCCTTTCCAGAATTATAATGCTTGACGGCGGCCTCCAACGCCTTCACCTTCCCGGCCTTCAGTATGCCGATTTCACTGTTTGGTGGCACCTTTGGATCGAAATGTCGGTGCCATTGTAACTGCAGCGTGATTTGCGCGACAGTCATCTTTGGTATAGCTGCGACTTCAAGTCGAGGCACAATGGCAGCAACTTTGGCATCAACTGCGTCATTTTTTGCCTGCTTGCATCTGTTCTTTTTATGCTCCTTTGCGACTACCAGTTGATCATACCATGTGCCCGGGCCTGTTGCTTTGACCTTTTCAATAGCCTTCTCCAATGCTCTCTGGACTGCATGTGCCTTTTGCTTCGGAGCTCGTGCAACATGCATTACAAGTGCATGGTTCCGTTTTGACAACACTACATTGCGTTCTTGTGCATGCTGTAATACTGTCTTTGTTACGGTAAGTTCCTGCTGTGTTGCCGTATGGGTTGTAGCTTCTTCAATGTGCATAGATTTGACCTTCTGCAACTGCTGCCGAAGATCATCAACAGAACTTCGAGCTCGTTTCAATTTTCAGCGCTCGTTACAGTACTTCTTCTCGTAAGTAAACACCCGTATGGTCTGAAGTTGGAGATTGAGCTGATGGTTATTTTGGGAAATAGGGCTGGGCCTTGAGGCGGTGCTGGAAGTATTAAAGGTATTGTTTTCCTTGTTCAAGCGGTTGCGAC
This sequence comes from Serpula lacrymans var. lacrymans S7.9, assembly GCF_000218685.1. Taxonomy (NCBI): domain Eukaryota; kingdom Fungi; phylum Basidiomycota; class Agaricomycetes; order Boletales; family Serpulaceae; genus Serpula; species Serpula lacrymans. Next base: position 1,748,317 of record NW_006763291.1, on the reverse strand, counting down.
TATGCAAGAGTGCAAGTTGATATTTCTGTCCTCTGGTTTGCTTTTTAGAGGGTTTCCATTGGTCCTGATAGTGAATGAGGGCCATGCACCACAGATGTAGTGCCTTGTTGACTCGTTGATGCAACGCAATGCAGGCCAATATGCTTACATAACAACTAATATACATGCTCAACAGCCTCCTCCATTCCCCTAGCTACAATGTAGCCGTTCGAGCGCGTCGACGTGTGCATTTGATGAGAATTGAATGAGTAAATGTAGTGTCCATGAGAAACCTTTGAAATTATATCATCCAACATCACTGGATGGCATGTTTTCATGCAAGACACGAGCTTTTTAGAAAATTGTTGTGGAGATTACACGCAGGTATTGAATTCCTACCAATGTCTCCATACAAAGTTGACACTATTTGCGCGTCCTACGTGGATATGCTTGGTGGTCATACATTTCAGTCACTTCCTCTACACGCTTTCTCACCAGCGGAGTTTTGAATTGGTGTAGCATTGCCTATCCCCACTACCTGCCTTTATCATTTATAACATGATAAAAATCTCAAATGGTGTTTGCTCTCAATTAAACCTCAATTTGTCCAGCTTCTAGTGTAATCTCATATACTATAGATTGATGGAGGATACTTTGACCAAAAATTGGTATAACTAATTGTGACATATAACCATGTACAAATTCACTTGATTAAATTCAGTTGATTAGGAGATAATTTAACCATATCTTTTTCCTTAACTGACTATGTAACTTTTTCATTCCTACTTATTATATAATTTACTGTATATCACAAAATATATTTATCCACCCTGAATTTCTATTAATATTACTTAAAATGGCTTATATTTAGAGGAATGCAAGATATTTGACAATATTAAGCATATAAATCTGCAGGATTACAATAGCTTTCATTTAAGCTCATCTTATTTTAAATGATATAACACTCTTGCAATCAGGCAGAGATATATCACAAGTACATGTAATGCACTGATCCAAAAGATATCATATCTTTTTGAATTGTGCAGCTTTATCTAAATATCTGAACTGAAATATGCACAAAGATACCATACAATTTACTCTGAATCACTGTCCCAATTCAACCTTAGGTTTGTCCAGGTCCTACCATAATATAATAGTTAATTTACAAGCAAAATGCTGCAACATGTCAAAAATGGAAACTGCTGGGAAAGGACAATGATATTTTAAGCTGCAGGGAATTTACCTATGATTATATGTTGCAAAAATAACCTTAGTGCATTTCAGGAGTATTTTTCCCTGTCATGCTTAGTCACCAGCAGCCTAAGTATGCTATTAGATAATTCTGTTCCTGTTGTGGGATCTACCTGTCCTATTCTGCCTCAGGGTGATCTTGTCCTGCAAGGAAAGTGTTGGTGTCGTAGATAAAGTCAAAATGTGTGTTTTTGAGATGTGAAAAGTGAAAATTATGTGGCAAAAGTGTGGGCTTTAAATTTTACCCCAAAGATTGTGAGAACATTTCACACAGAGTGTTCACTATTGTAAAGTCTCTGTATTTCAACATGTCCTCCAGACTCCTCCATAGCCACACTGTTTCAAGAGAGGAGGATAAGTGCTAGGGAAGTTCAGTAATAAAACTATGTGAAACTCAGCCGCTGCCCAAGAGGCTATAGAAACAACTTTATTATTCACCTATGTGAAACTACAATGGATGTTAGTTTAAGGTAATCTCTGATAAATGTAATGTAACGTACCTCAGCTGCTGCCGAAGAGGCTATAGAAACGACTGAGGTATTTCTATACTAAACCCCCTACTACTTATAGTCGGAGGTGCTACTCACTATAGTATAATGACTCCTAGGAGAACAATGGCTGCTTCAGCAGAAACCGGGTTTATCTGGCTTTGCCAATATGACACTGTCACATGGTATCAGGGGGATTGATGTTTAAATGTGAGAATACTAGCTCAACCAATGAAAACAATTTCAGTCATTTATACTTTGAGAATGTACAAGTTATGGGAAATATCATCAAACTCCAGATACAATTAATACAGGAAAGGATGTATTGGATATATATTATTCTTTTAAATAGATCTTTTATGTAGGTAGATTCTAGCTTTCTTTACAATATATATTCTGTCAAATGCAGCATGTCCATGGAACAAAAAATCAATGATCTGAATGAAGATCTTATATCTGTTACATAAAGTCTAACACATTTTCCAAGGGAAACAATGCATGGGACAAAAGAGGTCAAATTCAAAAAAAAATTTCTTGTCATGATCACCAAGAAATTTATTCTGAAGATTTTGCAAGCTCAACATCTCCCAGAGCAATCTGTGTATACTGCATGTTGCTGAGTGATGAGATTTATTTTCAATCTCATGAAAATTATCAATTATTTTCCTCTATCACACTGCAACTATAGCAGGTTTTAATTCCTATATCTACATCACATATAATGCTAATACCAGGTTGTATCATTTTTATTGGATCATTCATTTTTCTGATGCAATGCAATATGTGGCTGTCTTGTGTTTGTCATATGTTCACTGAGTTTGTTCAAGTCAATCCTGCTGCAGTCTATTTTAGGACCAAAGTTTGGATGCGAATTTCAGTCTGGTTTCAAGGAGTTTGGTCAGAGGTTCAGAGAATCCAGAAAACCAGACACAAATTATGTTCCTGGTTTGCACAGGGGAAGCTGGTTTCTGGACTGTTTTTAGTGGTTCTGAACAGTTCTGAACATACCTCCATCAATCACTTCTCTCAAATACAAATTCAAACAGATAAGTTTATTTGTCTCATCACCAATGTCTGACCAGTGTGTTGTTGGCCCTGATGGGCAGCTCCATGATGCATGACAGATTGTATTCTACAATAATATTGATGACATTGATTCACTTCCACCTCCACCATGTCAATCACTAAATATATTGTATTCATTTTGTGTTCAAAGTGCATGTCAAAACCGTGACCTTTGGAGTGATTGGAGTTCAGAATATGGAGATAGGGTGAACAGAGCGGAGTACAAGGTTGGAAGTTGACTTTGCTCGTGCACTAGGCCCTTCCGTGGACCTTGGTCCCTAACTCAAAGGAGTGAATGGGTGAGAGGAGAGAATGAAAGGTGGAGAGGAGTAAAAGTCCTTCAGAGAAAAGCGGGAAAACTTAGAAAAAGACTTTAATAAAGGTGGGAGGAACTAGTTAATATTTGAACTGCAGGAATGGAGTACAGGAGCTATGGCTTATATAGTATCGGAGGGTTTGGAGTTTGCAAAGAGTAACTTGTAGTGTAGATACAGAGTTCCATGCAGACAATTTTCTAGCGGAGGGAAATTGTATATGGGGGGAGTGTATCATAAGGTCTAAACTACACAGTCTATGAGGAGTATAAGAATGTGAGGAGAAAATGTATGGCAGACTAAAAGTCCAGTGCAGGAGAATCAGAGTAGAAATCCAGAGTACCATGTGGGGGTGAGATACAAGACTATGCCGAGCGGCCAAACACGAGGGGTGTAATTCCGAGAGTACCAAAGATTTGGGAGTTTAGACTTGGGAATCTTTGACTTTTTGGAGGTCCAGAAATCATAGCCTGTGGCATGGATATGACCGTGCAGAATATTGGAACCAGACCTGTGTGAATAGTTCCCATGAGTTTGGTCTAGCAGACTATTTACTTGAACTGAACCCTGGTCTGGTTATGTGTCCTTCTAATAGGTGCTAAAAGCTGGACAAAACTGGACCATAGCAGCACTAGTTCAAGTGAGTGATACACAAAAGGTCCCATGTCATTCTCAATCTCATGTGACATAGACAGTTGGCAGACTGTATAGACTTAAAGAATATTACCCAGCTTTGTGTTTTTTACAGAGGATAATCCTGCACCAATCTGCCCAATCAAAACACAGGGTGTGAATGGGATCATTCCAGTTCAGCCCAAACATACCTCCAAATAACATGGGGTCATTCCACCAACAAATCCCAGCAGGGGATAAGGTCACCCCAAGTTAGTACAGGACAGGGATATCTGAACAGCTGGACAGGAATATCCAAATTATACTGTTATGCTATTGGTGACTCAGCATTAAAATGCTCCTAAAGTATACTGAGGTTGTTTTTATAAGAGATAAATACAGCAGGTAAGTTCCCAGTGTGGCATAGAATACAATCATCTTTTTTCCTATAATATATCCAAGTGAAACTCAGCCTCTGCCCAAGAGGCTAAAGAAACAACTGAGGTATTCCTATACTAAACCCCCTACTACTTATAGTCCGAGGTGCTACTTGCTAAGGTGTAATGACTCCTAGAAGTGCAATTGTGCTTCTAGGATAACTATGGTGACTCCACGGAGTGGTGGCTATGCTCCATGGAGAACAATGGCTTCTTTAGCAGAGATAAACCCGGTTTTGACATCCTACATATTACATTGACAGTGTCTCTCCAAATATTCATTTATTGTAATACTATCCCATTTTGGCCTTTGGTTGACCATGACATTTTTGTGAGAATAAACTAAACCTATCTTTTGTGACAATCACAAGACATTCAAGCTGTTGGACCTAAAAGAGCCACAAAATGTTATATGTACTTACACATCAAGCATAACCAACTTTTGTCACACCCAAAATTGATACAAAAGGTTGAAAGTGGTTAAAATATTTGATTGCATTTTGGGCCTACAAGATTTTTTCAGAAAAACATACTTTTGTTAACATATTCCCACACAAAACATAGTAGCAATGTTTAAAATATGTTTCAAAATGTTTGTTACTTTTTTAGTGGGCTGTAAAATATAAATTCTGTTAACATTTTGCAGCATTTAATATTCAATCAAGATACAAAATCTGTGCTGAAAAAAATTGTCAATATTGTGATATCATATCAGGTGTCATGTTATTAATAATAATTGGCAAATAAATCCATATATATTTTACTTCACAAAACAGTGGCAATTGTTTATAGTTTGCTCTTGCAAATGTTGAACATTTGTATGCTTATCAAAATACCTGCCACAACTTTGATATTGCCAGAACATTGTACTTTTGCCAATATTTTGTGGCTATTTGCATGAAAACAAAACAATAAATTATTGTAACAAATTTGGTACACTCACATTTTGCTCCATATATTGGTAAGATGATATCTTTGGTACCTCAAAAATACTGGACTTGTTTAAATGTTAGAAATCCAGAAAATTGTGATAAGGTATTAAATTTTGCCATGTATTATTAATATTATATTTACTCAGCATTTTGTTAGTATGTGTAAACTTATATAGTTGTATAACTTCATACTTTTTTATAATAATATATTTGTTCAGCATTTTGTCAAAGTGCATAACTTTATATGGCTGTACATTAGTATAATTCATAATTGTGTCTGTATACGTAAAGTCACTGAGGCCACTTTAACACTGCTAAATATAGGACAAAACAAACACAATTAGCACCTCCAACTATGAGTACTAGGAGGTTCAGTATAAAAATACCTCAGTTGTTTTTATACCCTCTTGGGTAGGAGTTGAAGTATGTTACATTACATTCTGTAGAGATTACCTTAAAACTGACATATATTGTACCTCAGGAATTCTCATTTTGCCCTTTTACTTAGTTTTTATGTACTTATAAAGAATGTATTTCCTCCAAGCTTGGCAATGGTTTGCATAAGTCCCTAGTCAGCTTGAACAATGCTCAATATAAACTAAAACAATGTCAGCTGACCATTCTGCACACAGTGGGCCTATTCCTCACACATTTACTGCTGGACTACATATGCAAAACCCCACCAATTACCATTGTCACCTTTAAGGAGTGCTTAGTATTCTGGGTGTGGAAGGTAAACTTTATATGTTAGCTTTGGTGATTCTGCACCTTTGTGTTACTTCCATATTTTCATTCCTTTCTCTATCTATTCCCTCTACCATTCAGTATTGATTGTGTTCTCTATTATTTTGCCTTTATGGCTGCTTTGTTTACCTTTGTTTACAAAACATCGGACAGTACTGCAGAGTCCAATGCTTCCTATTCTCTAGTTACTCACATTGGACTCTAGGTACTGTATGTATACCTGTCATACTCTCTAATAATCCAGTTACTCACATTAGACTCTAGTTTCAAGTCCCTGATAGCTCTCAGTAAGTGGTTAGACACTTCCTTTAAGCTTTGTCCTTAACAGTGTACAGGTGTTGTTGACAGTCGTAGATGAGGAGTGCAAGGCAGAATTGACTTCAGCATGATGACGGCGATTGACCTCTTTAGCAAGGAAAGCATCCCTGAGCTGGGTCTTATCCAAGGTCCCCAGAAGCAGTAAAAACGAAGTGAAGTGGGCATACTGATCAGGAAGCGCCCTAATCATGGCCATACATGTCAGTTCATCGTCCAATTCAGCCAATTTAAAGCCAGTAGGACGAAGATTTTGAATCTGATGCATGCCTTCATCAATCCTGGTCATAAGAGACTGCAGGGATTCGTTCTCCTTCTTTCTGATAGAGAAGAAGTTGTCATAGGCGTTAAATCTCGTCTCAGGCTTCTTGGAGACGTGCACAATAGCCAGTTTCTCCCAGATCTTGACAGGACCATCAATGATGCAATCAAGATGGATGTACTGCTCTTTGGTGACATTGAAAAATAATGCACCAGCAGCTTTTTCAGCTCTCAACTCCCATTTCTCTAGTGCTTCAGCATCAGTCCCAGGACACTTTTCAGCGCCAGAGACGAGCCTCCACAGTCCCTTGGTCATCAACCAAGCTTGCATTTCACCACTCCACTGGGGGTAGTTAGTGCCAGACAATGGATGGAACTTGGGATCAGAGTCAGACATGATGGTTGTTGTATAAGACGATAGAGCGAAGATAATGATGTAGGAGACAGTTACAGGCGATGGAATAGTGGAAAAGACAATGGGCAACAGTACAAATGAAGCATTGGACTCTGCAGAACTGTCCAAAATTTTGTAAACAAAGATAAACAAAGCAGCCACAGAGGCAAAATATTAGAGAACACAATCAATAATGAATGATAGAGGAATAGATAAAGAAAGGAATGAAAATATTTAGGTAGCACAAAGGTGCAGAATCACCAAAACTAACATGAACCCTTTAACTGACATCATCAAAGGATATATTGACCTCCTCAACAGACTCTTTGACAGTTTTTCTCACAAGATTCAACCGAGCGTTTTTCAAAGAATTTGTGTATTATTGATGTGGGATATAAGCTGGATGTATGTCGCAAATAGCATCTACATTTTCCGCAATTAATGCCTTGTGACCGTTCTCCCCAGTCAATCAAGAGAGCCCATCAGGTTTTATCTCCAAGTTCTTGCAACTTTACCCATGTTACCCGATCAACGGCTCAAGGGCGTACCACAAATCCTATTACCTGCACGTCCACCTCGATCAGTGCTACCAATGTGCACAAATCCACTTCAAATTCTGAGGTCTCCACCGCAATTACCAACAATATCTTGTTTTCCCCAACCAAACGGGTGAGTTTTGAGTGTCTTATATAGGTTTCAACTTATTGACATCAGTGCAACGAAGGTTTCAGTCCGTTACAGAAGCAGAAGATATCTGGCATGGAGACAAGGACTCGAAACAATGGCTTTGCCAGACTCATCTTCAAGTCAACTTTCAGCGTCTGCTAATCAGATTGCTATCAACAACCTAGATTCATCTATAGTAGCGCCATCCAACATGGTTATAGCAAATGCTGTCGCATCTGAATCACCTTTTGTTACTCCATCTGTTCTAGACCGCCTTTTGAAGGCCAGGGCACATCTTGCATCAATACAACCAACTAGATGCCCCTCCTCCCAAGATATAGAACTGGTACATCAAGTCACTATATGTTGCTGTTGTAATTGATTTTGCTTCTTAGTATCCGGATATGTTGAATGAATACTTAAACAAAGTAAACACCTACTGCACAATTGCCGCAGATTATGTAGGTATCTGTGGGGAGATTTTGCAAAAGGTATGATTTGTCTTTATCTTTGCTAAAAGTTGACTAACTGGCATTGTCACTCAGTTTGATGTAATGTTAGAACAGCATTTAAAATGCAATATATGCTTTCAGCATATGCTCCAGCCTTTCGTGTTGAGTAACTCCTGTTCATCCTTGCATATATCACTTACCCGCCTCTCTTCAGCATGCCAAAATGCGGTCACAGCTTCTGCGGAGGCCGCATCCAAACTTGGTTCCAGCGCTGCCTTGATAATCGGACAAGCCTTATTTTTGGTAAAGCGCAGCCCCATCTGCCGCAGCTTAATTAGTAGTAGACCCAATGAGAACATAGTTCTCCGTGAGATTTCTCTGGCTCCAGATAATGTCCTTGGGCAGCTGATTCCTCAGGCTATGCACAACTTCTTTGGGTCATGTCCACAGTTAGTAGTAGCTGGAACCGCTTTTTCTAGTGATGTTGTACAAGCCGGTACCCACGCGGGTGCCTGTACGTAATAAAAATAATCCTGAATGATGTAGAATTGTCCCTGCGAGAACGGAAACATCCACCAAATCGATGTATTTCTCTCAAGTACCAGTGCATCTTACCGTGCAATCCCAGTGAAAAGTCGCAAATGTATACCTTGAAATATATAGAAATTAGTGAAAATATCTGTAAAAATCATCAAAAATCAGATGGGTTTGAATAGGCCAAATTTCCAGGTATTTCAAGATTTGTCTTGTACATCAGGAAAGGTGCATTTTTCTTTGAGTGACTTTGAAGACTTAGACGGTGTTAGAATGAGGACTAAGACATATCAAGACATATAAGAGAGTTAAGCTTGCTAAGAATTGCACGCTCAAATTACTCTAACTGCTCCAATGCAGATCAAGACCATCAAGACCATCAAAAGTTGAAATATGTAAAATAGCGGACATCAACGTGCCAACAACACTATATCAAAGTAGGTTGTTTGTATCTTATTTTTTACTCATTTTTTCTAATGATTTTGCAGGTATTTCAAGGAAATTCTATTCGCATTTTTGTCCGCACCCATCTACACTAATCATGTACATCTACCATCTGCCAACAACCCTGTGCCTCCCAAGATCCTGAGTAACCCAAAGCTTTATCCTTTTTTTGGATGCAATTGGTGCCGATGATTGCCTGTGCCCCATACACTGCAGAATGCCATCTCTCACAAAATTGAAAGGGCAGCGTCACCCAGAACTGCCTGGCGTGTTGTAGCTTTGACCTCCAATTTCTCTATATTCTTACTGGCTGGGAAGGTTCAGCTGCTGATGCAGCTATCTACAATGATGCTTGCCACCACAACATTTGTGTTCCTGCCAGTAAATATTACCTGGCAGATGCTGGTTTTGCTTCTTCCACACAGCTTTTGCTATCATTGGGCTGAGTGGGGTTGAGTGGGGCTCAGGTGAGTACTTTGCTCTTCTATATATTAATTCTGACTATGCAACAGGCCCAGGAGCAAATAAGAGCTCTTTAACTTGCGACATACTCAAGCGCGCAACTGTATAGAGTGCATTTTTGGCATCTTCAAGCGTTGTTTTTAGATCCTCCTCTGTCTGCCCAAATTTAATATGGACATACAGGCTCCCATCCCATTCTCCCTGTGCATGCTGCACAACTACATCCGGATGCACAATCCTGACAACATCCACAAATTCTCTGAAGATATGCCTTCATTGGTCAGCACCTGTTCTTTGTCTGATGGGCCGCCAACTGAACTGAACCAACTTGAAGCCAATCTGCGCCGCGACAAAATTGCCATGGACATATGGACGCCATACCGTGCTGAGTTGCAGGCTAGGGGTGCTGTGTAGACGTTACCAGTAATTTGTGCTTGTAATGTATTTGTAAACATGCAAATGACAGAAAATTGTTTCTCATTCAAAACATTTGTAACAACTTTACAGTAATACAGATGTGCCAATCTGTGGTATGAAAACAGTTCAAAAATGGATATAGCTACAACAACTCGGGAGGAAATGCAGTGTTCTGCCTCAGCAGCTTACCCACCAATGTCATCTGAATGCTTGGCTCCTGTGTAACCATGTCCAGATAAGTAGAGACGAGCTCACTATCGGTGCACAATATATCAATCAATGCCACTTTCCCTTCATCATTTAGCTGCACCTCCAGCTGCCCCACAGTCTTGATGGCCAAGCTCCTCATTGCCACAGGTTCCGATAACTGCATAGGTACACTTGATGATAAAATTGGATAATGACCAGACCAGGGATTGAACCTGGAACCTTCTGGATACATGCCAGCTGCTCTATCAATTGAGCTATATGGCCAAGATTATACAATGTAGGATCTTAAACATGACATGCAACCACGGACGTCTTACACAGAATAGCTGCTGCATACTGGGCTGGCTTACAAATCAGAGGTATTATCCTATGGAGTATTGGTATGTCAGAGTATATTCTAAAAAGCCTGACATGTCTCACCTTCGCATTTGGGGCTGTACTGCTTATGTGCATGTGCAAAATGACAAGAGGGGCGTCTTTGGCTCTCATATGGAGAAGTGTGTGTTCATTGGGTACCCTGAGGGTTACAAGGGATGGAAATTCTACAATCCTACCACCAAGTGCACTGTTATCTCTGAGAGAGCTGATTTTGATGAGCGCTACTTCCCTGTCTTGAAAAGGTCTTCTGACAATGTCCCACCTCCACCTCCTACTCCACCTTTGCTATCCATGCCATTGGGCCTGATTGAGGATGTCCCTGCACCAGGTCCAGGGGGAGATATGGGCCCACCAGCTGTACTTCACCAACCTCAGCACTTGCCTGATGATGGGCCTGATTTGGACCTTGATGCAAAACCACCTGTGAATCAACCTCTTGAGCTTCCGGATCACCCTCTTCATCGCTCACCTTCTCCTGACTTGCCTATTGCACTGAGACGCCCTGCAAGGGCTAGGAGACCACCTAGACCATGGTGGCTTCAACACAGACAACCTACTCCTGCCATTGAGAGTGGTGACAGTGATTCTGAGGCAGTTGATGATGAAGTGGCACACTTTGGAGACTCTGCTGAGCCTAGGTCATTTGCAGATGCAATGAAGCGTCCTGATGCAGATAAATGGAGAGAAGCAGCCATGGCAGAGCTTCAAGCTCATGAGCGCAATGGTACTTGGTCACTAGTGGAACTACCTCTTGGAGTCAAGGCTATTAGTGGCAAGTGGGTCTTTAAGATCAAGCACAACTCTGATGGCTCCATTGAGCGCTACAAGGCCAGATATGTGGCTAAAGGTTACAACCAGCGCCCTGGCTTTCACTTCCTTGAAATATTTGCACCCACTGTTTGCATCTCATCTATCAGAGTTATCCTTGCCATTGCAGCCATCCACAACCTCCATTTGCGCTCCATTGACATTTCCCATGCACCAGCCAGAGGGATTCCATCAGGGTCCTCGCAATCTTGTTTGCCAGTTGGACAAGGCCATCTATGGGACAAAGCAGGGAGGCAGAATGTGGAACCAGAAGATGCACACTGTGCTTGAAAAACTCGGATTCAAGCGTACTTATTCAGACTCTGCCATCTATGTCTTTAACAGAGCTGATGTGCGCATTATCCTGCCTGTCTTTGTTGATGACATGACACTGGCATCCACTTCTACTTCTGCACTTGACCAAGCTGTCAAGGATCTCTCCCAGCACTTCAAGCTTCGTGATCTTGGCCCTACTTCCTACCTACTTGGCATATCCATCACCAGAGACATCAGCAATTGCACTATATCCTTGTCCCAACATCAGTACACTCTGGACATTCTGGAGCGCTTTGGCATGAAGGACTGCAAACCTGGGTCCACTCCCATGGATCCTGGTTTGCGCCTTACCAAGGACATGTCTCACAAGACATCCAGTGATGCTGCTTTGATGAAAGACATTCCCTATCTTGCTGCTGTTGGTGCTCTGATGTATTTGGCCACCACCACTCGTCCTGACATTGCCTACACTGTTGGAGTCCTTGCCAGATATAACTCTAATCCTGGTCTCACTCACTGGAGTGCTGTCAAGCACTTATTCCGCTACTTGGCAAGGCACCCTTGATCACTCCCTTGTCCTTGGTCCTGATCCCAATTCCACTGAACTCTTCACCGCTTTCTCTGATGCTGATCATGGTGGTGACAAGGACTCTGGTCGTTCTACTGGTGCTTACATTGTCAAGATTGGATCTGGTGCTGTCTCTTGGAGTTCCAAGCTTCAGAACACTGTTGCTCTGTCCACCACTGAGGCAGAATATATTGCTGCTGTTGAAGCTGGCAAGGAGATCTGCTGGATGCAAAATCTGCTGAAGGAAATGGGCTATCCTATCACCTTTCCTTCCGCCCTTCACATTGACAACCAATCTGCCATCTCTGTGTCCAAGAATCCTGAACACCATGGTCAAATGAAGCACCTTGATTTACGCTGGCATTGGTTGAAAGATATTGTTGACTCTGGGCAGATTGCTCCTACCTTTGTTCCCACTGCTGAAATGCCTGCTGACTTGTTGACCAAGGCTCTTGCCAAGCCTAAAGTCAAAGTGTTCAGGAAGATGATGGGACTGATTAGAGCAGGGGGGAGCTGATGCTTGGGAGGTGCAGCATCAGGGGGGAGTGTTAGTTTTGGTGATTCTGCACCTTTGTGCTACCTCTATATTTTCATTCCTTTCTCTATCTATCCCTCTACCATTCAGTATTGATTGTGTTCTCTATTATTCCGCCTTTGTGGCTGCTTTGTTTACCTTTGTTTACAAAACATCGGACAGTACTGCAGAGTCCAATGCTTCCTATTCTCTAGTTACTCACATTGGACTCTAGGTACTGTATACCTGTCATACTCTCTAATAATAAAGTTACTCACATTGGACTCTAGTTCCAGTCCCTGATTGCTCTCAGCAAGTGGCTAGACACTTCCTTTAAGCTGTGTTCTTAACACAAATATGCTTTGTTGTTGTCTATGTAGATGACCTCCTCCTAGGAGCTTCATCCCGAAAGTTCATGGATATCACAAAAGCCAAATTTGAATCCATATTCAAAATGCGGGACCTTGGAGAAGCAAAATACATCCTTGGACTAGAAATCCAATGTGACTGTTCAAACAAAACAATATCCCTATTGCAACGCTGTCATGCACCAAAGTTGATTGGTAGCATGGACAGGTGTCAATAATGAAGCAAATATTCAAAAAGACTTGCTTTTGCGCCACACAGGCACAGTGCCACGTGGAATAGTAATTAATATTGCCTTTTTTATTAAGAACAAAGCTTGAAGGAAGTGTCTAGCCACTTGCTGAGAGCAATCAGGGACTGGAACTAGAGTCCAATGTGAGTAACTTTATTATTAGAGAGTATGACAGGTATACAGTACCTAGAGTCCAATGTGAGTAACTAGAGAATAGGAAGCATTGGACTCTGCAGTACTGTCCGATGTTTTGTAAACAAAGGTAAACAAAGCAGCCACAAAGGCGGAATAATAGAGAACACAATCAATACTGAATGGTAGAGGGATAGATAGAGAAAGGAATGAAAATATAGAGGTAGCACAAAGGTGCAGAATCACCAAAACTAACACTCCCCCCTGATGCTGCACCTCCCAAGCATCAGCTCCCCCCTGCTCTAATCAGTCCCATCATCTTCCTGAACACTTTGACTTTAGGCTTGGCAAGAGCCTTGGTCAACAAGTCAGCAGGCATTTCAGCAGTGGGAACAAAGGTAGGAGCAATCTGCCCAGAGTCAACAATATCTTTCAACCAATGCCAGCGTAAATCAAGGTGCTTCATTTGACCATGGTGTTCAGGATTCTTGGACACAGAGATGGCAGATTGGTTGTCAATGTGAAGGGCGGAAGGAAAGGTGATAGGATAGCCCATTTCCTTCAGCAGATTTTGCATCCAGCAGATCTCCTTGCCAGCTTCAACAGCAGCAATATATTCTGCCTCAGTGGTGGACAGAGCAACAGTGTTCTGAAGCTTGGAACTCCAAGAGACAGCACCAGATCCAATCTTGACAATGTAAGCACCAGTAGAACGACCAGAGTCCTTGTCACCACCATGATCAGCATCAGAGAAAGCGGTGAAGAGTTCAGTGGAATTGGGATCAGGACCAAGGACAAGGGAGTGATCAAGGGTGCCTTGCCAAGTAGCGGAATAAGTGCTTGACAGCACTCCAGTGAGTGAGACCAGGATTAGAGTTATATCTGGCAAGGACTCCAACAGTGTAGGCAATGTCAGGACGAGTGGTGGTGGCCAAATACATCAGAGCACCAACAGCAGCAAGATAGGGAATGTCTTTCATCAAAGCAGCATCACTGGATGTCTTGTGAGACATGTCCTTGGTAAGGCGCAAACCAGGATCCATGGGAGTGGACCCAGGTTTGCAGTCCTTCATGCCAAAGCGCTCCAGAATGTCCAGAGTGTACTGATGTTGGGACAAGGATATAGTGCAATTGCTGATGTCTCTGGTGATGGATATGCCAAGTAGGTAGGAAGTAGGGCCAAGATCACGAAGCTTGAAGTGCTGGGAGAGATCCTTGACAGCTTGGTCAAGTGCAGAAGTAGAAGTGGATGCCAGTGTCATGTCATCAACAAAGACAGGCAGGATAATGCGCACATCAGCTCTGTTAAAGACATAGATGGCAGAGTCTGAATAAGTACGCTTGAATCCGAGTTTTTCAAGCACAGTGTGCATCTTCTGGTTCCACATTCTGCCTCCCTGCTTTGTCCCATAGATGGCCTTGTCCAACTGGCAAACAAGATTGCGAGGACCCTGATGGAATCCCTCTGGCTGGTGCATGGGAAATGTCAATGGAGCGCAAATGGAGGTTGTGGATGGCTGCAATGGCAAGGATAACTCAGATAGATGAGATGCAAACAGTGGGTGCAAATATTTCAAGGAAGTGAAAGCCAGGGCGCTGGTTGTAACCTTTAGCCACATATCTGGCCTTGTAGCGCTCAATGGAGCCATCAGAGTTGTGCTTGATCTTAAAGACCCACTTGCCACTAATAGCCTTGACTCCAAGAGGTAGTTCCACTAGTGACCAAGTACCATTGCGCTCATGAGCTTGAAGCTCTGCCAAGTACATGCGCTCATGAGCTTGAAGCTCTGCCATGGCTGCTTCTCTCCATTTATCTGCATCAGGACGCTTCATTGCATCTGCAAATGACTAGGCTCAGCAGTCTCCAAAGTGTGCCACTTCATCATCAACTGCCTCAGAATCACTGTCACCACTCTCAATGGCAGGAGTAGGTTGTCTGTGTTGAAGCCACCATGGTCTAGGTGGTCTCCTAGCCCTTGCAGGGCGTCTCAGTGCAATAGGCAAGTCAGGAGAAGGTGAGCGATGAAGAGGTTGGTCTGGGAGTACAGGAGGCTGATTTACAGGAGGTTCTGGATCAAGGTCCAAATGAGGCCCATTGTCAGGCAATGGCTGAGGCTGCTGAAGCGCAGCTGGTGGGCCCATATCTCCCCCTGGACCTGGTGCAGGCACATCCTCAATCAGGCCCAATGGCATGGATAGCGCAGGTGGAGTAGGAGGTGGAGCTGGAGGTGGGACATTGTCAGAAGACCTCTTCAAGCCAGGGAAGTAGCGCTCATCAAAATCAGCTCTCTCAGAGATAACAGTGCGCTTGGTGGTAGGATTGTAGAACTTCCATCCCTTGTACCCCTCAGGGTAACCAATGAACACACATTTCTCCATATGAGAGCCAAAGACGCCCCTCTTGTCCTTTTGTACATGCACATAGGCAGTGCAGCCCCAAACGCGAAGGTGAGACATGTCAGGCTTGCGTCCATACCACAGCTCAAAGGGAGTGGCATGGGCCACTGCATCAGTGGGACACCTGTTCCAGACATGCACCAAAGCGGACAGACATTCACCCCAAAAGCTATTAGGCAATCCAGACTCTGATAACATGGCAGTGATACGCTCAGTCAGAAGTCTGTTTGCTCGCTCTGCCACACCGTTCTGCTGAGGACGATTCCTGGTGGTATGCTGTCTCACAATCCCGTGGTCATCTGTGAATTGCTCAAATTCCTTGGACATGTACTCTCCCCCTTTGTCATCACGCAGAGCCTTGATTTTGCGCTCCAATTGAGTCTCAGCATAAGCCTTGAATCTCTTGAAAGCATCAAAGACATCTGACTTGGCCTTGAGAGGCACAACAACACGGAATCGACTGTGATCATCAATGAAGGTGACCCAGTAGCGATAACCAGAGAATGTGGGGGAAGAGACTTGGTGAACATCAGAGTGGATGAGGTCCAAAGGATGAGCAGAGCGAGTATCAGATGAGGGGAATGGATTGGCATGCATCTTGCCAGACAAGCACGGTTCACAGACAGGATCAGGAGCAGCCTTGGAGTCCAGTGTCAGCCCAGTGACCAGATCTCTCTGTATCAGTCTCTTGACATCAGCATGATGGTGATGAGCCAATCTGCGATGCCAGAGCGTCAAATCAAGTGGTATAGTCGCAGTAAAATGTCCCAATTCAACACAAGCAGCAGTAGATCCATCAAGGAATGCTGCATTGTTGTCATTGATAGTTGCAGTGAACAAGAGAGTGTTGTCACGCATAAAGGACATGGAATGAGACGAAATGGTGACATTGAAACCACTTTGACGAGTTAAATACAAGACTGAGAGGAGATTATTTCGAAGATCTGGTACATGGAGCACTCTAGAGAATTCCACAGCCCTAGCCACTTTGCCATTCATCACAGGATTAAACACCACAGTACCAACACCAGCTGAATAGACGACAGTGTGATCAGCCAGCTTGATTGGCACACAATATGGGGTATAGTGGTGCACCCAATGACGATGAGGTGTCATATGAGAAGTGGCGCCTGTGTCTGCATTCCAATCAACGTCAGCATCAAGTTGGAGAGGGCAGTGAGGATCAGAGGGATGAATGGAACGAAGACTTGCATTTCCAGCTGATTCAGTGACCACAGTAGATGAATTGGCATTGTTGGGCGAAGATTTGGGCTGCTGAGAGGTATTCTCAGAGTTGCTGGGGCCTGCCTGAGCCTTATTGCCACGCTTGTAGCGATTCTTAGCGCCCTCCACCGCCTGTTGGCGACTGATAACATATCTGTGGCATTTATCCTGGGTATGACCAAGTAAACCACAGAAATCACACTGAATGCGAGTAGAGGTGGTGGATTGGTTGCAATGATGGCAGTTAGGATGGGTGCAGGTGCTATTGGCAGTGGTAGACGAAGAATGCAAGGCAGAATCGACTTGAGCACGACGACGGCGATTGACCTCTTCAGCAAGGAAAGCATCCCTGAGCTGGGTCTTGTCCAAGGTGCCCAGAAGTAGTAGAGATGAAGTGAAGTGGGCATATTGATCAGGAAGCGCCCTAATCATGGCCATGCATGTCAATTCATCGTCCAATTCAGACAATGAGAAGCCTGTAGGACGAAGATTTTGAATCTGATGCATGCCTTCATCAATCCTGGTCATGAGAGACTGCAGGGACTCGTCCTCCTTCTTTCTGATAGAGAAGAAGTCGTCATAGGCGTTAAATCTCGTCCCAGGCTTCTTAGAGACGTGCACAATGGCCAGTTTCTCCCAGATCTTGACAGGATCATCAATGATGCCATCAAGATGGATGCGCTGCTCTTTGGTGACATTGAGGTATAATGCACCAGCAGCCTTTTCAGCTCTCAACTCCCATTTCTCTATTGCTTCAGCGTCAGTCCCAGGACACTTTTCAGCACCAGAGACAAGCCTCCACAGTCCCTTTGGTCATCAACCAAGCTTGCATTTCACCACTCCACTGGGGGTAGTTAGTGCCAGACAAGGGATGGAACTTTGGGTCAGAGTCAGACATGATGGGTGTTGTATAAGACGATAGAGCAAAGATAAATGATGTAGGAGACGGCTATAGGCGATAGAACAGTGGCAAAGGCGATGGGCAACAGTAGGAGGCGAGCAGATAAGATGGTGAGGCGGTAGAGAGAGGATATGGAGAGGGTCAGAAAGCGCAAGGATAGGTCCAAATAGGGTCCAAAAAGCGTCCAAAAGCGATCCAGGAGGGTGCTAAGGCTTCCTAGTGCTGCTACAGGGTTACGCCTGTGTTCCCCTTTCACAATACCACACTGATATTAACAGAGAAATCGCCTCGAGACAGTGTTGGTTAATAGGGCTTGTATATGAGTCAACAAAGTGACTTAAGCTCCCCAAACACCGCAGACTGAGAGAGGCTCTAGGCAACAGCAAACTGAGGCAATGCAGGCGAGCTTCACAGTCTATAGGCTTGTTCTATCTGATAATGGACAGAGCAGAGAAGATTGGAGCTTTATGCACACACCAGATATGCCAAAAAGCGAAAAATAGGGCAAAAAGTCGAAAATGATGCAGAGACAGATAGGATGGATGGATTCCCCCCTAATCAGAGGTATATGGAACGTTTATATAGAGCAATAGATGGCCCAAATATCGCAAGAAGTGAAGCACAGGATGTGGAGATATGCAATAGGGGTGCAATAGGGGTGAAAGTGCCAAAAATGCGAACTTCACAGAGGGTGATGGAGTGGATGGATTGCCCCCAAATTGAGGGTGTAGAGTGCGATAGTATAGGGTACTAGATGGCTCAAATAGGGCCAAGATCCGAGCACAGGATGTGGAGATATGGAGTAGGGGGCCAAAAGGTGATCAAATGATGATGAAGGCTCACAGAAAGATCCAGCTCAAATCCAACCGCTCTGACAGGTCTCCTAGGGTTATTTAGGCCGTAGAAGACGATGGTAGAAGTTTGGGGACGATCAGATAAGGATTGGATGAGATATGATGCAGATAAGACCAAAAAAGCGTCCAAAATGGGGGTAACTTGCAACAAGGAGTTGTTGTTGGAGATCAGGATGAGATCAGAGTAATCTGAGGTGATGGATGGGATAATAGGAGTCCCAGAAGACGATGGTTACGATGGATAAGCAGTAGGACGCTTGGATGGTGAGATATGAGGTCAGGAAGATGGCTAGAGCAAAGCTTGAAGGAAGTGTCTAGCCACTTGCTGAGAGCAATCAGGGACTGGAACTAGAGTCCAATGTGAGTAACTGTACTATTAGAGAGTATGACAGGTATACAGTACCTAGAGTCCAATGTGAGTAACTAGAGAATAGGAAGCATTGGACTCTGCAGTACTGTCCGATGTTTTGTAAACAAAGGTAAACAAAGCAGCCACAAAGGCGAAATAATAGAGAGCACAATCAGTACTGAATGGTAGAGGGATAGATAGAGAAAGGAATGAAAATATAGAGGTAGCACAAAGGTGCAGAATCACCAAAACTAACAAGAAGAAGAGAAGCCTGCTGTTCCAACCATAGCACCTGCCCCATCAAAGCCACACATCTTTGATATTGCACAGCCTATCTTTGATCCCACTAATGATGATGTAATCATGGAAGATGCTTCCCAGAACACCAAGAAGAATCCCCCTGCTGATAAACAGAAGAAACAACTCAAGACTTCATCTACACTTTCGCAGAATCTTGACTCCAAAGCCATCATTGATCGAATTCTCAGCACCCCTATCCCACTATCTATTGGTAATGTCATTGGTCTATCAAAAGAAGTTTCCCAGAATCTCCAAGAAATGATGAAACCCAAGCGCGTTAATTTTGGACTAGACAACAAGCCCCAAAGCTTGACAGCTGAATCACTTATTGCCATCACTCATGCCGACCTTATTTGTGTCCCTGTTACCTCTAATGGCGAAACTATTACAGCTATTGTTGATTCAGGGTCTACTCTCAATATAGTCAGTCGCACTATTTGGGAAAATCTCATTCGCCTTCCCATGGATAGTAGTATTCGACCTGTAGTCAAAGATTGCAATGGAGGATTTGGTAGACTTGATGGTTTAGTCAACAATGTGGCTTTATACTGTGGAGAAGTCAAAACTTATGCCAATATTTTTGTTCGGAAAGATACTGGATACGATCTACTTCTTGGATGACCATGGACGCATGGGAACCACGTCAGCATTGAAGAGAGACTTAATGGCACTTATCTCATCTTCAGAAAGGATGGCAAAATCGAAAACCCAGCTCTTGAAGTCAAGGTATCATCAGATCATCGTCCTATTCATTATGTCAAACCAGTATCTGGAGTATCCAATACAGTATCCAGCTTCTTAGTCACGGACTATGACTTCAATGGAGGAGATCAAGATGGAAATACCGATCAATCAGAAACTGCTGTTGCAGAAGAAGAAACCGTGCCTGTTCCAGATAATTCCCCAATTGGTTCAATCAAAAATTCTAGTACTCTCAGAGCACCAGAAGACCTGGAAACCCGTCTAGAAGAAACTATTGAAGCCTCTATCCCTATCCCCCATGACAGCACCTTTGAAACATTCTTTGACTATATTCACTCCACCAGAGAAGATGAAAGGTCTGCTATTTTTGGTCTACTGAACAACCTTCAATATCGTCACAACATGAGTTCACTCTCAATAACTTCAGACTATGTCATGAGAGGACACCATGGCTTCAATGAAAACCACAACCTTTATGCAGATTATGTCCTGCTCAATGCTCATTTGCGATTTGACCAGAATCATGGACCTGGAAGAGCACAATCTATTATCAGTCACTCAGGAACTGCACATATTTGCTTCTTTCCTCAAACAGAGTCATTTCCAATTCCCACTGATGAAGATATAAATGGACCATGTGATATGAATGGTCAAGTCAATGTGACGGTGGAGGTAATACAAGAATCCAATTCGGAGCCGATACACAATGATAGAAATGGATTAATTAATGATGGCTCATCCACTGATTCTGAATCACCACCCCCATATTCACGTCAACAGTTACCCTCAAATATCAGTGACTCACCCCCATCACCATCCTCTACCAATGCTACTATTGCTTCGTCACTTTCTCCTGATAATTGCACACTCATGCACCATAATCGCACACTCATGCATACTATTTGCAATAATAGTCAAGAGGATGAAAGGGAGATTGAATCCTCACCGCCCCTTCACTTATCCTTCTCCACAACAATAGGAGTGGAGCATCAACCTTCCATCAATATATCATCCGATATTACTCCTTATCTTCGAACTTCCATGCATCACTATCATCATTTTCCCACGTCACCATCAGCTCAGCCATTATCGATTGTTCACACCAGTGCCCAGAAATTCTACCCCAATTCTAACACATCTTCACTCCATCATAAATGCTTACATCGAGCATCACAAGCACCTAACATGTCCTGGCTCGAAGGGTTTTATATTACTAAAGAAGCTCTCATCATTGAGATTGTGGTGGGAGTGTTACTTGTCCTCGCCCTCTTCTACGGTTTTGTCTTCCCTCATATTTGCACTTATTGTCAACGAGAACGTGTTGAGGTTATTCACCTCCACAACAGGACAACTCATCCATCCAGTGCATCCACATTCACCACCAGCACTGAGGTACTTGCTAGTGCCACAGTTGAAGTTTGAGGTAGATGCTGGTGATATGTTTCTATATTCCTTTCTTACTTAACACTCCATTCAGCGCTCTTGGACCATATGCCACCTTTTCCCTTTTTCTTCTTTCTTGTTATATATCTATTACTTGTACAAAATGGCCTCTTGGATTTCTATGTTATCCGGTTTTTCCTTCCTTTACTCTTGTACCAACTTCTTTTTCTATTATCTATGTTCCCCTTTTGTTCTTATCTGATCTTTTTCCTTCCCCCCTTGTAAAACTTCCGACCTCATCCCTATCCTATTTGGTCCGAGATGACGCAAAACTACCACGGCACTTTCCTTCTTTGAACATTTTTTGTTTTAACCCTAGTTACATGATAGACATTGTGGACCTATACCTGTACCAGCACCCGATTAGTCGAGTTTTCGAGCTTACAAACGTGTTGATTGCAAAGTCAAACCCGTTCCTGGAGTATTCCCAGAAGACGCACGTGTCACTTGGTCATTTCCAAAAGACCCACTCCTTTCGCTCCCACCCCTTCCTGTCCTTCCCCCACAATTCTCTCCCACGCCAAAGCTCACCAAGGAGCGCCTTTATGACGAAATGAAGCTAAACTCTGATGGATTCTTATGGCCAGAAGAGGAAAAGCTTTTCGCTCACATCATGATACTCAATCAGCGCAGTCTTGCCTTTGAGGAAACTGACAGAGGAACGTTCAGAGAAGACTACTTCTCTCCTTATGTCATACCTGTTCTCCCACATGTCCCTTGGGAATACAAGAACATTCCTATTCCTCCTGGAATCAAGAATGAAGTCATAAAATTACTCAGAGACAAAATCAAAGCTGGAGTTTATGAGCCTAGCCAGTCGTCTTATCGCTCTAAGTGGTTTTGTGTTCAGAAGAAGAATGGCAAGATTCACATCTTCCATGATCTTCAGCCACTTAATGCAGTCACTATCAAAGACTCAGGAGTACCACCTATCCTTGACGACTCTGTGGAGCCATTTGCTGGTTCTCAATGCTATACTGTGTTTGATCTTTTTTGGGGATTTGATGCTCAAAAAGTGCACCCTGACAGTCGTGACCTTACCTCTTTTCTATCGCCACTAGGACTTCTGAGGATTACTTCTATGCCTATGGGATTCACCAATTCCGTTCCAGAATTCCAGAATTGCATGATTTTCATCTTGCAAGATGAAATTCCGCATATTGCCAATATCTTTGTTGATGACCTCCCAATCAAAGGACCTACTTCTCATTATGAAGATGCAGATGGCAACCCAGAGACCATTCCTGGCAACCCTGGCACTCGTAGATTTATATGGGAACATGCCATTGACGTTCATCGCATTATGCATAGAGTTGATCATGCTGGCAGAACTTTCTCTGGAAAGAAGACTCAGTTATGTTGTCCCCAAGTTGTGATTGTCGGACAAGTATGCTGCCCAGAAGGTCGTCTCCCTGACAGTACCAAGGTGGACAAGATTCTTAAATGGCCAATTCTCCAGACTCCCAAAGACGTTCGAGATGTTCGCAGTTTTCTTGGTCCATGTGGTACAGTTTGCATTTGGATCTGCAATTACTCTGCTCTTGCACGCCCCTTGACAGAATTGTATCGCAAAGGAGCTGAATTTCAATGGGATGAACGCAGACAAGAAGCATGCAGTATCTTCTGCACCAGCACTTCACCCTATAAATTATCCGTCACACAACCCAGTCATTCTTTCAGTTGATACCAGCAAGATTGCTGTTGGTTTTATCCTCTCCCAGCTTGATGAAAATGGAAGGAAGCGTCCAGCTCGCTATGGCTCTATTCCCATGAATGATAGAGAGGCAAATTACTGATAAAATTGGATATTGACCAGACCAGGGATTGAACCTGGAACCTTCTGGGTACATGCCAGCTGCTCTACCAATTGAGCTATATGGCCAAGGTTATACAATGTAGGATCTTAAACATGACATGCAACCACGGACGTCTTACACAAAATAGCTGCTGCATACTGGGCTGGCTTACAAATCAGAGGTATTGTCCTATGGAGTATTGGTATGTCAGAGTATATTCTAACAATTACAGTCAACCCAAGCTAGAATTATATGGTTTGTTCAGAGCACTTCGTCATTTTCACCTTTACATTGCAGGAGTAAAACACTTGCATGTAGAGGTGGATGCCAAGTATATCAAAGGCATGCTCAATGATCCAGATCTTCAGCCTAATGCCGCTATCAATCGTTGGATTCAGGGCATCCTTCTCTTTGATTTCAAGCTCATTCACATACCTGCTGATTGTCATCGTGGTCCTGATGCATTATCTCATGGTCAACCAACAGAGGAAGACTTTGAAGATGCTCAAGAATCAGATGATTGGCTTGATGATATCGCTCTTCTTGTTGATCCTGCCAGACCTCTCCCATATCACCCTATGTCACTCCCTTCGTTCCTTACCAGTGATTCTTCTCAGTACAATACTCTTTGTCGAATCTTCCACTTTCTTCAAACTATGGAGCTGCCTATATTTTCCTCTCTTCAAGCTTAAAAGTGTTTTGCCAAGCGATCACTTCAATTCTTCTTGAAAAGAGACAGCATGTTCAAGCATTGTCACTCTGCTCCTCCTCTCAAAGTCATCTTCAATCCTGACCTTCGACTTCACATCCTTACTAAAGCACATGAAAGGCTTGGTCACAGAGGAGTCAATGGTGTATTCTCTATAGTCAGAGAGCGCTTTTACTGGCCCCATATGTTACAGGATGTCAAGCATCATATTTGCACCTGCCATAAATGCCAGATTTGAAGTGTACGCAAAAGTGAAGTCCCACTTACCATCTCATCACCTTCTACAATCTTCACCAAAGTCTATGTCGACATTATGCTCATGCCCAAGGCCAGAGGATATCGATATCTTGTTGCTGCAAGAGATGATCTGTCACTTGCTGCAGAAGGAAGAGCATTGAAGAAAGCATCTGCACATAATCTTGCTCACTTTTTCTGGGAAGAAATCATCTGTCGCTATGGAGCTATAGGAGAAGTTGTCACAGATAATAGAAGCGAAGTCAAAGGAGCATTTGAAGAGCTTGTGGAACATTACCAGATCCCTCATATTCACATTTCTCCCTACAATTCCAAGGCAAATGGTGTTGTTGAGCATGGACACTTCGTCATAAGAGAAGCACTTGTCAAGTCCTGTGAAGGGAATGTCGATTTATGGCCAACCAAGGTCCATCATGCCTTCTTTGCAGACAAGGTCGCTACTTGTTGTTCTACTGGATTCAGCCCTTTTTATCCGTTGCACAGAGTTAACCCAGTCCTACCATTTGATCTGACAGAAGCAACTTTCCTTGTTCATGGATTCCATACTGCAATGTCAACAGAAGACCTCATTGCTCTGCGCATTCGTCAACTAGAAAAGAGACAGGATGATTTGCAACAAGCTGCACTCACTATACGCAAAACTTGTCTCAGATCTAAAGCGCAGTTTGAGAAACTCTATGCACGAAGGATGTTCAAGAACGAATACCAGCCTGGAGAGCTTGTTCTAGTGCGGAATACTCAAGTTGAGAAAGAGCTGGCTCGTAAAGCAAAGCCTCGTTACAATGGCCCTTATGAAGTTGTGTGATGTACTAAAGGAGGATCATATGTTCTAAAAGAAATGGATGGATCAGTATCACGAAGAGGAATTGCAGCATTTTGCCTACTTCCCTATTTCAACCGTCACTCTATGCCCCTCTTGGACGAACTGGATGACCATGATAACAACCTAGATGAACCAGAAGATGAACCTGACTATGAGCATAACGACTCAGATGATGAAGATAACGATTAATGACTTATCTGAATGAATTTTATGCTGATATGACCCTTTAATGTGTTGCCATGTTTCATTCCCTATGACCCTACCTTTATGGAAGCAACTGGGGACAGTTGCAATTTCAAGTTGTCCGTGGATGTCATGCACCAAAGTTGATTGGTAGCATGGACAGGTGTCAATAACGAAGCAAATATTCAAAAAGACTCGCCTTTGCGCCACACAGGCACAGTGCCACGTGGAATAGTAATTAATATTGCCTTTTCCAAACTTGTGGCTGATCAGCACCACCTCTATTAGGCAATCCAGTCACGCTCACCTTTGCTTTTCCATTCGGTACTTTCCGCATTTCGGCATTTCGGCAAATTTTTGCATCGCCACTGGCTACACATTGCATTGCGCCCTCGTTTTTGTTGTTTCCTTCACTTCCCTTCCTTTGCCTAGCCCCACCATGGGTCCCTTACTCTCGTTTTTATTCTCACCCGACAGTCGTTTCTGGATCCCCATTTTAGTTCACCTCCTTGTCACCTCCACCCTCCTCCTCCTCATCTTCTTTGCTCCGCCACCATTTCTGATGTCACCACTTCCTATCCGCTTCCGTCGCCGATCTGTCGACTACCACGGGCCACTGTTGATATCAGCAAAGCCCCGGCGGCCGGTTCAAATAGGGCAACAGGTCCATCTTTATGACGTCAATCTACCATCATATACTATCAAAACATCGGTCGCTCGCCTTGCCTGGTTGGAGTGTGGGTGGGTAGTTTTTGAGCTGGAGAAGGTTCATCCCCTTGCGTTGCCCATATTCATTGCTGTCCCATTCACTTAAGCATTCATTGTTCTATCCCTTTCTTTTCCTTTTTTGACAATCTTATCCTGTACTACCTACGCAGGATTTGTCAGCATACATTCCTTCCTTCATGTTCTTTCTCATTCTTTTTGCACAGCTATACTGTGCATAGCCTACTTTTCTTTTACTATATAAACCCCTGTATTTTACCTTGTAAAAAAAAACAAGAACTCAATTCCAGACTTCTTCTCTAATTTCAAGTTCACTACTCTGCTACTTGTGATCCAGTGTGGTCACAACACTTCCAACTGCTACTACTGTTAACTGCTATACTCGTCACTAAGCCCCTATCTTTCTATATTCCAACTATCCCTCCTCCTCAAAACCCACACCCATACATCTCTGGGTTTTACTTTGAAGGATCTTCACACATACCACCCCACGAACAACCAGACCACTCCACTGTTCTAGGAGGCAAAGCCCATAAACAAGTTCCGTGGAATCTGGGAGGATTGTGTGTTAGTTTGTTTTTGTGTGTGGTTTTCTAGCAACAGTTCTCATCATCGACAACGCCAGCCAAACGGCTGGCACTTATTGCTTCTGGATCAATACCAACATCGGCTCAAATTCTCCCCAACCTACCTCCTGTAGTCAATAAAAGCAAGTCAGGAGAAGAGTCAGATGAGTATAGTGGCCAGGCAATGGTAGTTGACGCACCAGCGGATGATATGGAAGTACTGAAGCAAGCCTTAGAGTGTAGTACAAACAAAGGGAGAGTAGGCACACACAAACAGTTCAAAAATAAGCTGGACACTGGCATGGACTACTTCATAAACACAGATGTGCGTCCTGGTTTTAAATGTAGAAGAAAAGTGTTCCACGCATGGTTTGACGATGAATCTGCCAGTGAGAACATTAAGTTCCTATTCCGGTTCTGGTTCCCTTTTCACACCATCTCTTTAGAGATGGACCACATTGACTGTGACTCTTCAAAAGCTGAAGGCTGCAACCGCTGCTCATTACCACAGCCCAAAGTCTGCTATGACCTCCATCAACCTGCTTTCTTTGACCGTTTTCACCGCAACCCCATCCCCAAATTTCCCAGACCTTCCAACCGCTCTAGAGTGACTACCTATAAAATGGGAATAACTGACCTCGCTCTACACACCGCATTCAAAAGTTGGAGGGAGGACAAGACTAAGGAGGTTTATGGAGAGGCCCATTTGGTCAATATAGGGCCATCTCTTTTCATGAGCAATAATACACTCACCCGGATTGTCGATTGCACACACCACTTTCAGGTTCAAGGTGTCAAGGACTTGAACAAGGAAACAAGGTGGCAAGGCTGCCTGGAATATGGCCAGGAGGTAGTTTTGGTGGTCTTGTTGGTTGAGCCGCCACCTCAGACTCGCCCTCCACTTGTGTCTACACCACTGCCATCTCGCTTGCCTGATACTGTTGCAACTCACACCACCATTGCCACTCCTACAGTACCTCGCAAGAATAAGTGTCGGGCCTGTGGAGTTGAAGGACACAATAGTAAGCTATTTTCTATTGATCATTAAACAGTAAACTAACCAATGATTTTTTAGTCCGAAACCAAGTCTGTGCTTAACATCTGTCTCGTGTAGATAAAGAGAATGTAAGTCCCACCTTTAGTGCCAAGTTGTGTAGCATTAACCTGTGCTTGTAACGACCAAGAGTTTGTTACTCTGGCACACAACTTGGACAAGCAAAGGGAAGAGAGAAAGAAGGGATCACCCCTTAGCTTTCAACAAGTTTGTTGTGCTAGACAACAGGAGGACTCGCTGAGTCCCTCCCCATGTATTGCTCCTATATATATACTAAAATACATGAGGTACTGTACAGTTGTAAATAAAGTTTAAAGTCCGATATCTAGCATGTGACCAGTCCCATGGTGAGCCTTGACACTGGTCAGGTGATGTGTCACATGATTGGTCATGTGACTATGAAAAGTCGAAAATGTAAAGTAAAGTAAATGATCACATGACTGGTCATGTGACTTGGAAAAATAAAAGTAAAAGTACGAAAAAGGTGAAGTGTAAGTAGGTACTGGTACATCAATTGTAACAGTGCTTGAATAGCAACCTATGACCCGATCCTCATAATCTATATCATCTTTACCAATATATCATCCATAGCTATATCACTGTCCTTTGTCACTATCTACTTGTCATTTTTTATAGCATATTCATCCCTGTCTATTAGATTTAGTCTCTTGTCAAATAAATCATTGATTTGCAGCCTCGTTTTATGACCTGGTTGGACTCTGTGAGGTGAAGAAGTCCCAAGATGATTCATAAGCACTTTAAATTTTTTTTCATGTCGGGATCTGCATGTACCACCGTCAAGTGGATGCTGAGGAAGTTTTGTTCTATCGTTGTGTGCGTATTACAAAAAACTTGGATGAGTATTGACTCCATCATAATTGTACACAGATCTGCCCCACACATGTCACGAGCG
>NW_006763291.1:1706307-1719772 GCF_000218685.1 Serpula lacrymans var. lacrymans S7.9 | reverse complement strand
AACAGACATAGATACACTGAGCCCAGGTGGATATTTAAAGTGACATTAGAGAAAGCCTGTCATATGGCTGGCATACTTATGCTTTACTGTCACCTTGAAAATGATGATCCATTGGATAATACATTGCTCGGCACGACCTATGTCTCCTATATTCATTGCATACGTACAAAAAGGCATATTTGTTGAACAAAAGGCTATTCTCGTATTGCTGGTCTCTGATGCTCGGGGGTTGATCTCTCATGTTAGATATCTTGTGGTTGGCAATGTATGCCTTGCAAGATGCTGTGCTATCTCTTGTATTTGCTCGAAGCTAGGATTGGAGCTGGAAAATTTTTCTAGAGTAGAATAGGCTGGGTTGCGTGCATGAGCTTCTGTTCGCCCACAATTGAGACAGCAACAAGTCCCTGCATGGCTAATGACTTGGTGCATGTGGCAAAATCCTGGTTTTGAGCCAAATATACCTGTTTCTTTGGGATGCAGGTGAGAAATGTCCCGCATCAAACTCATGTTATCTTCTCTTGCTCCTAGAGGCTATTAAAAACAAAGCTTGAAGGAAGTGTCTAGCCACTTGCTGAGAGCAATCAGGGACTGGAACTAGAGTCCAATGTGAGTAACTTTATTATTAGAGAGTATGACAGGTATACATTACCTAGAGTCCAATGTGAGTAACTAGAGAATAGGAAGCATTGGACTCTGCGGTACTGTCCGAAGTTTTGTAAACAAAGGTAAACAAAGCAGCCACAAAGGCGAAATAATAGAGAACACAATCAATAGTGAATGATAGAAGAATAGATAGAGAAAGGAATGAAAATATATAGGTAGCACAAAGGTGCAGAATCACCAAAACTAACAGAGGCTGTATAAAAATGTGCCACATAGCATCTGCACAAGCCATCTTCAAATGAAAAAGGCCAGGTACAAATACTATATGTTGGAATCAGTTCCAAGGTGTATCCTCAACGGCAAGGTGTTGTTACACTGTCTGTAGTCTCTCGCCGGTTCCAAGGTCTCCGTGAAATAGCACCACATATTCCTCTAATTCAACAGCCTCCTCGGATTCTTCCTCAAAACCACCTTGACCCATCAAAGCTTCCACTGCACGTATGTTCCCTGCAACTGTCAAGTTATTGATATCTATTTCCCGTGCTGCAAGGATTGGATTTTTTACCAAGGGTATAGACTCAATAGGTTTTGGTTCCTTGAGTGTTGATTGGAAGCAGGCAAAGTATTTGGGGCCATGATAACACAGATTGTGTAAGAACTTCCAAGAATTGAATTGTTGCTGAGAATTGAGTCCCTGTAAATTAGGAGTGTTGGAGTGAAGGTGTAGGAGATCTTTGTATGCCCTCTTGGATGAGAGAGTGGTCTGGTTAGTGTTACAATTGACATATTGTGTTGGAGAGGAAAGACTAAACTGGAAGTCAAATGTTTCAGGGATCTGTTAGATTGCTCAACTGTTGGTATATAAGACTTCAGGTCAACATCAAAATTGTCGTAAGCATACGATGCAAGAAGGGTTTGTTCAAGTGCAGTGAGTTGTTCATGAGATTTTGAGGCAAGGGAGCAAATGGCACTTTGAACCAAATACAACAAAACAGAAAGGCCCATTTGTGAAAGAGTGTCGACAACTTTTGCTGGAGTATGGGATGAGTGGAGAAATATACCAATGATACTTTGGAGCATGTTTGATTTTTGGTTCGAGCTTTGCATGAGTATACTAAGTATGTCAACTTTTTTCTATTGTACCTATGGGTTACAAGCTTAAAAGAAAAAAACAAAATAATGTACCAATGCCACCACATTTTTCCGCCTTTCTCAATGCTTTCACTCTCAATTTCCAGGCTTGTCAATTGCAGCCTCAACCATGCCTTCTAAGTCAAGTTCATCTATTTGTGCCTAGTATTCTTCTTCTAACTTGTTAAGTGCTACAACATTGGCATCTTCCGTGGCTGGATTTTCAAGGTCTGGATCTGTAGGACATGAATTAGCAGATAGCAAACTCTCGAGTAAGTCCCAAAGGAGAGGTGCGCTGCTTTGGAACTGCAGGGCCATATCTTTGAGACAGAATTGCTCAATCTGCTCTGCTGATGCATTAGATGCATTGAAATGCCACTGATTTTCCTTTGTGCTCAGGGTTTGGAGTTCGGACTGGCATGCATTTTGAACCATCTTTTGGCTCCACCGCAATGGCTGGTTTGTTGGGTCATGACCTGCTAGCGCTTCAATAATCCATGCCCTGTGCACTACTAAGTCTATGACCACCGGATGACTGGCATATTGGTCATCTTGAAGAAGTGAGACAATCAGATCAGAAGGCGGCACTTCACAGAGTGATAATTGCTCAATCAGCAATGCAGTTGAGTACATGATCGATTACAGACTGATAGAGTGGGGCACTGAAATTATTGTGAACTTACTTGCCTATATTGGCTCGTGCTTGACATTATTAATTGGTCTGCAATTGATTTTTGATGTCCGATGGTAGCTGATGTTGAGGCTCATCACTGTCACTGTGGCGAGCCTTTGTTTACCAATGTTAATTTGCAGCCGCTGTGGAGAGAGAGCAAGGAATAAAGTTGTGCTGACTTTGAATTATTATCTTATCTTATCTTATCATATCTAATCTCGTCATTATTTTGTGGCTCTAGGATTAAGTTCTCCTCTCTCAAAACAGTGGCTGTGGAGGAGCCTAAGTATCCATTGGCCTGCAATAGATCTAACAACTTTGAGAAAACTTCCTGTTGCACCCCAAGCTCTGTCATAATATGACCAGGATGCCCATCTACCAATTCCCTGACCCATCCATAGCCTGTCAGGATTGAGTTGTGGTACAGTCTTGGTTTGGGATGTTGCACTTGTTCTTCCACTATAGCCCAAGTAGCGTGTGTGATCGGTTCAATGACAATAGAAGCTAGTTTCAACATCTGTAAACAGGCTAAGTACATCCACAGTTGGCTGCTGATTAGCTACAATATTCAAACCATCCTGCCCCTCTGAATCACGAATATCATCTCCTTCCGTACGAGTTGCAAGATTAGTGTCTGGGTTCATATAGGCAGTATAGCTGATAGCTGATGACATGGTGTCCTAGTACTATCTTAACAATGGGTCGCAGAGCTCTACAATTTCATCCACTAGAGCGGCAAGGCTTTGGCCAGGGAGGAAAATTTCAAAAAAAAAGAAGAAGAAAAAAGAAAAAAAATCTGATCCCGTATGAGCCCGTAGTACCAATCTTCACGGTGATCACAAGCTCATGTGCTTATTTTGAGCCGCTAGCAGTGTGATAACTCGTTTTCACAGACAGTCTCATATCTGCCACATGACAGTTACTGTCCCAAGTATGGCTGTAAGTGTTGTAGAGCAAGATGGAACTGGACGCACGCTGAAAACCAACTTCAAATTGGATGCGCAAAGTAGGTACAATATACTCTCAAAGACAAAACGTGCACAAGGCATACAGCTACTGAAACACATCCCAACCACTGTTCCTCCCCGACGGTTATCCTAGAACGGTCACTCCTGGTATATGTTACTGTCTAGTCTTGTATGTCGGAAAATTTATATCAGTTTGCGTGTGCAGATTATCTCTAGTTTTGTTTTCCCATTAGTGTGTATGGTTGTATGCTGAATAGCATTTCAACGGTTACCAAACATTCAATGCTCTCCAAGTGTTTTGCAGTTCTCTTGCAGGGCTCATCACATCAAGAGCTGTGCTTGAAGGTGCAATTGTACAATGCTTGATGCAACAGACTTAACAAGATGTTTTG
Source organism: Serpula lacrymans var. lacrymans S7.9 (assembly GCF_000218685.1). NCBI lineage: Eukaryota > Fungi > Basidiomycota > Agaricomycetes > Boletales > Serpulaceae > Serpula > Serpula lacrymans. Next base: position 1,716,005 of record NW_006763291.1, on the reverse strand, counting down.
CATCACAGGTTATGGTGTTGGGAATGCATCCGCATCTGCTACACAAGCCCTGCTCTTGACAGTAGTGCAGGACATTTTTAGCCGAGTTACTAGTTCATTTTCATACCTGCCTTTAAACTACATGTGTATACTTATTCAAGATGCCTTGGGGGTGTTACAGCAATTCTGGCCGCATATTACCTTAGAACATTGCTGTTTCCAGAAACAAAAACTTTTAGATTCCTTGCAAACATCTTGAATGATATCGCGATCACTATAGACACATTTTCCCCGCTTCTTGGATCCATTTCTTTACCAGTGTATCTACCTCTGGTTCCCTCAAACTTTGCCCCAGGCCTACGAGCCACAGCACTGTGTCTGAGCGGCTGCCTGAGAGCTTTATGCGATGTTGCAGCAGGAGGTTCAAAGGCGTCGTTGACAAACCATTTCGCCTCATCAGTTGGTGGGAAAGGTGAATGTAGGTGATCTGAATGCCAAAGATGCGAGTAAAAAGACTGTACTTGGGCTGTCTGGTATGCTGGTGCGTTAATATTCCATGTGTCCTGCTCAAATACTCAATCAACTGTCAGCTGGGAACCCTTATCATGCTGTATTTGACCACCAGGACCTCAACTCATCTCGTCCTTCTAGTACTTGTTGCAAGTCACTTGCTCACAAATTACTTAGCCGTCCGTGGGGTCCCATTGTGATCGCTCAACAGACAGTGATCCACCATCCTTTGGACAACATACAGGGCAGTAAAGCGACATCACGCACTCAACATATCTGCTCAGGATACCGAGGATCTTATCCTGTCCCCAGAAGAAGTATCTTCCCGAGAACAAATCTTTGAAATACCTTGGACCTTACGAGACGCATATACCAATCAGGTGTTGGGCCACTGTATGCTCGGCTCTTCCCTCTCAGCAATAGCCCCTCAATTGATGTCGCTGATGCAAATGGTGGACATATATGCAAAGGAACGTTACGTGCTTTTCATTGATGCATGATGTTATGGTAGGTATACAGTGCAAGGGACTCTACAGCTGCATGACTGTTTCAAGGAAGGCTATTCGTCCTTGGATCAACTTAAAGCATGGATAAATGCCGCCGAGGTTGCTAGCATGTTCATGAATGGGCCTCATCCTATGACAATTGATGACCGCCTTATTTGCCGTAACATGTGTGCATGCCTTGAATTAGTCAACGCCCATCTCGCCAAATTTATAGAACATGCAAGCGCTACTGGGTGGATTACGGGCAAAGAGGCTCCTATGCTAAGTTCAACTAGCAGTGTTGTTGTAGAAGTGCAAGAGGCTAAAGAGGTTGTCAACAGTGAAGATTTGTTGACAAAAAAATCCAAATGAGGTATAGGATAGGCATGTAAGTCTGCTGCACCTTGTATAAATATATATACTTGATGCGCAATAGATATTGTACTTTTATTGATGTACCACCATCAGGTTTATGGAACAGCATATGAAAGTGTTATTCTGGAATTACCGATCAAAATGACTTTACTCACTGTATTTTCACAGTATACACGCAGTCTGTCTCATTGGCGTGCCAGGTTTGACGGGTACTAACAGGTGGGAGGCGTGGACCCGAGCACTGTTCATGAACAAGGAGTGCGGTGCAAGGCAAAGAAAGCTGGTTCAGTATGATACATCCAGTATTTCTAGTCATGTCGTTTGATAAGGCCACGTCGTGCACAGGTGCTATAACCATTGAATGTGTTGGACAGCGTGGGGTGAATTAGCTTTTGGTGAGCTGTCCTGCTGTATATGTGGTCAGACCGAGTTGCGGTGGATAATCCATCAATGAGGATCGATTCTAGGCCCAATGAGTGGATATGACATTACGGTGGGCGAGAAGGATCAGGTTGCCATTTCAAGGTTTGGGGTTTCAAGGATTCCTTGGTTACACTAAACCCGGGTTAATTGGGTCACATATCCGAGGTTCGGCTCCACTCCCGAAAGCCAAAATGAGCCTTGCCATGTACCACTTGCAGTTGATGTGGACTTTCTATCCCAGTGTCCCCAATGTCGCGCTTGTCATGGTCCACTCTACCAGTGTCATTCCAGATCAACAGGATTCATAAAAGCATAGTAAGTGTAAGTTTCCCTTCTCATTGTTCATATAATCTACATACAGCACATTCAGTGGGTTGGCTGAGCCTAAAATTTAGTTGGAGCATTATGCGTTGTGGTAGGCAGCACCACTGTTGATACTAGTGGCTCCACTAACATTACCAAGAGCACTGTTTAGTCTCCGTCTGCAGGGTATATATTGCCAGGAATATATGCCAGACTATGTTTCCTCTCTTTTTATTTTTTTCTTACTGCTATATTCTCTTAACTTTAGTCGCTCATTTCTCAATAGCATGCCAAGCTGCTCTAAATCCTTTCAAAAGCTCGAAACCACTGATTGTTCCAAATGTTTGAAGCGGCACGCAAACCCAAATGATGAATCTATTGAGGTCAGTTGTTTCTTTTCTATTTGGCCCAGTCTCTGCCTCATTAATGATGGTGTTTGTATAGGACATACCTCAATGTGAATTATGTGGTTGTGTCTTCCAGTTTTTAACAGGAAAAGTCTGTGCAAGTTGTGAAAATGGTACATTAAGTTGAATATGTAGGTATTAAAAAGTTTATAAGCAAGCTTGATAGCACTGCAACCAACATCGCAAATGACTGGTAAGACATAGCTATATCAGTCTGCTAAAATAATTCTCACACGGAGCATAAGCACAAGATATCTCAATTTTGGAGTGTATGCAGACACACTCTGCACAGGCATCGGAGCACCGCCTCAATCAGCGACCTAAGAATGCTGGCTTGCAAAAAGCTTCACAGGTCAATGATGCTGTAGCAGCACTTTGACGCCAGAATTGTACAGAGACACTGAATGTATACCTTAGTATTTTTTTATGTCCAAGTCAAAGGCTCCAAAAAAGGTTTGTTATCTTGTCGAATCAGTAAAAGCTATTGACATGCTCCTTGACATGTAGTATCATATTCCGCTTATCCCTATCAATCTTGATATGCGAGATAATGCTGAAAACATGTTGAAACAAATGCTCATGAAGGCCTCGCACATTTATGAGGAATCCAGTAAGGGATGCAACAGTGTAATGCTATCCTTTGAGCGGTTAGTTATTGAATCACATATATCTTTGTGCTGATAAAAACATTGTGCAGTTAAAATACTATATTTGCTGTTACGCAGTCTGCAACAGAATGTTTCCATCTTGAGCAAGGATATACTTCCGGTGTCACTGTTGGACAAATGTATAATTGGATCAAGTTAATGGGTGTGCTATCAGACAAAGATAAAAAACGGAATGCCCTTTCACTTTGGCTTTTGCTTAATGAGCCAGTACATCATAAAGTTTTTCGGGTTTTATGACACAGTGACCACTGACATGCTTTACTAGACATACCCTGACAAGGATGAACTTGATGAAGACTTCACAATGAAGTCTGCGAGAAAGTCACTTGCCAGTGGTGTAAAGGCCTCACCTAGTACACGACAGTCCAAGCGAAAGCTGCAGTCAGCTGGCATGTATATAATGTTTTGCGAGAGAGGATATACTGATGGTATTTTTCAGAAAATGTACCCGATAGCCCTGTTAAGCGGTATAAGAGTGCTTATTGACCAAGGCTCTCCACAGTGCATATTGAATATGAAGCCTTTCAGTTTCTAAGGTGAGAATGTATTGTTGATTCGGGTGGAAATGTTGATATTGTTGAATGCAATGAAACGGAAACCATCCTTATTGCAAAACATTGGCAAAAATATATCCGTGATATGATTTGGAGAGGAGGCTATTTTTCAGTGCAAGCCAGTCTCTTCGTGTGAGGCTTCGAATGAAGAAGATCTTATTCAAGAACTTCATCTTTTTCACCTTGCTGAATACTTTCTTGAATCTTTCTACAAGCGGGCAAAGCTTTATTCTGTGAATTTGCCTCGTAAGCATTCTGTACATCTGCCATCATTATAACCACATTATTTCTTAGGTATCAAGTGGAATGCCAAAGGCACTTTTGTCGGAATGGTAACAACAGAGATCCCACGCAAACCAACTGATGGTTCAGAAGATGATTGTACTCTGTTATTCAAGACTTTCCTTGCTGCACCCCTTCTATTATGTGATGGCTTATATAAGGAGAGGAAGTTTTGCGGTAATACTGATATCACACAGAATGAAGATTCATTGGGCCTTGTTATTGATGCATATGTTTATCACACATTGTTAGATAGTGGGAAAACAGTGCTATTATCAGATTTGCAAGGTATGGATTTAAATTCTTGGATGTAACAGAACCACAAAGCTAAATGTGAGTCTAGGCATTATTGCTCCAAATGCTACTGTCACATTGTTTGACCCACAGGCTCACACGTATGATAATACCTTGCTCACATTATTTGCATAGCTAATACTTCTTCAGAATAAATCAGTTGTCGGGGCACTGGGACCAGGGTGAAGCCCAAATCCAGATCTATCTACAAGATCACCAGTGCAACACAATTTGTCATGCCCTTAAACTTCATTTAGATGATGAGGATAACAGCACTGGCAAAAAAGATCACGCCTTGTCAGATACTATACATACAAATAGTCATAAACACCCCTTGCAATTAGGCTTTAACTGAAAGGACAAACCTTACACTATTCACAATATATTACTACCAATTTTAATTATAATGGACACTTTACTGGTATAAAAGCGGCAACATCTTTGTGAAGATATGCCAGATATTATCTGAAGTGATCTTGTCAATACCTAAGGTGCCAAAAACACTCTCTGCATGATTAGCAAACTCTGTGCTGACAAATTGAATCAAGTCTTCGCCTCCAATACTTTCCTTGAGACGGCAAATGACTGCCAGGTCAACAGGCAGTAAGCAGATTTTACCACCATATTCATTTGCCAATGCAATGGCAATATTTGGTGAAACTCCAGATGGTAGCTTCTTTGCTGCATCAAAGCGAGTTGGATGGTTATTTAACCGCTCCCTAAGATGATTGAGCTTGCATTGAATGAATGTTGACCATAGCCATTGACCAAGTTTGCTGCCACAGCTCATGTCATTGCAGCACAATCAGAAAACACTATAAAGCTTACTAATGTTTTTGGTCCGTTGAATTATAGATACCTTCACCAGCTTCCCACCAGATTTTTGCATTTGCACCCCATTGCAGATGAAAGCGCAGCCACCCTCGCTCAATAACAATATTTTTGACACTATGTAAAAAGCAATGAGGGGGGAGGGTCTCAGTAGAGTATTGTGGCGTAAACTCTTCACTAAATATTTTGTCAGGTAAATATTGCATGATATAGAATAACATACCGCAATGCATTTGCAAGACCAAACACTTGAGTTGTCTCGCTTCCGCAGTCTGTTGTCATTTGAAGAGGCATCCCCCCAACACTTTCAATTGTGCTCAGGTAAAAATAAGCAATAGCGTCTTTCAAACGGTTGTTAGGAACAACCGACAGACCAAGCCACTTTCCTGACCACTTATCACGAACTCCCCATGTTGGGAAGCCAATGTTTGTAAGTTTGTCATGACCATCCCTGGACCACTCATGATGAGGACCTAGCGCAAAAAGGGGTTCTCAAGTAATTCTATTTGCTGTTGGGTCACAAAGCTCAAATCCCCCAGGATCATGACAGCGCATTTCACTGGTGATGAAGTCTCGACTTAAGTGGATTCCACAGTCAAAAGCAATCCCTTCCTTAATTAAATCAGGTCCTTGACAGCGAGCTGGATCTTTTGACATCTGATCTAAAACCAGCTAGCGTTTGACAGTCATAGACAATGTATGTGATGTAGTGCGACTTCCATAAAGCCCCAGGAAGGAGCAGCGTCGTGTGACACTTGCCTCACTAGATAGTTTTTGGTCACTAGTAAATCAGTACCATAAAATACACACCTCATGCGAATATGGTGCTCTACCCACAACAACTTGCTGATTGACTTCTTGTTTGTAATGTTTTTGTGGTGGTAGTCTCAAAGTATTGTGGCCACAGAATCATCATCTGCCAAAGCTAAGTTACATATTTTGAGTGATTGGATCCTAGCAACTGGCAAACACTTATGACAATGCTTGTGCTGATTCTTCCCCTTAGGATTGGGAAAAAAGGATGCCACAGCATCAGTATCTGCCACTGAAAGTATTTCTGTCACTCCCTCGCCATCAGCCATGAGGGTAAAGACTGAAGGTGACAATGGAGCTGCGTGGCAAACAAGAATGGAGCCGAACCTCGGATACGTGACCTAATGAACCCAGGTTTAGTGCAACCGAGGAATCCTTGAAACCTCAAACCTTGAAATGGCAACCTGATCCTTTCTCGCCCACCGTAGACATGTTATCGGGCGCCACCAGTGTGACAAGAACGTGGGCAGCGACAGAAATGTTGGCTAAGCTGGTCTGCGATGTAGGTGATTATGTAGACAGTTGGGACTGTGGAAGTATATTGACGACATTATGCGACAGCAACAGGAATAGACCACAGATTGGGCCGTATACACATGTTGTGTTATGGCTCGAGCCACTGGAAGGCATTACTGTCTCGATGAGGATATGACATCTGGCAGATGAGTTTAACGACGTGCGTGAACCGGGTCGATGGTTTGAAGGCGCGACGTGCTTCTCGGTACCTTGGTCGCGACCCCAGACAGCACCGCCCTTGGACGTCAATTTCAAAGCTCAAGAGTTTAATTCAGGACCGTGGGGGATCAGCTAACCTTCTTTAGACGCTGCATTCTGCCATTCTCACGCCATCTGTCCATCTTCGGTCTTCTAATCCCTTGCTCTCAACATCCAAAGTTAAGTTTATTTCTTCCATCTCTCCTCGCCTCGCCTCTCCATTTCACCATTTTTTTTTTCTCCATCCCTCCATGACACTTCCCCGCATTTGTCACCCATCGCCTCCGCTTCGTTCGTATTCCCCCATTCTGCTATCTCACCTCATCATCCGCCATTATCCTCGCGCTACTCGGTCGATCCACTAATCACGACTCTGGTATCGTATGATAATATATCAATATAGCCTGTGTACTCTCGAACCTTAATGTATGACTTGAACACAGCCATCCGATTCGCGATCATGGTCGCGCAAAAATAATCACTCACACAATGAGCACTGCTACTCAACAGTGCAGAAACATATCGAGCATCTCAAATAAAAAGGACCACAGAACAGTGATTATTCATTGCGAACAGCGAAACGTTGCCGTGTACACAATTTCCATAATCGAACGAGAAACTGATACAAAAGAAAGAATGGAACAAATAAACCGTTATATCACCCATCATATTCAAGACAGTCATGAGTTAAACCAAGCGGGTAGTAGAATTGTGATGGAAGGCGACATGTTATATGCAGTATGATGAGACAAACATCACAACAGCAGGATGGAGGGTAGGCAGCGCCGAAAACGAGGGAATACGGCATAGATAGGGCATCAATAGATAGAAAAACACAATCTACCGCTACCGTCTTCACTGCGATGGCGGGGACGTTCTGTCAAGCTTGCGATTTCGAGAGCGTTTTGACAGGGAGATACCGAACGAGATTTTTGGATAGTGGGACCGCCGTAATGAATCGTAAATCGTGAGGACATGACGATTGTGCGAAGAACGAGTGCAAGTCGAACGTGAGGATGTATGCAGGTGAAGGAAGCAGTGGTTTCGTGGCCATGTCGTCCTAGACGGACGCGGGAACAACAGGCCTACTGGAGAGAGCGAAAAACGTGACAGGACAGGACGGTGGGCAGTGCTGAGTGTGTTTGGCAGCGACAAAGCGCTCGAGTCGACCCGCAAAGTAAAATCAAGAAAAAATAACCCAAAAAATAAAAAGCACCATAAATCGCAGTCAACCAGTCGGTCTTTCACGATGGCCAAGTCTGGAAAGAACTTGAGCGAAACGAAGGAGAGAACGTCACACGTCCATATCCTCCGCCTCACCCTCCTTTACCACGCCCGCCCTGCTCCTCTCCCGTTCGCGATCCCTCTTCCTCCCTCTCACAAGCCCACCTGAGTTTTCCTCACCATCGTCCTCACCCTGTGTGCTCACTTCACTTTCTGCACCCAGCCCAAACCCCTTGTCGACCCCAAATCTACCGTCCTCGTCTTCGTCTTCAACCTCCATATCCTCTGGCATACTCTCAAGTTCAAAGCGATGGTGCGAGAAATACGGCATCTGACCCACGCCAACGCCCTCCATGTCCCCAAACCCTTCCACCATTCCCACGACCTCGCGCCCAAGACCGAGTACACCATCATGCAACATCATTCCGTTCATCCCATCCGCTTCGCCCTCCTCGCCTCCTTCTGAAATCTCTTTCCGCCTGTCGTTGTCTCGTCGGTTGTGGTCAGGGGTGGAAATATCGCCCTCGCGCTCCTCATCGCCGTCTTTGGGAGGAGTCAATACACCCACGGATGACTCTGGCGTCTGCATGCCTACCCCACCCATCTTTTCCTCGTCGCTCTCTTCGATTTTTCTTTTCCCATTTAACTTTCCGTGTGCTTTTGGCTTTCCGTCACTAGCAGGATCACCGTCCCTGACTCCAGCCAACTGACTCTCAAGTTCCCTGTTTCTCTCCGCCTGCACACTGACAAGCTGTTGTAAATAGCGAATATACTCGACGCTCTTCCGGAGAATCATTCCCTTGTTTGCTTTGATAGTCGAGTTTTCTGCTGCACTATTCGCGTTAGTGGGTGTGCCATTGGCGCTACCAGAAGCGGGAGGGGAAGCACTGTTGGGAAGAGTAGGCGTGACGCCGCTGGCGCCCTCGTCCTCGTCCTTTTTCACGGCATCGTCCGCATTTGAGGATAAAGGAGCTGTTTAACCTTTCAGAAACGAATCGATGGCGGGTAAAGACGAGACTCACCACTCGGATCGAGCATACACTCGGGAATGAGGGTTGCGAGCTCGCTGATCTTCTCGTTGATGTTGTCCCTCCTGCGCCTCTCGACTGCATTGTGGCTCTCCCGCCGCCTTCTCCTCTTTTCGTGAGCTAACAAGGCCTGCTTTGTGACGGGGTCAGCGTTCGTTTCCTTTGCGAGGGAACCGTTGCCGTTCGATAGGCCAGCACCGAGAGAGGTGCCGATGCTTGCGCTCATACCACCGATTCCCGTACTACCCAAGCTGCCGACGCCGACGCTGCCAAGACTGCCTACGCCCATTGAGCCAATATCGCCACCGATGATACTGCTGACTTCGGAAGGGGAGATGCCCATACCCGAATGGGAGTGGGAGTGAGCGAAAGGATGGGTGATGGAATCTGGAGTTGGCAGGGAGTACTCGCCGGCGCCTGCGGTTGTTGTGTGGGAAGAAGAAGGGGTATGAGAGGACATGAACCATGCGCTAGTATTGCTGGATAGGGAGTGAAGAGAGAGGGGGGAGACTGGGACGCCATTGTTGATAGAAGGGTTGTTGGTGGCGTTGTGGTTCTGGTTCTGCTGATTCTGACTTGTGGAGGAGGAACGGCCGGGGATGAGAATAGCGTTTGGGTGTGGGCGGTGATGCGAGTGTGGAGGGGGAGGAGAGACAGAGGAGAGGGAATTGTTGCGACGAGAGCGAGTGGTAGTGGTGCTGCGTGTTGGGCCAATGTCGCGTGAACGAGATCTGGAGCGGGAAGGATTTGTAGGAGCTGTTGCTGTGTTTATTGGAGAGGGAGTATGTACAGACGGTGTACTAGCTGG
>NW_006763291.1:1421188-1704780 GCF_000218685.1 Serpula lacrymans var. lacrymans S7.9 | reverse complement strand
GTGTCTTGTTACTAGGGGTCGACAAATATCAGCTCGGAACGAACTTGCGGAAAGCATCTGGGAGGAAGGAGACGTTGTGGGGCATGAAGAGGGCGTTTGAGTCGAAGGGGGAATGGGGGGGAGGAGGAGAGGGTGGAGTTGTGTGGGGGGACGATGTCTGTGGGGAGGGGAGATGGAAGCCTTCCTGTCTGACCTGGGCTCGAAAGAAGGACATCGTACAGAGAGCGTCACTGAGCCATTCCCCATATTTGCTACTTATATCTTTTATTATTATTTGCATGTTCGCTCGGCTATCCCGGTCCGCATCCCTCGCTTGCCGGCGCTGATGGCCACGAATGGCCATCCTCAACTCGTCCCAGGCACACTGCCTTCTATTACATCATAACCCTCTTTCCACAACAACACCACACAGATCCCACATCTGGGGGTCTCCGCTCTTTCGGTTCCTCTTCCCCACATTCTATTCCTGTCTCGTCGTCGACTCTAGTACCTTACCTAACCACGCAATGTCGCAATCAACGTCGGTGCAGAAGAACCGACACACAGACATCATCGACACACAGACATCATCGACGGCCCTACCCCGTCCAAATATATTCAAATATCACAAACAACAGCCAACATGGAACAAAGACCCCACCCGTACACCGCACCCATGGACTTCCCCATACCACCGCGGCCGACATACCTCCACCCCAAAATATTGACTCTCTACCTCAGTACCCTCCTTGCAATCCAATCCTCGACCCAGAGAATAAAGAACCCCCACCCGACTTTCGTGGTCCGACCTTCTTCAATCTTCTTCGCCTATCTCCCTTCTCCCAGTCTCGATCCTTTCAAATCAATCAGGTCCCGACATCCAACCACACTCCACACGTACCAATCACCAGAAGACATCGCAGGAACGCGACTCACAACCTACCTTTCCAAACTCAAACACGACGGATGATCAACACCGATGCTGATGCCACCCACACCTGCATCAACATCAATGCTGATCACCATCATCCACGCTACACCATCTCAATACCGCCGCGAGGCCGAAGACACAGTTCGAACACCAAGAACGCACCCCCACACATTGCATCCCTGTCACATCCTTCATATTCACATGAATCAATGAATTGCAGCACTACACTCCGATAGTCCGTACTCCAATCACGAACGAGCGAAGGACACCCGCCCAAATCAACATCACAAACGTGTGCTGATCGCGAGATGCTCATCCCACATTCATTTTCTAGAACTCGACTGAATCCTTATAGCTGTTACATTGTTAGCACAATCCCCAATCAGGCCCAAACACGAAGGACGGAACATGAACGGCAGGCAACAACCCGAAAACACAGCACTAACACTCTCGTGGTTCCAGACGTTATCAGATGGCAGTGTTCAAATAGCTCATATACAACCTCTAAGTAGTAATAGTAAATGTAGAACCATCAGTCAACTGTCAGACAAGCCATGGAGACCCAGACTGAACATGACTACCACGCCCGTACCACGCCATCGCGATATGACAAAAGGATGAACATAGCTTACGGTCGATAAGCTTCGTCCGTCAAGCTTGAGAGAGCCAGGCTACACTCCTCGTAATAGCTACATTTCCTATCTTCAAGGTTCATAGCAGGAAGTAGATGGGAACATATGTTGTGAGCATGGGAGTGCAGATGGCTGTGCACACCGTTCAGTCAACTTGGTACCACTATCTTGATTCGCAAAAAAGAAGAGATCACGATCGATCGAAGATGGAATTGAAGAGGAAATTTGCCTTAGGGCGAACTCGAATGAATAGGATCATGGCAAATTGAGATTTCCTCGTCCCATGTAAATTGCAATTCCGGTGGCGGCAGCAGAGATGGATTTGAGCAGAGAGAAAACATTGGCCCCATCTCCCCTTGCCACGGACAAGTCGCTCCTTCGTACTCTGCTCAGAAAGTAACTTACAGCGGTGCGATAAACGCCAGGGAGCGTGCACACATGACAATTACTACAAAACTACAGTCTTCAGGTTAGCCTTTCATCACGATCACTCCAGGCGCCGAAACACCCATAACATGCCGCATACCACCAAAGCGGTAGCACATTCGAAACATCCAGAATCCGTGCCATTCGTATGCCCTCATTAATCCCTGACGTAATCGGATGTTCAGTATAACACCGACACCTATTTTGCAGATAACCTTCGCGTGTCTCGAGTGGTGGCGAACTTGTCGGAGAATCAGCGGAAACAGTGGTCGCTGAGGGTGAGTTGGAAGAAAGCCGACCAGGTAGCAGTAAAGACCGTTGGTCTCAACCAGTCAGCAACCCAGGGTATGTAGGTTTCGACGGCGATCAAAGAAGGCGGCAAGAGCATTTGGGACGTAAAAATAATCATTTCGAGGTGATCGGACTGTACAATCCAAGCACGAGAAATGGAGAAGTGGGTGGTGATAACACAGACTTGGAGCCCATATTGGAAAACAGGATGGGCCTTGGATAGGTTCGTATCTCTGGATGTCACGAAGACTGCGGAAAACCTCCATGATATACACAGGGCAATAAGTAGCGCATATCGTACAGTTTCGAAACGCCGAATCTGCGAGGAGAGTTCAGGCGCTTGATACCTGGAAAGTTCGAGACAGATAGCCGAACCAGACGCTGTCATTACTTCCTAACCTCCTGGGAAGGATGAGATGTGGGAAGAGCAAAATGTGTCCCGGGCCATACCTCCGAACCAATATAGCATTTTGGAATACAGTCTTGAATATTACTCCCCCGGACTTCTGCACCGCAACAATGTTCTTCTTCGATTCAGACAGGGTAGGTCCGAGGAGAATAGTTGGGGGCATTGGAAAGGGAGACACGCGCGGCTGCGAGCTGTCAAAGTGTGAGACCAAAGCGCAGCTCCTAGCCTCGCTTGTTTCGTGATACCTTTCTCTTTTCTGAGATCCTCGCAGCGTCCCTTCTCCTTTCAGCACTTGACGCGAGATGTGCTTTGAGCTGGCACGTCAGATCTTGTTTATTGATTTCGTGAAGGCAAGGGGGCGGCCTCGAGGCTTATAACATGTAAAGGCGGCCAAACAACAAGTGTTGCTTCTTTGGAAAAATGAGACATGTCGTACTGATGTGGTGGAAGCACGGGCCGCACTTTCGTTGGAGATATTCAAGCCCCCCGAGTCCCACCTTCAGGTTCTACATCGGCATCCGCAGAAGCACGGTATAGGACATCCGTAGAATCCCTCCATCCCATCGACTCAGTGGTACGAGAAGCTGACAAAGGTAGTAGTGAGCCCCGATGAGACAAGAATAAGCCAAGGATGCGATGCAGCAAAGGAAGGATGATAAGAAGGCACGGCGGTACGGACCTGGATGGATAACAATAGGCGGAAGAGAGCGACGAGTCTTGATAATGATACGATACTAATGTGAAGTCGGTGTCTTTCGAGGTAAACCGTACCGGAGCCGGATCCAGGGGTTGAGTCAGCAATCCAAGTGTGTGAACTGTGAGGGCTGTAGAAAGCGAAGACGGAAGAGATCTACAGACGCAAGTGGAAAATCGCACGAGAGAATCGATGGGCTGGGACTGACGTTCTCGCCTTATCGTTCACAAGTTATCTGCCACTTGGTTACATGCCAGAGGTATCATTATGGTGACTCCGGATGGAGATAGGGGGGATGTATTTTGAGACAACGTTTCTTTGCCGTGGCGCTGTAACGACCCTTGGCAAAAACAGCATGTCTGAACGCGTCCAGTGACTGAGTTCAAGTCCTGATCTTCTACTTATGACGAGAAGACAGGAACACAACCCCATCCCAATTCTGTAATGCATGTCCTCTGCTTTGTCTCTGTTATTATTCATTCTGATGGTGCGGGGCCATGAGTGAGGGAAAAAGAAGCATCTATTCCATAAAAGGTACGTACAAACCTGAGTTTCTCCGAGTCGATAGGAGCAGTGGGGTAACCCGCGACGGACGACCGGTCATCAAAAAGGAATGGCTCGTTGGAGCAAGACGTAAAGTGGGGAATATAAGAATGCTGCATACTGTAAGCAGCGTTCGTGTTTGGACAACGCAGTATGGTATCCTGAGTGGAATGAAATACCACAATGGCTGAAATGCGGCATGAGGCATCATCCGTGCTTATGCTTCTAAGTAGGGAATTGTTGAGGAAGCACGGACACCCGCGTCGCTGCCAGCTTAGGGGGATGTGCGATGTGATGCGACCAGTCATGGCATAGTGTGCAGCGTGCATTGTGCATTCTGGAACCGATACTAGTTGGTTCCCTGCAAATGGAGCCAGTATGACAAACGCAAGACGAGTCAAATAACACAGGGGAACCAGGCCGCCATCGATGGAGTGTTGTGTCCTGTTGAGGTAGTAATTGATCGAATTGATCGGAGTTGGATTGGCAACGTCAGATTTTGACTATGGTGAGAAAAGGGTGCAGATTCGGTGACCGATAAAGCCTAAAAGTTATGCTTTTCCTGTCAAGATTTATGTGTATCGCGTACCGGTAGAGCACCGGCCGCTTAGATATAAGGTCACCTCACCTCGTATGATAATTTCACCAAAGTGCGGGATAGCGGGATAGGACTTCACGAACGGATCTTTGCCTCTTCACTTGTATCCTCGGAGGGAAGATCCGAGACATCGCTTGATTTATCAAGGTCTGAGGTCTGTTTATGGCGGAAAAACAATCTCCATGCGCCAAGACGAAGTTGAAGCCGCAGACCTAAAGGGAGAAAGAAGATGGCAATTCAAAGTTGATGCGGGGTAAATGTCGTCTGCAATAGCGGTTCTGATGGACCGATGCTGGGCGTAGATTGGATTTGTGTTCGTGATTTTGCGAAGTCGGAAGACGTTACCGAAACTGTCTGAACAGAGACGGCAAGTGAGCGGCTCGAGCGTAGAGAATGTATTACCAGGGTAGTTGCCACTACTACGATTGCGGACATATTGCGTTATGATATGGATGGCAGGGACCCCGATCACTCTGGGGAAATAGCTTTCGTTTGAGCCAATGAGCGTCGGCAGAGCGGCACATCGCCGCAATAAAACCACTCTGTAAGGATCGGCGACTAGAAAAATTGCAGGTTGGGCGCCAGTTGTCGACATTCATGAGATGTAGCCAGTCATAGAGAGATGAGATTACGTCGAGGAAGGGGTTGCCGTAGGATGACCGCGGTGAGCGGAAGATGACACAAAAATGTCCACGTCTTCTTTCTGCGCAGGGGCCCGCATTGATTGGCTGGGCAAGCGTGGCGGGCCATAGTAACAAGCTACAAGACCCGAGCATACCTAGCAGACTCGCAGACCATTTGCACACTGGCCTGAGAGCGATGGCGCTCTGCTGACTGCTGACACGTTGTTGAGGCGACGCGCTGACACGCACCAATTGATCGAATATTAGCAGAGCAAAGAGCTTCCGGTTGCCTTCAGAGGCAAGTGCACGAGACTTGCGATATGTGAGGCCCGTGAGGGAGAAGACGGCGCAAGTGCAGAACGAGAGGTCTGAGCTGGATAGTGAAATACTTATAAGCTACGGACTGCGCAGAGCGAGTCTGTCCACCTGACATGATCACGGTGGCAGATCACCTGGGCAACTCTTAGGAGGGTATCATCACGATGTGGTGCTCAGCCGTAACGAGTTGGAGTACTTTCGGGTGGCATGCAGCAAGCCAAGGACCGAAGAATCAGCCAGAACAGCACTAGAACCAGAACCAGAGCCATATCCGATGATTCAGCAAGATAAAGGCTTGACGTTAGACCGATGTCCGTTACTACTCGGTCATCTGGTGCAGCTTTTTCGAACATCTGACATGGAGCGTCTACATGCATTCGAATCAGAATGCAGATAGAGCTCGAGATAAACTTATCGAGATAAGACTTGTTCGCCTTTCTCGCGTGGCTCCAAACACGTCTGTGGTGCATTGTGCATTCATATCACCCGAATTCTTTACAGACGAGTTCAACCGCCATTTTCAAAACGTTTGGGCTTTTAAATATCGAACTTTTTAAGGATGTTGTATTCTGGCTTTGTTGTTCGCCACACTGGTGAAAAAGAGGAGAAAATGATAGAATCCGCTTAGTTGCGGTGGTGGATTGTTTTCTCTCAGATGCAAAACAGAGATGGAATATGCATTGTGAAATACTACTCTGTGGGGAAGGTCTTTAAACGAGTTCCAACGTGGCTCTGCCACTGTGGTGTGATGTTTTTGCTATATGCTATATGATAAATAATAATAATAATACTGTGAAGTGATCACAATCATAAGTCAGTGAACTTGTGCTGTCTGTAAAGTATGTTAAGTCTGAATACTATGATGCATGTTTGATTTGCTGTTTAATCGCTGAATGTTCTTATAAGCCTGCCCTAAACCTGTGCACAGTATACTGGATTCAAGCAGATGATTTATTGAATCTTTTCAAACATCAATGCATATGTATTATAACATAAAAAGTCTGTGGTATTACACTGATAAACTGATAAAAAATATTAAAAAAGACTCCAGCAATGGTAAAGGATGATAATGTGATCTGACAATAAAATATGTTAGTAAAAGAGTAAAAATTTGGGAAAAGTTTACAATTTTGGGATACACCACATTGACAGTACATCTGTCATTTGAATCATGCAGAAATAGCCCTTGTACTCTCTCTCCTGAAGTGCAATGAGATGGTGTCATGCACCAAAAGTGATTGGTAGCATGGATAGGTGTCAATAATGAAGCAAATATTCAAAAGACTCACCTTTGCGCCACACAGGCATAGTGCCACGTGGACTGGTAATTAATGTTGCCTTTTTTGAACTTGTGGCTGATCAGCACCATCTCTATTAGGCAATCAACTTGCGCTCACCTTTGCTTTCCATTCAGTGCTTTCCGCATTTCAGCATTTTGGCAATTTTTTGTGTCACCACTAGCTACACATTGCACCCTCGCTTTCTTTGTTTTCCCTACCCTTTTTCCTTTACTTAGCCCCACTATAGGCCCTTCACCCTCTTTTTTATTCTCACCTGACAGTCATTTCTGGCTACCTATTCTAGTCCACTGCTTTGTCACCTCCACCCTCCTCCTACACGTCTTCCTTGCTCCTCCACTATACCTGATGTCACCGCTCTCTATCTGCTTCCGTCGCTGATCCATTAACTACCACTATAACAACCTGACTCCCTTTACTGAGTTAATGGAGGAGTAAGTTATTGAATCTTCAAGTAGGTAGTGAACACAAAGTATTTAGAGGAAATCAAAAGCTGAAGATATGTACATGAAAAGTTACTACTATATATACTGAAGAACACGTGTCAGCCTTGAGGCACTGACTGAGAAACATGAAGATGAGGGTAGGTGATGAGTAATCTTATGAGTCATCATGATGTAGGGTCACGTGACAAGATAAGATTAGATAAAATATACTAAGTGATTAGATAAGCACTGCAACTTCTGAATTGAAAGGGTAAAAAGGACCAGTAGGTAAATCTGAAGAAGATTGTGACAACTATGTACTTTTAATATCAGCAAAGCCCTGGCAGCCAGTCCAAATTGGGCAACAGGTCTAACTTCATGACATTGATCTGCCATCGTCCACTGTTAAATCATTGGTCACTCGTTTTGCCTGGTTAGGGCGTGGATGGGTAGTTTTCAAGCTGGAGAAGGTTCATCCCCTCACGTCACCTATGTACATTGTTGTCCCATTCACTTGGGTACATTTATCCTTTGTCCATCGTCTTTGCTACAGCTTGTTACAATACACAATTTTCGGACCTTTAAATTTTATTCTCCACTTAAACTTTCTTCTGTAGTTTTCACACACTGTGCCATGCGGCACTTTCCATCTCGTTCAAACTCCACTTCCTTGCGCTGCACTACTTTTCTTTATTCTTAGCTACAAATCTCTCACGCAGTGGGGCTGGTTACACGGGCTGTGCCCCATGACATCATCAGCCACTGCCTTCATCAACTGTATACTACACACATACAAATAGTCTGTAGTAGTATATATACCCCAATAGATCAAGGAGACTCCTCAGTGAGTCCTCCTGTTGTTTACCCACAGCTAACTCAATCCTATCTTAAGGTTTAACTACTCTGGTTCACTTCCTTTTTGCTTGTCTGAATTGTGCAACAGAGTATACAAACTCTTGGTTGTAACACAGCTACACCTACCACACACTGCCTGGGACATATTTGTTCCAAATTGGAACTACCCCTCTCCCTCCCTTGTTTCACCAGGTGGTTCACTACAACCAGACCATTGGTAAAGCCATGAAACCGTCGGATTTGGACTAGGTGGTGGACTGGTGGCTCCAGTTTCTTTTTTTTTCAGCAGAACATTCATTTGCAGTGCGATTATTTTTAATTTTTGAATCATTTTTATGAACACATATTTTTTTTAGAATGACATCATAATTTCCTTGCTCTCTTTCTGCTATTGGACTTTATTTTATGGCTGTACAAACCTGTGACATTATTTACACAGCATTTGTTGTTCAATCTCTTTCTTTTCCTTATTTTGACGATCTTATCCCGTACTACCTATATAGGATTTGTCAGCGTACATTCCTTCCTTCATGTTCTTTCTCATTCTCTTTGCATAGCTATACTGTGCATAGCCTCCCTTTCTTTTAACATATAAACCCCTGTATTCTACCTTGTAAAAAACAACAAGAACTCCAATCCAGACTTCTTCTCTAATCTCAAGCTCACTATTCTACTACTTGTGATCCAGTGTGGTCACAACACTTCCCACTGCTATCACTGTTAACTGCTGTCATCGTCACTCGTCACCTTTGAAAGTCATTATCATCCCTTTTGATTAGAGTCTTTCTGAGCACTACAGTTTGTGTGTCAGGAGCCTGCTATCACTGGGAAACCTCGTCACCTCGTCATCTTGTCGTTCTCAAACTTACCTTGTGCTATAATTAGCAAGGTAGTGCTCGTCTATACTCGTCATAAAGCCCCTATCTTCTATAGTTCAACTATCCCTCCTCCTCAAAACCCACACCCATACACCCCTGGGTTTTACTTTGAAGGATCATTATACATACCACCCCACAAATAACCAGACCACTCCACTGTTCTAGGAGGCAAAGCCCATACACAAGTTCCGTGGAATCTGGGAGGATTGTATGTTAGTTTGTTTTTTGTGTGTGGTGTTCTAACAACAGTCCTCATTATCAACAGTGGTTGCTAGCATTGCCTTCTGGTTTTGCCACAGGTTTGTCCCCTTTCATCCTCAATCATTCCTCATCCTCTCAGCCAATTCACACACTGTCCCTCTCTCCTTCACAACACCCTTTCTAACTCTTCTAATCCTTCAGAGAAGGATCATTACTCTGCTCCCTTTTTATCCTCTATTCTTTCCCGTTCATTCCATTAAGTTAGGGACCAAAGTCCACGGAAGGGCCTAGTGCACAAGCTAAGCCAATTCTCCATTTTGTACTCCATTACCCCCTACTCCATCCCCGTACTCCATAACTCTGAATACTCTGTAAGGTCACGGTTCTGACAACTGTCAGATGCAACCAACTTCTGCATGATTCATATTCTTTGGTCAAAACCTACACTATGAGACAGAGCCAACATCAGTGTAACTGCATACTGACATGAAATATGCCCATTCACAGCTCTCAAACCTCATCTTTACAGTATCTGATTTAAAGGTATATTTCAACTTTGTTAGGATAGTTTATCATTACATGTGTCATGTAACTGTATTAGAAATATATGTTGATTTTACTGAATATGACCTCTGATTATAATACAAGTAAAAATAATATAAATGCCCTGGAATAATATTTTATGGTAGTGATAGCTTTTATGTTCTATGGTAGCAGTTATAGTAGAGATATAGTACATGTATTACAGAGGTGCTATCATAACTGGTATAGCAAATGTCTCAAAATAGTGCTGCTATATAGCACTATATAATAGGGACTTGTCTAGGCGTACTATAGCTACTATTTTCCCTATATAGCACTATGGTGGCTATAATAGCTATAAAAGGCAGCTAGGTTTTTCCTGATGCTTGCAAGCAGGCTGGGACCACTCATTGCCATTTTATGAGGAGGATAAATTCCTCACCAAGGTGAGGTGGGGACTTTGTTGTAGGGACTCAGAAGTCAGAAAAAAATGTCAGAAACTTAGTATACAAAAAAGCATTTTTGTAACCAGTAGATCGGTTTTTGTGAATAGAAATTTTTTGGACAAATTTAAGGTGAGGTTGTTGTTGTTGTCACTGCCATTTTCTGGCAAAGTTCACTTGCAAAATGAGTTGCAAAAATATCTTATATTCAATACATTCTACAAGTTACAAATTTGCCTTTTTGTATATTAACTTGAGGGGAAATTTTTTTATGGCTGTCAAGTCCCTATGACCAAGTCCCCACCTTATCTTTGGTGAGGAATTTGTCCTCCTCACAAAAATGGCAATGAGCAGTCCCAGCCGTCCACTGGGTGTGCTCAAAGACAATTTTGGCTAGTAACTAAAATTAAACCCAGTGATCTGGCTGGGTACGAGCCAGGCTTGTATCCATCCAGCTTGGCTAGCTCACGTGTCATACTGTATATTAGCAGATTATTACACCCGGGAGCTTGTGAGTAGGCTGGGATGACTTGTTGCATTTTTTGGTGGTGGTAAATCCTCCCCAAGGGAGGATGGGACTTAGTCATCAAAACACAGTACTACTTGTTGCAATATCATGGTCGCTTGTTATACAGAACATAATGTGCACTTTCGAGTGACATAGTAAAAGGACAATCATCCTGAGAAGACATAGCCAAAACTGATCAGACAAAGTAAGTAAAAGTAAAAATGAGTCACAAAAGTTTGTTCAGGACTCAGCGGTGAGAGTTCACTGGTGCACTCAGTAAATTAGTCAATTTTCATGTTCAAAGTTGATTATTATACATATATGTTGACATCTATTCATTATCAAATGAGTTATACACTATATAATTGAGACTAGCCTAACAAGTTCCACTTTCTCTGTAGGTGATTTGCTTCCTCACAAAACCGCAATGAGTCATCCCAGCCTGCTTGCAAGCTCGCGGTCCATAAATTATTAACCGTGGGCTAGCTGAGTGGGCTGGGTAAGAGCCTAGGTACGAGCCTACATAAATTCGGGCTTTTGGTGATCAACTGTCATCAATATATTGAATTAGATCAGCAAGACATAAAATAACCATTGCCCTCTGGGCAGACCTGGCCCCAGCTGTGTCCAGATCACACAGCAGGCCATTACAGTTAACATTTTGTGCGGTCTTTACAGTGATCGCAGAGCAACAACGTACAATGGATGCAAGAGTGAGTAGCACCAAGGTAGCCACGTGACAATAGACGGAATGAGCCGAAAGTGCGAGAAAGGTAAACGTAAATGAGTAATGACTAAAAGGTCCTTGGAAAACGCAGCGGACATTTGTGCTTTGGAAACCTGGAACCTACGGGTCCAGGAACATCATGTGATTTCGGCGCCGCATCGGCTAATTATATATAACGAGGATTTGCAAGCACCAAGGTTTTGTTACTATCACTACCGTGACACTGTCCTCATCATCGCATTTGTAGTATTTGGCACATTTCTTGCATATGTGCACACAGTACGACCGCATCCCAGCTGTTGATATATTTATGACCCAACAAGAACCCAACACAATACCAAAGGACCAACTGTCACCGATAACGGAAAACTCACCAGACGAAAAGGAGACTGACATCTCTGTTCTATCACCGCATTTGGATTCACCTTCAGTAACACTCGTTAATAACTGACCTACCGAAAGCATGGACCGAAGGATCAATGAGCCTTTACCAGCTTCCTGCCATTCTTCGGATGGACATGCAGGCTTACATGTCCCTATTCTAACCACCAAACCACGAGCATCTCCTGCAGTCCGGGAGAAGTTCATTTCTTCTGATACGTCTCCTGGTCAGCTAGCGCCTGATCTATACACAGCTACACTTCCGTGGTGGCGAGCTGCCATTCGTACGAAAATATTGAAGACGGTGGAGCGAGAGAGTCACTTGATAGCGCGGATGCAGGTATGGGCGATATATGTTTATATGTGTCCCAATGCATTTATCGCGATTCTACATTTCAGGAATATGTGCGCAGCCCGAAGCTCGACGCCTACTTCGTGTATACTTCTTCGCTAGGCACCCATACCTTTTTCATGACCGCTCTGCCCATCTTTTTCTTTTTCGCTGGTGAGAAGTTTGGTCGCGGGTGTGTACTCCAGCGACTTTCCTTCTTATTGCTCACATCGATGTTATATCAAAGGCTTCTATTTGTTCTCGCCTTTGGCGTCTATCTATCCTCTGTCCTCAAGGACTTCATCTGCTCTCCTCGTCCGTTCGCACCTCCTGTCACGCGATTGAGTACGTTACCTGTCTTGTATCTCAGCTCTCAAGTCGATTGATGCTGGATAAACACGTAATCCTTGTCGCACAGCAATCGGCACCCACCATCTGGAGTATGGCTTTCCCTCTACCCACTCCACTAATAGTGTCTCTATCGCCCTTTTTATCTTCAGTCATATTTATCATTACTATGTCTCGTCTTCGATGTCCTCGATCACCTTTTACACTTCATGTGCTCTGCTTTTCGTGTACACGTTTAGCATCGTATTCGGTAGACTATATACAGCGATGCACTCTTTCACAGACTGTGCAGTGGGTGTTCTCCTTGGCATTTTTATATGGACCGTACACTGGGCAGCGGGCGAATGGATGGAACGATGGTTAAAAGAGGGTGGCTGGATTGGTGAGTTTTTACTATCTTATACAGTGAAATCACTGACACATGTGCATGAATAATTACTAGTGCCACTGACCATCATCCCGTTTTGTCTACTCTTGGTAAACCAGCATCCTCAGCCTGTTGATGATTGCCCCTGTTTCGAGGACGCTATAGCATTTATCTCTGTTATCATGGGCGCAGCTCTTGCACAGTGGCATAGAACGCATTATGGAATGGACGAGGCCTTCTTCTCAACTGTGATGGCCGGGAGCGATGGGAAGACATGGGAAGAGGTATTCACGTGGTGGAGTATCGCAGGAGCCAAGATCGTAGTCGGTACGTGATCATGACCCCCTTTGTTAGCTTCCGTCGTCTCTGTTCTTATCACTCATTCCACACATCAGGTGTCTTGATCATCTTCGTTTGGCGCCTCGTTGCAAAATCAGCATTGCATTTCATTCTCCCTCCACTCTTCCGTGCTCTCGCTCTCTGCTTTACGCTCCCGAGTCGACGGTTTTACACGCCTGCGACTGACTACGAACATGTGCCCATGGAGACCGGACTCCATCCAATTCCAAGTGTCATAGATCTGCCAGGGCAGATGGAGATGTCGGGATTGGGCGAGCCCTTTGGACGTAGACTGAATAGTTTGAAACAGAGGAGACCTGGCAGGGGGCAAGATAGAAGTGTCAGTATGAGTGACAACGGGTTTGGGGACGAAGACGAAGTGGAAAAGAATGGTGGAACAGTGGACGGGAAGGAAGTGAAGCACTACGATGCTGACGGTATGTCTTTGCAATTTCAGGATCTGACACTGATGGATAGTGACTTTTCTTCTCTTGTTTAGTACTGACCAAGGTTGTAGTGTACGCTGGGATCGCACTTCTTGCTACAGAGGGGGTACCCGTAATGTTTGAGGTTATAGGATGGGGCGTCAGACCGTGGTAGGTACCGCAGCCTTGGTCGGAGAGGTAACAGGTCAGACTGCCATAGGTCTACTGGAAATTATACGATCATAAGGTTAGGTAGTGCACTAAGTCCTGCTAATAACAAGACAAGAGGACGATCGACAAAAACTATCATTGATTTCTCTCCTCTATTCTATAATTGAAAGGTACCGACATGTACATAACGAACCTTTTATAAAGTATTATCAAGCAGTTTAATCGGACTCCATAGGTCTTGGTGAACAAACACATTTGTGGGGGTTTGGTGCATTCAATGGCCCATCTCTGGACAGCGACTGGCCACTAGTTCGGTTCAGTTTAGTGGCAATGTGAGAATGAGCCCATCATGGTGATATCGATATGGCCCACGTATGTAGTATGCAGAGCACGAACTAGCTCTACATGATAGTCGTGACCGTAGAATAATAGTTGCACTACAATACATGTTATGTGACAAGCCTCTACGACTGCATAGATTGCGATGGGATAAGCTGATCTAGTCCAAACGTCCGACTCTGCAAATGACGATGACGACAGCGAATTGAGCGCAGCCACCTCTCGCTGCTCCTATTTCTATCAGATGTCTGTTATCCGATGGAGCGGGAGAGGAATACGGAGCTTTGACATGGGATATAATGAATTAAGTGTGGTACCGAAGCCATTGGGGCACATGGGGCAATCATGCCGGTCGCATTCTCCGTTGTATATGAGTGTAGGTCGTTGCAATCAATGCCTTGGGACCATTGAACGGACTATGGGGCACAGTAATAACCACCAAGTGTTCTCTTCGTGGCACGATCCTACGCTTATTAGGTGTCAATCGTTCAGGTATAGCCGAAAGCCGTAGTAACATACGTTTTACTGTACCTGTGCAGGTGGCCACATTGATGTTTGCATCCACAATCTAATGATATTGGTCTACTGTTGCCAAGATCGACATACCGTCTGGGAGCTTACTGTCCATGCTCATCTGATCAGGAGAACGAGCGTCCGTGTTCGAACCCTCAGGACTACTGGCAAGACTTTCCAGATCTATCGTGGTAAGGAATTCCGGAGGAGGTATAGATATGGAGGCTGTGTAAGCCGCAGACTGGCGAGAAGAACGATAGTCTGTTTCAAGTAATCCCTTTCGAATGATGCGATATAGAAAAGTGACGATAACCAATAGGTTACAGATTACTAAAGAAAGCGCAGCCTGAATAATTCATTCAGCTGCTCGATACTATGCCGAGTATATGAGCCAAATGAAGAACATTACCTTGAGATTGGAAAGAATGACCAAGCCGAAATCGAGTCGAAATTCTAAGTTGGTAAGTGTTTCTCCCTTAAAAGCAGGATTTGGGAAAATATATATGGCATGTACTGCGCTGGCGACGCTTGTTAGGATACTAGAGGAAAAGATCGAAAGGATGACGAGCCGCTCGTTCCTCGGGAGCTTTACACGCCAGAGTAGACACAGAGGGAAAATCACCAAGATAATATCCGAAAATACGTTTGCTGCTGCACAAGTAAGGAAAATGAGTTTCACTACTGGAATAGACACGGACCAGATATCTGAAGGTAGCCAATAGGGTACGGCAAGGAGGGACTTGGTGATAGATCCCAGAACATTTCATGGCAAAGGTATATTATCACGATGGCCATTCCCACCCATATTATTGCAAAAAGCACAACAATGCCAAACGCAAAACGGCGGATACTTGAAGTCGGGGAAATGATGCGTATGACAGAATATATGATACTCATGCGAGATGACCTATGGAAAGTTATTGCGTACAATCATTAAACAGGTATAGATCGCTTACCATACGACTGCCGGACAAAGGAGGAGTGAGAACCAAACCGACGCAACAAGAGCATTTGAACCTGAAGAGGTTTCGGGCAATGCATTGACTGGAAGACTATTAGTAATAACTCTACAGGCACGCTGATGTTGTGACGACTCACATTGGGAGCTGACGTTGGCTGGTATCCATAGACCTACCAAACAAATGATGTCGAATAAGAGCGCTAGTGTAGCCCATGCATCCTCCCACCAAAAACGCTGGATATTGAGTCTGAACCACAACCTGAACCCTGTTAGTAAAAATGTGAGCGCATGCAGGACGGTTGCTACGACTAAATCGATATATTGATCAGAAAGTGGACTTTTCAACATGTCGACTAAAACTCACTTTTCGATACATCAATAGTCGCAATTGTTATCCACTCGATGGGCATCGATAGAAAGGCCAAGGAATGATGATGTTGGATTGATTCCCTAGACCTGTGGTGCGAGGGATAAATGATTCATTCGCTCGCTTGGCCACTTGCATATCAAGGCAATGATCAAACTGTCAACAACCGATTTAATGTAAGACTTGTAAAAATTGTGCCAGCTGCTGCCCTGAGTGAATTTTATCCTAAAATGGATATTGGGGAACCGTTGTACGTACGGCCGTTCAGTGGGGTGACAGTGGGGTCAGAACTTTCCAAAAGCAGTGTCATCCTTTTGTACCTTTCCGGATTCATTGAATATGACATGCCGACTGGAAAACACAGTTCGCTTTTCAGTGTCTAGGAGTTTGTAGGCTTGCTTTCCACGTGTATAGTCAATCATTATGGCTTTGCACCCCTTGGAGTAGAACTTCCCTTGCTGTTTGTCTTTCAGAATCAAGGCATATACTTGGCATCCAAAAGGGTGAAATAAAGTTGGATCAACTCTCCTTTTGAACAGTATTTCATAGGGGGTCTTTCCATGGAGTCCTGATGCTGGGCTGCATGCTGTGATATATGCAGCCGTTTGCATGGCATTTATCCAGAATGACTTTGGGAGCTTGGAATCATGGAGCATAGTGGTTGCTAATGTAGCTAATGTCTGATTCATGTGTTCTGCAATGCCATTTTTTTCCAGAGTATCTGCAGCTGTAGTTTCTTGCAGGACACCATCTCCTCAAAGTTGACTTTTGGATGCATTGCCAGTATATTCTACTCCCCCATTGCTCTGGAGGAATTCTGTGTACAGTGGGGTGGAGTTTTCTTCTCCCAAATGAGTTTGGAAAAATGTTTGGACATCTTCTTTCCATTTCTTGTATTGTTCCAATGCTTCATTATTGTGTTTTAGAAAATATATCCATGGAAATTTGGAGAAATCATCTACAATGATAATCCAAGTATCGGAAACCCTCCCTGGAGGTTGCTTTGATTGGTCCTCCAACTTCTGTGTGCACAATTTGGATGGGGTGCTTGGCTCATTTTCCTCCAGTGGACTTGAAAGCTAATTTCTTCATCTTTCCTTAAGCACAAGGTTCACAGAACTCCAGGGTTCTGGTAAGGGTGTCTATGTCCTGGAGCTGTCCTTTTGTAACCATTCATTGTGAGTGATCTATTCCAATGTGTCCCATTCTCCTGTGCAATAGATTTACATCCACTGCTGCAAAAGCTGACTCTGGGTTGAACACAGGTTTTGCTTGGACATGATAAAGTTCTCACTTGTGTAAGGCAGTGAGGATGAGTTCCTTCTTTTTCCGAACTTCACAATTGGACCCTGCTGGAAAAAGTGTTGATAACCCTGTTTTAAACAATTTGTGGATTGAGACAAGTGCTACAGTGAAGTTTGGCACAAGTAAGACATATGACAGTGCTGTAGTCCTTTTTGCGAACAATTGCTTGTAGGATTACTTTTCCAATTCCAATGGCTTTCATAGAGGATTCATCCCTGATTGTCCTTGGAGGGTTCAGAACATAGTATGTTCCTTGCTCAAACCAGGAGTGGTGAGGGACCATGTGTGATGTTGCTTTGGAGTCAATAATAATTGTTGTTTTAATCTTATTAGGTTCCAACACAATGTAAGCTTGAATGTGTTCAGCAAGGGGCTTGGAAATATGTACATGTTCCAATGCAATAAGACTCTGTTCCTCCTTGGAGTCAGATCCAGATGATTGCTCCGCTGTTATACACCAAAAGTGATTGGTAGCATGGACAGGTGTCAATAATGAAGCAAATATTCAAAAGACTCGCATTTGCACCAACAGGCACAGTGCCATGTGGAATAGTAATTGATATTGCTTTTTTTGAACTTGTGGCTGATCAGCACCACCTCTATTAGGCAATTAACTTGCGCTCACCTTTGCTTTCTACATGATACTTTTGGTACTTTCGGCATTTCAGCATTTCAGCAATTTTTTGCGTCACCACTGGCTACACATTGCACCCTTGTTTTTGTTGTTTCCCCCTACCCTTTTTCCTTTACTTAGCCCCACCATGGGCCCTTAACTCTCCTTTTTATTCTCACCAGATGGTCATTTCTGGCTACCTATTCCAGTCCACCGCTTTATCACCTCCACCCTCATATTATTTGTCTTCCTTGCTCCTCCACCATACCTGATGTCACCACTCTCCATCTGCTTCCATCGCCAATCTGTCAACTACCATGTACCACTTTTAATATCAGCAAAGCCCCGGCGGCCGGTCCAAATAGGGCAACAGGTCCATCTTTATGATGTTGATCTGCCATCTTCTACTAGTAATCACCGGTTGCTTGTCTTGCCTGGTTGGAGCGTGGGTGGGTAGTTTTTGAGCTGGAGAAGGTTCATCCCCTTACATCACCTATGTACATTGCTGTCCCATTCACTTGGGTACATTTATCCTTCGTTCATTGTCTTTGCTACAGCTACACCTACCACATGCTGCCTGGGACTCACTTGTTCCAAATTAGAACTACCCCTCTCCCTCCCTCATTTGACTAGCTTGTCCACTACAACCAGACCATTAGTAAAGCCATGGAACCATCGGATTTGGACTAGGTGGTGGACCAGTGGCTCCATTTTCTTTTTTTTCAGCAGAACATTCATTTACAGTGTGATTAATTTTGATTTTTGAATCATTTTTATGGACACATATTTTTTTAGAATGCCTGACTGACAATAAAGGAACTGTGTTGATACTGATATTGTTTTGTCTTGCCTTTTTTTTACTGCATCTTTCCATGACATCATAATTTTCTTGCTCTCTTTCTGCTATTGGACTTTATTTTATGGCTGTACAAACCTGTGACATTATTTACACAGCATTCATTGTTCTATCTCTTTCTTTTCCTTATTCTGACAATCTTATCTTGTACTACCTATGCAGGATTTGTCAGCATACATTCCTTCCTTCATGTTCTTTCTCATTCTCTTTGCACAGCTATACTGTGCAGAGCCTACCTTTTTTTTACTATATAAACCCCTGTATTTTACCTTGTAAAAACAACAAGAACTCCAATCCAGACTTCTTCTCTAATCTCAAGTCCACTTCTTACTGCTACTTGTGATCCGATGTGGTCACAATACTTCCCACTGCTACCACTGTTAACTGCTGTCATCATTACTCGTCATTTTTGAAAGTCATTGTTATCCCTTTCGATTAGAGTCCTTCTGAGCACTACAGTCTATGTTTCAGGAGCCTGCTATCACTGGGAACCTCATTGTTCTCAAACCTACCTTGTGCTACAATTAGCAAGGTAGTGCTTGTCCATACTCATCATAAGCCCCTATCTTCTATAAAATCAACTATCTATCCTCTTTTTACGCACAAAGTGCTTAACAAAGTCTGAGGGTTCGTTGAGGTTTCAAGGCAGACTTATCCGAAGACAAGTTCGAGAATGTAGTTCTGAGTTGAGTTCTTCCAACGAGAGTTGGTCTTCTTCTGAGTATAAGTCTGATCTTAGGAGTCTAGCTTTGTAAGTGTAAACTGCGTAGAATTGTATTAGAGAATACTACTGCTGTTACATGGTATTTATAATGGAAAGGAATTGGTGATAGGAGTTAGGTCCTATCTAGGGCAGGTCCGTCCGTTGAGGACTAAGTACTATAATAGATACTGCGAATGCGAGAGGAACGGAAGTATACGTGAAGGAAATGAGTCATCAGTCCGATGGTATAACTGATGAGTAAAAAGAAATGAGTAGTCCTTAAATGTCCAATAAAGATTGTAACACCTCTTCAAAACCCACACCAATACATCTCTGGGTTTTACTTTGAATGACTGCTATACATACCACCCCACAAACAACCAGAGCACCCACTGTTCTAGGAGGCAAAGCCCATAAACAAGTTCCGTGGAATTTGGGAAAATTGTGTGTTAGTTTTTTTTGTGTGTGGTTTTCTAACAACAGTTGACACCGCCATATTTGCTTTTTCTGCCTTTTTTCCTTTATCCTTGTGTTTCTCCTTTCCCTTTTTCTTTTGACCTTTTCCAGCTGACTGAAGTGTTTGACACTCTGAGGTGTTGTGCAATTTGACTTTGTGGAAGTCACACCATTTCTCCTTGGACTTGAGTGCTGATTCAGAACCTCCAGGAGCTATTCCTGACTGTTGTGCAACTTTTCAGTGATCCAGATCTCAACTGCATGAAAGGTAAGTTTATCTTCTTCAATTGTGTTGATTACGGATGACTGAAATATTTGCCATTCAGGAGTGCATGGAAGAGATTGCAGAAGAGCAAAAGCCATGAATTTGGTATCAGCTCCTAATTTCATTCTGGAGAGGTGCGAATCAATAGTCCGGATTTTCACAATGTGGTCCTTAATAGCTGATGTTCCATCCCAGGACAATTTGGTGAGTTGCTGGAATAAATCGAAAGCCAAGGCAATGTTGGATGTCTGATGGAGTGAAACAAGTTTGTCAAATAACTTCTTGGAGCTGATGAGGTCTCCAGTTCTCATTAGGAGGGCATTGGAGATGTGGTCCTGGATGATTCCGTATGCCTTTTCATCCTTAAGTATCCAGGTGATTTCAGGGTTCTCCGAGAAGGTGTTACAATAACACATTTTCGGACCTCTAATTTTCATCCTCCTCTTTAACCTTTTACTGTAGTTTTCACACTCCATGCCATGCGGCACTTTCCCTTTTGTTCAAACTCCACTTTCTTGCGCTGTGCTGCCTTTCTTTCTATTTTAGATACAAGTCTCTCACGCAGTGGAGCTGGTCACACCGGCTGCGCCCTCTGACATCATCAGCCACTGCTTTCATCAACTGTATAGTACATATGTACAAACAAACCTGTAGTAGTATATATACCCCCAATAGATCAAGGAGACTCCTCAGCAAGTCCTCCTGTTGTATCCTCACAACTAACTTGTTGAAGTCTAAAGGGTAACCACTCCCTCATCATCATCTCTATAGTTGGTTCTAGTTGTGCACCAGAGTAACTTACTCTTGGTTGTTACATTAGGACTCGCTCTTTTTACTCTTTCGCACATTATGCAAACCCGGACCCCAGGGTTAAGGGGATAGTGTTATTGTTTAGGGATATCCCATATAGCAAAAGGGTGTGCTCTTTGTGATGGCCCTGTAGTGCTCTGGGAGAAAGGACAATCACATTTTTTGATACACGGCCCCCAATGTTAAGGGGAGTATCTTAGCTCAGCAGTTGATGTGGAACCACTGATAATTAGTTTGACAAAAACTTCTTCTTTGAATACCTCTGACCAGGCCAGGCACTTGCCTCTGCCAGTTGGAGAAGGGTTGACAGCTTAACAAGCGGACCACCCCCTGACAACCATTTGGATCAGGGTTTAATTACTATAACTTCTACATACATTTTCAAATACTATAGTGTGGGTAGTCGGAGATTGAGATCCAGTACTCAGCTGGGAAGAGGTAGATCCGCAGATAGCAAGCGGGGACCCCCAGTTACGTTACATTTACAAAGAGAACAAGTCGACATGTTGTTGCAACCGGATATGAATAGTCTGCTGCACAACATGCGTGCACAGATTCAGGCGTTGACAAGTCAGCTCGCCGAGATTCAGGCCGCCCCAGCAGCAGAACCTACATTTGAGTGAAAGTTTAACAAGAAAGTCGAGATTTTTGCTGACCCCGGCATTTTCAAAGGAGACCAGGCTCAATTTGACAAAAGGTGGATCAAGCTCCAAATTTGGATTAAAGCAAACTGGGACGTGTTTGCTGATGATTTTGAGATAGCAACTGCCGTACTATCTCGACTAAAAGGACCTGTGGCGGGTTGATACACCAGAGTAAGACCCCAGGAATGCTACACCGCGGGTGTGTGGCCTACCTGGGATGATCTCAAAGTAGAGATCAAAAAATACTTCAAACTGCAAGCTGAGCGTGACTGGGCACGTCAGCAAATCTGTACCTTCAAACAAGGAAATATGAGGACGGATGACTTTGTTACCCGGTTCCTGGCCCTCTCCATCCAAGGGGGTTTGGGAAATGAACATGCAGTGGAGCTGTTGGAGCCCAATGTGTCACCGGCCATTGCACGACAGTTTTACATACAAGAGATGCGGAGCAAGAACCTTGCAGCAGCCGCTGAGGAGGTTCAAAAAATTGGTAGGGCCATAGAGCTTTACGATATGCAATTCAGTGGCAGGTCCACCACCAAAAACGACTATCCCCAGAGGAGCCCTGGGTCATCAAACCAAAAATCAAATCACTCTCACGGGTTCCAACCAGGACGAGGTGCTCCTATGGATATCGGCGCGGTCCAGGGCGGACAAAAGCGCAGATTCACCTGCTTCAGCTGTGGGCAGGAGGGGCACATGGCCCAAGATTGTACAAACAGAGCGTGGGCCGCTCACCAAAAAAATAACCAAGGGCGCCAGGTGTGCCAATTAGAAGCAGAGAAACCGGATGATCGGCTCCAGACTCTGGCCAGTCGTTCATACAATGAGATCCGGGCCTTCTTCTACGATCAGCAAACCGCTGGAATGAAGACCCAGGGAAAAGAGTTTGGAGCTTAGGTCACTTGGGTACCTTCGCTCCTCAAAACAATGAAGTAAACCACAACAAAGTGGCCCCTGCTCCGGGGTGTTGCACGAGCAATAATGGAAAGATGGGGATGGCTCCCCAATTTGTAAATCAATTTCTAAATTTGTTATCTGAAATATGTACTTGTATACGAAGCTGTGACTGTGGATTCGTCTTGGACCCACCTGACAATATAGCTGCTTTGAGCGCTGATTTAGAGGGTCAAGATGATGAAGGAGTTGATGCTAGAAATACTTACAATACCACCACTGTACCAGCGTCTCCTTTGGAGTGTGGTCCCGGCGAGATAAACAATAGGGTGCTTGATTCTGGTAAAAATAAAGTAGAAAAATATGTTGCTTCTTCTTTTTCTTTGGAGCCACCCTTTCCCAAAATCCCAAGGTGTGTGTTGATGCGCACATATTTATTCCAAAAGGAGATCTGTTTAGACGTGTGGAAAACCTTGCCCGGGGCATAGTACACCCAACTAGCGCACTGCTTGATTCAGGTGCAAATGGCATCTTCATCGATTAGGTCTGGGCGGAGCAAGTTGGACTCCCCCTTGTAAAATTAGATGTGTCTATTCCCGTCTATAACGTTGACGGTACGCTTAACGCGGGTGGCTGCATCACTCACAAATGTTCTTTTGTTGTCAAGTACCAAGGACACAGAGAATGAGTCACCGCCAAAGCTACCCAACTAGGGAAGATTAATTCAATCTTAGGCTGGACCTGGCTATTTAAACACAATCCTGAGATTGACTGGCAGACAGGGGTTGTCACATTGTCACATTGCCCTCAGGAATGTAAAAACTTGGGTAAATTGAGTCGTGTCCGTCAAACTGAGCGTCTTGAAAAGATAAACACTGGTCACATTTATGAGCTCAGATCTTTAGAAAAGATTGACAATGACAATGACGAAGTAAAACCTGAAGAAGAGATTAAGAGGCTGGTACCTCCCGAGTATTATGACTTCTGGAAAGTCTTTTCAAAACATAAGTCAGAGCGCTTCCCAGAGGCTAAGCCTTGGGACCATGCTATAGACTTGAAGGACACTTTCAAACTGAGAAAAGGACACATGATACCACTCTCTGCTCCAGAAAGAGATGAGGTATCAAGTTTCATAGATGAACCACTTAGGAAGGGTTACATCAGACCTTCCAAAAGTCCTATGACGTCCCCGGAGTTCTTCATTCCTAAAAAAGATGGTAAAAAGCGTATGATTATGGACTATCGTTACGTGAATGAGTACACGGTTAAAAATGCATATCCACTGCCTTTGATCAGTCAACTAGTAGACAAATTGGCTGGCGCCAAAATCTTGACAAAGATGGATCTCAGATGGGGGTACAATAATGTACGCATCAAAGAAGAAGATACTTGGAAGGCCACGTTCACGTGCCACCGAGGATCCTTCGAGCCCCTTGTCATGTTCTTTGGGTTGACCAATTCACCGGCGACCTTCCAGAGCATGATGAACGAGATCTTTGCGGATATGGAGAACTGTGTGTCGTCATTTACATTGACAATTTATTAATATTTACGAAGTCGGATGATGAGGCTGAGCATGACAGGATCGTGCAAGAAGTCCTTTGACGCTTACAGGAATGGGACCTATTTATCAAACCTGAAAAATGTAATTTTAAAGTGAAGGAAGTAGACTTCCTTGGTATGATAATTGGCCAGAACGGAATCAGGATGGACCCTGAAAAAGTTCAAGCTATATTGGACTGGCCTGAACCTACTCGTGTCAAAGGAGTTAGGGCCTTCCTGGGCTTAGGCAATCTCTACCGAAGATTTGTCGAAAACTTCGCAAAGTTAACGAGACCATTGAACGATCTCACTAACAATGACATTGTTTGGCATTGGGGCGCCAAGGAACAAGAAGCTTTTGATAAGCTTGACCAGCTCCACTGCATGAGAGACTTGTAGCTAAAATGAGAATAAAGGCAGCACCGCACGGGAAAGAGGAGTTGGAACAAAAGGGAAAGTGCCGCATGGCACGAAGTGTGAAAACTACAGTAAAAGGTTAAAGAGGAGGATGAAAATTAAAGGTCCAAAAATGTGTTATTGTAACAGATAAAACTGTATTTATGAAGATTACAAGAAATAAAATGCAGTTTTAGCATTACACAAATTTTAGCTTTTCTTTTCTTTTACTTTTTGTGTCTACTTTATAACTTTTCATTTTTGAAGTCACATGACTGATCATGTGACCTAATACTTTACTTTACTTTTTGGACATTTACTATGTATGTGATCCATCACCTGACATATTATCTGACTGAAGTCTAGACCCAATGCATGCTATGACATCAGGACAATTACTTACTCATTAATGACATCATATAAAATATAATAGAACACTGTAGAACATTTACCTTTATTTATATCAACTATACAGTACCTCAT
This sequence comes from Serpula lacrymans var. lacrymans S7.9, assembly GCF_000218685.1. NCBI lineage: Eukaryota > Fungi > Basidiomycota > Agaricomycetes > Boletales > Serpulaceae > Serpula > Serpula lacrymans. The sequence continues at coordinate 1,679,967 of NW_006763291.1, read as the reverse complement.
GTACTTTAGTATATATAGCTAAGCAATACATGGGGAAGGACTCAGCAAGTCCTTTCAGGTGAATACTATGACAATACCAACAAGATATGATAACATCAACAAGTTACAATCTTAGGGCACTATAGCACAACCATACAGGCTACAACTCAATGATATAGTGGTACAACTCATCAAGAGAGGGAGGTTGTCATGCTAATGTTGGTATACACTAGAAGAGGACTTGCTGAGTCCTTCCCCATGTATTACTCCAGTATAACCAAAATTTGATACCATGGCACACAGTGAAGACAGGCAAGGAGGGGTGAATGAAAGAGTGGATAAACTCCCCTAGATAGGACCAAGTTAGTTGATGGTATTCAACAGAAGGATGGTCTTTTTGATCTATTACGGTATATATAGTATTACAGGGTGTTTGTACATGTTGTACTATACAACTAGGGGTGGTGGCTGATGATGTCATAGGGTGCAGCCCTTGTAACCAGCCCTACCATGTGAGAGAGTTGTATCCAAAAATCAGAAGAAGCAGTGCATCACAAAAAAGTAAAGATACTGGAGATTGAAAATAAAGGAAAGTGCTACATGGCACAAGTGTCCAAAAGAGAAAGAAAGTTGAAATGGAGACTGAAAGTTAGAAGTCTGAAAATTGTGTATCATCATACTTCCCCCCTCCTAAGGCTTGACTTTTAGGCAAGACTAAGTACCAGAGGTAGTAATTTGGGGATTAGTTAGAAAAGGAAATTTAAAAATTCTATATCCATGTTTTCTAAGCTTCCTAGAAGCTAAGGGATTCTTAGAATAAAATTTGCAAACAGCATTGCAGGAATCATCCAGATGGGCTTCTAGTTCCCATGTTCTATCCTTGTCTTCATAGCCCTTCCAGAGGACCAGGAATTCTACTTTTCCATGCTTCAAGTGTGTAACCTTAACCACCTGTTCAACTTTCAACTTTTCTTTACCTTCCTGAGTGACTACAACTGGTCTAGGCCGGTCTATGTACTGTCCCGGTGTCAAAAATGAAGACTGTTGCCAGAAAACCACACACAAAAACAAACTAACAAACAATCCTCCCAGATTCCACAAAACTTGTTTATGGGCTTTGCCTCCTAGAACAGTGGGTGATCTGATTGTTCATGGGGTGGTATGTATAATGATTCTTCAAAGTGAAACCCAGAGATATATGGGATTGGATTTGGAGGAGGAGGTATTGGATTTTGCAATGTGACCTCACATAGCCACCTAATTACAGGGAGTGCATAAAAGCAAAGTGGACCAGCCAGGGATTAAACCCAGGACTTCCGTCTACATATGGTGGTGCTCTAATTAACTGAGCTACTAGCCCTTGTATTAATGTCAACTCATAACATATGTTGTTTAACAAGGCTAACAGGCTTTAACCTTGACTATTCCAACAGAAGGGATAGATGAAATTTGGAAGATAGGGGCTTTGTACTGGAGCGATGAAGATAACGAGATTCCCAGTGATAACAGGCTACTGACGCACAAACTGTAGTGCTCAGAAGGACTCTAATCAAAAGGGATGACAGTGACAATGACAGCAGTTAACAATAGTAGCAGTAAGAAATGTTGTGACCACACTGGATCACAAGTAGCAGTGAGTATGTAACAACCAAGAGTTAGTTACTCTGGCGCACACAAGAACACACTATAAAGGTAGTGATGGGGGAGTGGTTACCCCTTAAGCTGCAGAGAGTTTGTTGGTAAACAACAGGAGGACTCGCTAAGGAGTCTCCTGGATCTATTGGGGTATATATACTAATACAGAGTGTTTGTACTTATGTACTGTACAGTTGATAAAGTCAGTGGCTGATGATGTCATGGGGCCTAGCCCGCATGACCAGCTCCACTGCGTGAGAGAGTTGTATCTAAGATAAGAAGAAGGCAATGCGGCGCAAGAAAGAGGAGTTTGAACAAAAGGGGAAGTGCTGCGTGGCACCATGTGTGAAAGCTAAAGTATAAAAGGTTAAAGCGGAGAATGAAAATGAAGGAAAGGTCCGAAAATTGTGTTATCGTAACAGAGTAGTGGACTTGAGATTAGAGGACCAAGTCTGGATTGGATTTCTTGTTGTTTTTTTGAAGATATAATACAGGGGTTTATATAGTGAAAGAAAGAAAGGCTATGCACAGCATAACTGTGCAAAAAGAATGAGAAAGAGCATGAAGGAAGGGATATGTGCTGCTAAATCCTGTGAAGATAGTACAGGATAAAATTGTCAAGATAAGGAAAAGAAAGGAATAGAATAATGAATGCTGTGTATGTAATGTCACAGGTTTGTACAGCCATAAAATAAAGTCCAAGAACAAAAGAGCAAAAAAATTATGATGTCATATGAATATGTAAAATTAAAAATTAAAATAAAAAACTATTATTAGTATCAACACAGTTCCCTTGTTATCAGTTAGGCATTCTAAAAAAATATGTCCATAAAAATGATTCAAAAATCAAGAATAATTGCACTGCAAATGAATGTCCTGCTGAGAGAAAAAAATTGGAGCCACCAGTCCACTGCCTAGTCCAAATCCAATGGTTTTATGGCCTTACCAATGGTCTGGTTGTATTGGACCACCTGGTCAAACAAGGGAGGGAGAGGAGGAGTTCCAATCTGGAATAGATGTGTCCCAGGCAGCATGTGATAAGTGTAGCTGTAGCAAAGACAATGAACAAAGGATAAATGTACCGAAGGAAATGGGACAGCAATGTACAAGGGCAACATAAGAGGATAGACCTTTTCCAAATCAGAAACATGAAAATGGACCAGCTGCCCGGTATGGACCATCCACCAGGGCTTTACTGAAGTTAGCAGCGGCATGTGGTGGTCAACAGATTGGTGACGGAAGTGGATGGAAAGTGGTAACATCAGGTGTTGAGGAAGTGCAAAGAGGACGAGTAGGAGGAGGGTGGAGGTGATGAAGAAGTGGACTAAGATAGGGATCCAAAAATGGCCATCTGGTGAAAAGATAAAAAACAGGAGAGGGCTCATGGTGGAGCCAAGTAAAGGAAGGGGAGTAAGGGAAATGACAAAAGTAAGAGTGCAATGTGTAGCCAGTGGCAACACGGAAAATTGCCAACATGCCAAAATAGGGAAAGTACCAAATGGAGACAGAGATGACCATTATTTCCTTCACTGCACCATCCTCTCCACAAAAAAGGATGCCATTAGTAACCTTGATTCAGCAATGGGAATTTTGCCCTGGAGAAGAGTTAGTAGCTCTGTCAATTGATAAAGTGGTTAGAGAGGGGCATAAACATTATCCTGCAGAGTTCTTGAACTCCTTGCAAGTATCTGGCCTTCCTGAAGTGCACCTCAAACTAGAAAGCTGGATGTCTGCTTATGCTCCTCTGCAATATTCATCCCCTAAATAGACTCTGTAATGGAACACACATAATTTTTATAGAGATGAAGAGAAGAGTATTAAAGTGTGGTGTCTTGGGAGGAAAACATGCAGGAAAGATAGCTTTTATTCCACACCTCACTTTAGAACCTTCATCAGAAGAATTGCCCATCAAGCTATCACATTGTCAATTCCCTGTCCGTGTTGCCTTTGCCATGACCATCAACAAGTCTCAAGGGCAATCAGTGACACAGGTTGGGCTGGATTTACGTGTTCCAGTGTTTTCACATGGGCAACTTTACATTGCATTGTCGCACTGCACTTCAGGAGAGAGAATAAAAGTGCTATTTCCACATGGTTCAAATGACAGATGTACCATCAATGTGGTGTATCCCAAAATTCTGACTGGCTTTATCCGTGACTGGCAAGTAGATTTTCCCCCAATTCGCACCTTTTGTATTAAAGTGTTTTGTTCTCAAATCATATGATCATCCTTTGCCATTTCTGGAGTCTTCTTTTTTACCTCTCATCAATTTATCAATGTAATACCACAGAGTTTTTATGTTACAATATATTCTTGATGTTTGTAAATATTCAGTAAATCATCTGCTTGAATTCAGTATACTGTGCACAAGTTTAGGGCAGGCTTATAAGGACATTCAACGACAGAACAGCAAACATGCATCATAGGATTCAAAGACCTAACATACATTACAGATAGCATAAGTTCACTGACTTAACATTTTGATTACTTAACAGTATTATTATTATCATTTATTATACATTGCACCAGTGGCAAAGCCACGGGCTGGACCTTGTAAGTTATATTTTACACATCAACACCATACTGATCTACATACAATAGATCTACATACAAATATATACAGATTGTATGACTTAGGAAGTGTGTATAACTTACATTACAGGTCATGAATAATGTTATCATGATTCTATAAGGTGTTACGATACACAATTTTTGGACCTTTAATTTTCATTCTCCTCTTTAACCTTTTTCTGTAGTTTTCACACACTGTGCCATGCGGCACTTTCCCTTTTGTTCAAACTCCTCTTTCTTGCGCTGCGCTGCCTTCCTTCTTATTTTAGCTACAAGTATCTCACGCAGTGGGGCTGGTCACACAGGCTGTGCCCATGACATCATCAGCCACTGCCTTCATCAACTGTATCGTACATATGTACAAACAAACCTGTAGTAGTATATATACCCCAATAGATCAAGGAGACTCCTCAGCGAGTCCACCTGTTGTATCCTCACAACTAACTTGTTGAAGCCTAAAGGGTAACCACTCCCTCATCATCCTCTCTATAGCTTGTCTGAGTTGTGCGCCAGAGTAACAAACTCTTGGTCATTACATAAGGTCTACTACAAAAACTACAAATATAGAGCTTTGAGTCTATTGTACATTATACTCTATCTCTCTCTCTCTCTCTCTCTTGCTATACTTACTATAGTCTTATGCTACTTGGTTGAATCTGGTTGACTGTGGCATTGATGCAACATTGATAGGTGCAGAATCAAGGCTAACAGAAGTACTGTACCATTTTGACTGTAGGTTCACAGTGTGTGACATGTGATGACTGTGAACACTATAAGTCAATGTGCAAACTTAAGTGTAATATGTGATGCATGCAAAATATCATTCACAATGTTTCAGTTCACTGAATAAGACCCCTCACAATTGTATAAGCCCTGCATATGACAAGATGGTCTACTGCAAAAAAAATTACATAATATATTAAAAATCATCACAGATATGCCAGTAGTTATTGTGGTTTGTGACCTGTGATGAAACACCAATTATACGATTCAGTTTTTTTTGTGACCCGTGACTGAACCTATGGTCAAAATGGTACAGTAGTTGTGGTGAGTGAGAAAGTGTCACTGAAAGTTTTGCAGTACTATCATTGGACAGCTACTGCATCTGGTACTAGATATGCTCCTGGGCATCCACAGGCTCAATGATCTTTCCACAAGTAGCCAAAAGTCTGCCAGAGTGAGAATATAATATAATGAATATATCAGCGAAAAAATTTTGTGAGTATCCCATTTGTAGCGACCAGGACAGACCTGACACCAAGCTCACTACCTCCAAAAGTGCAAAATTTGGCCAGATCCCATGCTGAGATACTGTGATTTCTTTATAGAAATTGTCAATGAGTAAATGCCTACAATGCCAGGTACTTACCAGTATGAACAATACTTTGAAGTGTCTGCAGATCAGTGAACAATGCTGAAGCCATGACTTGAAGCTTGATGACTGGAATGGGCAATCACACACCAAGTGATTAATAAAAGCCCACTAGCTCTGCTTTGGCAAGTGCCCACCAGCAGTGTCAGAACAATGAAATGGTTGGGCCACTTGGCTTGCTGGCAAGCTCCACTTGATCCAGTCTCTGGTGCCAGTTGTGACTAGGTGTGACACATGGTTGCAACAGTATTCCAAAACATACATCATCATTTTGGTTTTGTTCTGCTGCAACAACGCATTCATTTCACGCTTTTATTTCTACATAGGGTTCTAGATAACTAAAATTTGAAGAACCTGGCAAAGTTCCAAAGGCTCTAGCTTTACTGACTGATGAGTTTTTCAGCTTCTAGAAAAAATGGATGCAACAGTTGTCCAACAATAGCACCAAATGTTGTTTGGGTTTGTTGGTAACTAAATCAAAATATTTGACAAGTCTGAATTCTCTAGCTATAGGCTCAGAGGAGACTGCCTTATTGCTAACTGAATAATACTATGTGGTTTGTACAAATAACTTGATAAAACATGCAATAACGAGGTTCGGTTATTGCGTTGACAGTTAAGTGTTAGCTTGAGCAAGCCGTGGACCTTGGGGTAAACGCATATCCTTAAAGTATGAGTGAGTGCGTATGCAGTGACCGAGATCTGAAGCCCAAATCAAAGCTATAATGGTGTAAACCGCAAAACTCAGCTATGCCAAGTAGCGCCATATCACCCGTATTATACATATATTTTATCATGAGGATGCAGCGAAAGTATTACCGGAAAATTTTATGTTAGTCGATGGCGGAATGGAACTATACATGTATGATGCTCGCTGAATGAGCGGGGTGCTATAAAATCGGATGGGTATTTTATTCAAAACGGACATGGAGACCACTGGTCACTGGAGGTGATGAGAAGTTTGAAGCTGTCATTTCCTGACTAGAATGTGCTGTCAACCGTTCAAGATCTATGGTTGTCAGACGGTCGGTAGTAGTTTCCAGGGACATTGAGTTTGAGTCCTTATTCGTCCCATGAATGTACCCACTGTCGATGTCACTGCCACCTCGGAAAAGACGATATAGGTATGTGACGATGACGAGTAAATTGCAAACGATAAGGGAGACGGCTCCCTGAACGATTGCCATGATTTTTTAGCCCCGTATCAGTCAGCCAAATCAAGGAACATACCTCTACATCTGCAGTTATGCCCCCAATGAAGGACGACGTTGGGATGAGAAATGCGGTATGAACCACACTAACAACGCTGGTGAGAATACTCGACGAAAAGATAGACAGAATCATTATTCGCTGATTTTGCGGTAACTTGACACGCCACAATAGTCGGAGAGGTAGGGCCACGAGAATTGCGTCGGCCGTCATATCCGCTAGAAACGTCATTGATAATGATTCGAAATTTAGATATGGGGCAACTTACTACATAGTTCTGCGATTGCCACAGGAATAGGGAGCGGACACTGTATGATAATGTCGTTGTGCCACCAAGTATCGCGCGCACAGACGTATATCTTCGCTACAACGATCCCCATCCACATCGCCACAAAGAGAATAGCGGTCGCAGCAGCCGCACGGCGAATACAACGCGTAGGCGGAAGTATCCGAATGATAGAGAAAATAATGCTTAAACGAGTGGACCTGTATATATGACAAGGTCGATTAGTGCAGGCTACGAGCCGAAAAATAAGGAATCTGGCACCAGAGAGAACAAGTATATGAGATGACGCTCATCCAGTATGAAGCTACGTGCGATCTACGGGAGAAAACCACGGAACTGTGGGCTATAGAAGGAGTGGTAAGCAGTTAAATAACTCATACAAGCTATCAGACACGACGTACGTATAAGAGGTGCCGTCAAAGTCCAGATAGTGGTCAAGCAGACTACGTCAAGGCATAATGCCAGCATAGCCCAAAAGTCCTCCCACCAAAATCGTCGCATATGGAGTCGAAACCAGAGCCTGAAAGCTGTGGATAAGACGGCCAAAGCATGCAAGACAGTCACTACAACTATGGTACAGTACACTTGAGTTGGTGGAAAGATGAACGGATGAAACAAACCGGTTACTTTTCAAAGATACTATCGTGCCATCCGCGGGAAAGCCTCTTCCCATGATTTTTGACTGGTTTTGCCGCAACAGCAAGGGATTTAAACTGGGCAGAAAGAATATTAGAACGATTAATGAAGGTCACATACGTGAACGGGGGGTATGCTAACCTTATAACCTGGACAGAAGCCATTTAAGAAAGGGTGGCATAGTGCCAACACCTTGGTTCTTTGACGCGATGAACTCACGATCAAGGGAGTTATTCTTTTCTGGGTATTCATTATTGACACGACTGAGTGGTAAGCTTCCCATATTTTGTGAGAGAAAATCCTGCACCTGATTAGTGACGAACATCCGAAACCTAAACCTCATATCCGCATGCGGTAAGGTCATGTTCCCAGGTTACGACAATCCCTGAAGGTGACAGCTTGGCCTCGAGAGACGGTAACAGCTTGGAACAGCTCATATCGCGAGCCAATTACATTCTGAAAAAATAATGCCCAATGTGTGTGATACGGCTGATCCGATGTATCATAATTGCCGCAATAATTCGCGAGAATTCCAGCGATGTATCTCCTGAGCTATCCCACTTGAAAGGCTCTCGACGTTGTGAATCCATCCATTAATGATTGAATTAGCATTGACATATGATCTCCACGGGTGATATTCGGCGTTTCGCTGTCGCGATAATTGATAATCCAAGGTAGAGACAGGCTTTGCCGGTGTGACTTCTGGCAAGTGAAATGCCCCAAATGAATCTGCCAGTGTACACCGTGCTGTGGAATACGGGCACGCTCGCAACAACCGTCGATGGCAAGTGACTGAGGCTTTACTCAATATCGCCATGAGACCATTCAGCCATTGCTAGATGCGGAGGCCATAGCCGGTGTTTCAAAGGAGAATGCACCAAGCGCGCCACCGAGCGCGCCTCCGAGTTCTTTGACCACCATGTCCAGTCCTCCCGCGCCCTCGCTTCAAGCACCCAAGCCTGAACGTCCTGCAGGTGGAGCTCGCCTGCCGTCGCTGAACCAATTGGCTGCCCGTATCAACCTTAATTCTAATGGTGTAACAGCTTCGCCTTCTTCTGCCAACCGTCCCCGCTTGGCCGCCTCTCTTCTTCGTACGGGCTCTACGACCTCTCTGGCTACGACGGCTTCCACCAATGATTCCATCGCCGTAAACATATCAACCACTCGGTCTACTTCGCCCGCTGCCATTTCCACGCCGCCCAAGTCGGGCACTCCATCCATCCCTGAAGAAGGCCCTCTAAACATGGAGCCTTTGACAACAGAGAGACTCAAGGAGTTAAATCAGGAGAATCCTCCAGCCGAGAGAAAGGTCAAAGTGGGGTACAAGAATATCCCTACCCTCGATGCTATCACCGCCCGTCTCGCAAAGGCTAGATCGTTGAGCATTGATGGGTCTGCTAAACCACCCGAAGCTGAGATGATCGAAGATCCCAAAACTCCTGGTGTGCCGATGAAGGTACCTGAACACCCATTGCAGTATCTTTGGTCTGTGGTCATGGTTTCACAAAACCCCTAATAATATTACACTGTATGCTCATATGATACCGCCCGATTTAGGACGATTTACCATGATACGAAGAACAAGGTCCCTTTCACACCTGCGGTTGTCAAAACGGAAAGTGTTGACAGCGCTTACGCTGCACAAATCCCCGAATCTGGCGATTATGAAGCTGGTCTGACCGTCATCGGCGAGTTCGATACCGTAGAATCTTTCTGTCGATACTTCAACTGGTTGAAACCTCCTTCCAAACTTGAGCGTAACTCCAATTACCACCTGTTCAAATCGGGCATCAAGCCAATGTGGGAGGATGAGGCTAATGCGAACGGCGGCAAATGGGTTTTAACAATGAAGAACAATCCTGCGTTGTTGGATCGGTGCTGGAGCTGGCTCGCTATGGCCCTTGTGGGAGAGGAGTTGGAGGAGGGAGACGAGATATGCGGTGCCGTGGTTAGCTTAAGGAGCAAGGTGGATAGGATACAAGTGTGGACAAGGAACAAAGACGACGTGGAAAGACTAAATGCGATAGGAAAGAGGTTTGTTAAGCTATTGGACATTTCCGAGGCAGACAATATTGGTCTGGAGTTTCAGGTGAGTCTATGTCATGGTTTATGATTTTGTTGCTCAAATCATTTGTTGCGTTGCATTATAGTACAATACAGATGATCGCCCACTTCCGAATAAATTCCTGTCCATCCAGTCCATGCCTACGACTTCCTTCAGATCCACGTTCGGCTCTGGACATGGCCACACGAAGTCCTTTGGAAACAACACCAGCCCCACAGCAACAACTGTCGAAACGCCGCCAAGCACGGCTGGAGGCGCCTTTGGAAGCTTTGGTATTGGCATAGGGGGTGGTAGTGGTTGGCGAGGAAGCAAACGTGGCTAAATGGGTGATGTGCAGTGAGGTTGTTTGTTTCGCGAATAGTCTAGACATTCAGTGCACCGCGGGCACCTCGAGTGATGTGTACGAAGTACAGAAGTATGGTGCGTATGCGCCGGAGGTGTCGTCTTTCTGTCTTTTGTGTCCCCCTTCAAATTAGTTGTCAACGTAGCTCCCTTCCCAGAGTAGTCGTAACATGAGTCCAGTACACACGTAGTGATATTCAGTTTTTACTACTAGGGCAACGGTAATGCAGCCTTTTGTATCTACGAGTCCAAGACTCGTCTAAAGGGGAATGGAGCAGACGTGTCAAGGGACTACCTCTATCGAACCTATAGCTAAAACACGAGTGCGAATGAATGTACCAGAGAACTTGGACTCAGCCGATGCCCAATTGGTGAGGTCATACAATCTGACTTTGTTACACTATTCCTTGACATTATTGTTGGTAACGTACTGCCTCTACGGATTGCATTGGATTTGAAACACAAAGATAAGTAGAACAAATTGGAACGATATCGAATCGAGTCCGTCGACGCGTACACGATGCCGATATCGTGCGAAAAGCATCCGTATTAGGTTAATCGGAGCTGAGCCAAGTACCCACGCCGCAGCAATTGGGGTTAGGTGGGAACGTATCAACCCCCAAACACATTTCACTCCATCCACTCACAACAAAGAAACACCATCCCCCTTTGAATCTCTTATCGTCCTCGTCGTTCAGCACAGCGAGCAAACACACCATGCTTGTCGACAACGCCGTCCATCAGCCCTTTTCTTTTAACAATCCCAATTTCGATGATTTTTTCAACATGGATCTTTTGGGTGGCTCGTCTCAGAATGCTGCCTCAACATCATCGTCTCCCCGTTCCCCTCTAAGTGCTTTCAGCACACTCCCCCTTACACCTCCTCAGAGCATGCTCCCCCCCTCTTCGCTTGCAGTAAACTCGTCAGATCCTGATTCGCTTTTTAATTTGTTCCTCGAGGACGAATATTCCAAGATGGACCCGCTTGCCCCCTCTGCAATCAACCCATCAGTCTCTCCATACGACTTTTTTGGTGCCTTTGGAGGACTCCCTGCTGCCTCGATTACTTCTGGTAGCAGTCCTGAGTCTTCTTCTTCTGGTACTTCCCCACAGGCCATGCTAGGAATAGACCCCCAACTGGTTGGGACCCCAGCCACTTCGAAGACACTCAGTGATTTTGATGAAGACGAGGAGCACCTTGGGGATATCGATGAAGAAGATGAAGATGAAAAAGAGAACGATGACTTTCCTGCTGTCAAAGCTGGTGGTCGAGGCAAAGGAAGGAAAGGCACCGTCCAATCCGGCGGTATTGTTAAGAAGACCGGTAGCAACGAAGATAAAGCAGGGAAGAAAGAACTCCCTCAGAAGATACTGGAACCTGAAGACTGGAGGCCGTCTCCAGAGGAATACAAGAAAATGTCAAGTAAAGAAAAGAGACAGCTCCGAAACAAGATTAGTGCTAGAAATTTCAGAGTCAGGCGAAAGGGTATGTATATAGTTCAAAACATAAAGATCGAGCTGAATGAGTTTGCAATAAATTATAGAGTATATCTCAACGCTTGAGGGCGATATTGCTGAGAGGGACAGCCTTATCGACGCCATTCGCACAGAGCTCGGATCCAGCAAGTCTGAGAACATAGCTTTGAGACAAGAAATCACCGCGTTGAAAAGAGCCCTGCTCGATGGTCGTGGCCTATCAGAAACACCTGTTTTACCTCCTCCTGCTCCTCTGCCAGCGGTCTCGGCTGCAATCACTCACCAGGAGAAGCAGGCTCAGCAGTCGTCGCCTCTCATTACCGCAAATACTCAGAAAGATCTTCCCACATCACCTCGTCTGGGCGCTCGTGCATTTTGGGGTGGTATGGGAGCTGGTCTTGGTGGCGGCGGCGTTACGCCGGTGCATACCACGTTTGTGCCCCCTCTCACAGTATCTAGTGTTTTGGCTGGCAAGGCTGGCGCTCCCAAGAAACCCTCAGTTTTGCAGGAAAATATTAACCCTGCGATGAATCCCAGTGGCAACTTGGGCCAGAATGGAATTGAGAAGAAGGGTGGATTGGGTGTTGGCGCTCCTGCAGGTGGTTTCGACTCCTTTACGGAGATGAATCCATTCACGCTGAAAACTCTTGATGCGTATGTTACTTTCTAATGCTTTCACATGTGCCTAAATTAAACTACTTTCTGTAGTTACAGGATGCAGCTTTGGGGAAAGATGGCAGCCCAACAACACGCCCAACAACATTACCAGCAACACCCGACGACGCCACCTCACTCGCCACCTCTCACTGGTCTCGCGAGTGGTCTTCGTCCACATTATTTCACCTCATCCAAGGGTCAATCCACGATCTTGTCTGGCAAGAATGCTTACCCTACACCACCCAACTCGCCTCCACTTTCCAGCAGATCCTTGCCGTATTCCTCGTCTGCATCTGCGGCTACAAAAGAGCAGCAGCAGCATGCTATATACGCTGCCATTGCAAGTCAGACGTTGCTCGGTCGATTGGGTTCCGCTTTCTGGGATGCCTTCTCTGGTTCGACTGGTCCAAGCAATAATGGTGGACGTGTAACTCCCTCGTGGGATGCCGAGAAGGTCCGCAAAGTGCTAGAAGGCAAAGCCGTGGTTAAGGTCGTAGATGTTGATGGCTCTGCGCTGGCGCCAAAGGTGCCCGTCGCGACTCCTCGCCCTATATCACGATCGACTTCACCGATTTGTCCTAGAGCGAGGTGTACAGAGACGCTGACGGATATCCTGGAGGAAAGCATGAGAAGCTTAACGTTGAACAAGAAGTAAGGGGCTACTAAATGCTCATGTGGATTGAACTAGTGTACGTGTATGTTTTATTGTGTTGATGCTGGACTTGGGTCTGATTATTGTGGGATACAGTACTGGTGGAAATGTAAATAACTCTCTTTTCTTTCTTTTTACTGTCTTAAGCTCCCCTATTCTTTGCTCACTGTTGTGACGGCTGAGCGCTCACACTCTCATTCATTCAGTATAATTCTTCTCTTTGTTTTTCAATGGTTTCGAGTCGATTTGGGAGTGGCTTTTTGCCTTGTTGCACACCTCCACTCTTAAAATCGACGTCTGTGATAGAATGAATACATATAATAAACCTCCTCTCAGCTTGTCCATATCGCTTCCCTTCGTTTATGCGTACTTTACCAAGCATTTCTCCTGCTAGTCTTCGAGCCCATTCCTTGATGAAATTTCTACTATACAAGTATGTCTTCCTATTTATTGATTATATCGTTGCGCGTTCCCTTAGTTATACTTGCTTTTTTGTCGAAACTTTCTCGTGTACTGATATACATATAGCCGCTTGGGTTTGCGATAGTTTGTTGTTTATAAATAGTCGATACGTAATGTATTCGTGAAATAGAACATTTCTACTACTTACGCTCAACGCTCAACTGCAAAGGAGAAACGCGCGTGACGCGTCACAATATTGGTCTTTCACATGATGTGACTGTCACGTGATCGCGTTAATCTCGTTGATTTACGCGTTGTAGACTAGTATAAATAGTCCCGCTCGACGTATCTTTTTTTTTCGTTTTCCCCTCCTCTCATTATTCGTGGCCACCATGCCAGGCAAGCGCCCTCTTGAGATCCTCGACACCCCAGAATCCTCTACGCCTCCTCGAGGCCCAAAACGCCGTCAGCTCACAGGATCACTGCCTCCATCGTCGCCGTTTCCATCATCGTCTTCTATCTTTGCAACTCCACGCACACCCTACACATGGATTGTACCTTCCGATTCACCAACAAACCCCTTTGGACGCATCCGCCATCTGACTCAGAGTACTACTCTCCCACGACCTACGTCTTTCTCGAAACATCTTCCACTCCGCTTCCAGGTCGTCCGCGAGGGGGGAGCAACTACAAACGGGAGAGACATTCACAGAGATGGAATGTATCGCGTTGTGCAGGTGCCACTAAGCTACTCGATTGCGCATTTACGCCGGGTGCTTTTTTACGTCTTTGCCCCGCTGGCTGAGAACGAAGGAATAGGTCCGGAATCTCGTCGACGTTCTCTGAGACGGACAAGCGCCAGAGTGCCTATAATTGTGCCCACAGCGCGACAGAAGGGACAGGAGCCCTCTAAGCGTGATTCAGGTCATCTCTTCGAGGTGCAGAAGGATATCACAATGTCCGGAGGTGGATATAAGAGCGGTGAGATAAGGAGTGGAAGGACATGGGCTAAGCTCTCAAGCGTGCGGGATCCATACCATTATCCTAATAACGATAGCCATTCAAGTGGAGATGATTTAGAGGAAGAGAATGATTGGCGTTGGGAGGCCGAGGCGGATTTTACATTGACCCACGTTTGGCCGAAAGGTGGTGATCTTGCCAGAGGTATTGTCTACGTACGTTCATTTCGCCACATGCATAACCATTATCATTTTACTTATCGCTTCTTCAGCATCACGATGCCTCCACACAAATACATATAACAGTCAACACAAAGAAGATTCCTGGCCGGAAAGGCGTAGGGAACAAACCCTTTGTGTTCCATGCCTATGGTTCGCTCAATCTAGATTTGCCTGATGCACCACTTCATCTCGGTGATGTCGATGTAACACGATTCAATGCATTTGGTGCATTTGAGGAATACTTGAAAGCTCGTAAAGATGTGGACGAAATGCGAAATTCTGATGGAGCTGACCTAGACGACGAAGATGACGACTTGGATATTGATCCTGATATGGTACGTCCAACATGATATGCACTACACTGTGGCCGACTTAAACTCTCCCCATTCAGTCTTGTGCTACACTTCCTATGTATTCTTCATCACCCAATCCCTTCATACCCATTACGCCATTTCCAACAGAACGGTTACACGGTTTACGAGTTGAGCGTACTTCAAACAGAATATTGAAGCTTACAAAGAAGGGTATGCAAGATGCAGGGCTGGATGATGATGATGAAGATGATGAGGATGTTCAAGAGAAAGACGAGCTGATTGATGACGAAGTGCTATTGGAGGGTGATGAAGCATCAGAGAGACCAGAAGATTGGGACCCATTTCGTGACGAGGCAGAGCTATGTCGCTAAAGCAGTTTCACGATGTGATTGGGTTTATGACTTCTTCCGGTTTACACACGCATTATTGGGGACAATGGAAGTACAATGTAAAAGTATACAGCATTTCATATTTCGTATTTGTAGTTGCATGTTAATAGGCATAATACTAACTGGCTGTTGAATGACAAGTGTAGCATTGTATCATTATTGCTATCGTGGGTGTTTTGGCCGTCGAATGCATCTCATAAATGCTAGACTCAACGGACTTGGACAAAAAAGGCTGGAATCTGACTGGCAGAGGTGTGCGAGTACTTATGTGGGATAACATTGTCGTAGGATATCAGAATGAGTACACGTTACGACCGCCATAAAAATCCGGCGTGAAAGCATCACGGTATAACGTTGAGAAGAGACGCATCACCCATTTCGATCTGTTCCAGCCGTTTTTTTTGCTGTAACTTCCGGGTTTCTAATCGCTTTATTGCCATCGCCATCTCTTGCACAGTAGTCGAGCGTTGCAGGAAATCTTCTGTGTGTGAAACATAGAATAATCTATATGTCCTCACGCACACTCTGATCTCAAGAGCGCCTTGGGCAATAACGTCTGGAGGAGCTCTATCCGCTGTGGAAGGCAGATTCCTATGATTTCATCAAAGTCAAGTAGTTCATCATGTCAGAATTGGATTTTATAAAAGAGCTTCACACATACTTTCTTAAAAATGGTCGTTTCATGCGAGAGTGAGACAGGCCTTCCGTATCGCCGCTCTGTAACTTGCTTAGCACTGGTGTTAGGAGGGGTACGTAAAAGACATCATTTACCGAGACAAATGAATCGACATAAGACTGCCAGCGCTCGGTCAGTGCTTCCGAGTCGTCCATGTTGGCAGAATCTTTGCCAATCAACTGAACTGTCACAGTCTTCGAGTCGCAGAGCTAAAAGAGCAACGAATTAACACAGAAAGACAACATGTAGACAGTGAATGCAAAAAATACCCAGTCAATTCGAAATATGTTTTCATCAGGTCCCAACACATTTTCGGTAAAGCGGCGACTATTAAGCTGATCTTGGGTAGATGGCGAAACAAGGGCTCGGTCGCGTTTAAGGAGCTCATATAATTCCTGACTTCTAGAATCTGCGAGTGCGAGCTGGACCTATGAAGTGGAGAAAAGTTCTGACAGTTTCCCTGGTGTGAGAACTAAATGTGGCTTACTTGCTTGATGAATGCACCAATGACTTTGTCGATCGTGAAGAGACGAAAAGCGTCCTGGTAGTCCATGGATGATGAGTTGGATTCCCAGCACTGAAGCAGGACAGACCTTTACGCCGAACATGATGCGCATTTGATCTTCAAACACATGAAGCTCTACCTCGCTATCAAATAATCTTTCGCAGGCATCAAGCATCAAATCGTAGAAATGGAGTTGCATTGAATGCTGGTCTGAGGCATCCTGCATACCCGCAGAAGGGCTAGGCCGTTGGGCAATAGAATTCTCGAGACCCTTGAAAAAGTGCAAACGGTCGTACAAGATCTACGTAGATGGATCAGACGGGTTTGATAAAGGAGTAACAATCCTACTCACCTCAAGTAAACGTAAGAGTACATAGAATATTGTATTACTAAAAAATACGCTCTTCTTTGGTAATTTCTTGAGCATCGCTTCTCGTTGACTGCCATCTGCGCAGTCAACTTGCATCATGTCGGCGATGGCGGGAGATGCGGGCCTCGAAGTAGACGGAGAGGCATCTTGACCGCGGGCCTTTCGACTAGTCGACTTGGCCTGTTCGCTCTTCAGAAGCTTCTTCCTCAAGTCACCGCCATTGCCGGTCTTACGGTTTCCACGACTTGCTGCCCTGGAGCTCCCGCTTGCCACACTAGAGACTTCGGTGTCATCCGCAATGCTAGCAAGATCATCACTCATGTCACTATCTGCCGTTTCTTGAGCTACGGTGAAAGTGCGATTGAATGTCTCAGGGTCCAGCGAAAAGAAAAGGGGGACGAAAGTACGAAGAAAGCCTTCTATCTTCTTACGTTCCGGAAGTGCGATCTGGCCCTGTGTTCGGTCCAAGAAAGAGAATGTCAATTTCAGGACGTCCTGTAGAGTATTGAAATCATCCACTACAAATTCGAGTTGATGTCTTGGTCTCGTGCGTGAAAAAAGAGGATCGATGAAAGACGCTCTTTTGGCCATGTGCTCGTCTCTCGCTGCTTCAATCTGGCTAACAAGTGCTTTTGTCGTGATGGCTTTCTTATCGGATGCCTTGAAAGTGATCGCTTGGTGGTCAAGGCTTTTGTGGTAGTTCCTAGCGTCAACCTCTCGCCACACCTTGTTCCATTCCCGTTGTGCTCTCTTCCATTCCTCCTCTTTTTGTTTTAACCGCATCAAGACTACAGGAATAGCCACCGCAGGCGAATCCTGCATGCTTTGGATAACTTCTGCGCCAGCTTCTCTGCCATATATCTTCTTGATAACCCTCTGATGAATGCTCTTCCCCGAACCGCCAAGATTTGGTTTTAACTTAAAGTTAGGACGATCTTCAGGGCTCAATGTCGCAATTTTGTTGTTTATAGGCTCCAACATACTGATGGTCCGAACAATTGCTTCAATGTGGAAATCGTATTCGTGGCGCTCCTCTTCACTGCGATGGAGAGCTTCTTCATAAATATTTTTCTTGTGTGCGATAAAACCGGAGTCCTCGCTCGTCCACGTCGGATGAGAGACCCAATAGTCGTTAAGTACCGACTTGCACATTTCATCACGACCTGTACAAGAAACATTGGCTTCCTGTATAAACACCTGTGATGAGTGAGGTGTGCAAGAAAAGATGGACACTAACATGATCGGGCAGCTTTCTGTAAAGCCCCACCTGAAGGCTTGTATGCACCCTTCCAGGCCTGAGCGGTGCACTGATGCTCCTGGTTGGAGGGCGAAGGTACCCTTGCTGATGTTGCTGCTCCTCAAGCAACCACCTCTCACGTTCCCTCCTATCATCCCACCCTACAATCTCCCTGAATTGCCTCATCAGCTCTCCTTCCCCCAAGAAGGATCGACTTTCCCTGACCAGCCTCGCAGTGTCAATGTATCCCTGTGTGAAAAGGTTGATAAGTTTCAAGAATTCATTGAACGTCTCGCGATTATCCAATGCCCGTTTCACCCGGTCAAAGAAATGCGCCTCGTCATTTGTCGGCTCAGGAGTCGGTATACGGGTATGCTGTTGCGAGAACGATGGCTGCGATGGACGTCTGGGAGAAGGGGCAGCGAGATACTTTGAAGATGAGGCAAAATCAACACTAGCTACGCCATTTGCATTCTAGTATTTGATAATAAGTATAATAAATATAAACATATTTCACTGTGCAGTACCTTATTAGACGCGCTAGCTCTAGTACCGACATCCCTGTCCTTTTCTCTATCGACCACTTTGCGTTTTCTTTTCTGTGGCAGAGCAGACCCGGTGCCATCAGATGTAGCAGGCACAGGGTCGTATTTTCGTCTGGAACTTCTGGTGTCCAAAGCAGGTGTGTTGGTTCGCGTATGCCTGCCAGGGGGCAGAGCCGAATAACTCTCTTCTATCTCATCGAAAAGCTGTTGACTTTTCTCCGGCATAAAAATTCGAAAATCAGATCGCAAATCAGGGGCATCTTTGAATAGCTTGGCAATTTCAGCCGACACTTCTCTCTAGGATGATTATATTGGTTCAGCATATAAAAGCTTTACAGAGAGATATGACGATGTACCTCGTCGATTGCATCTGACTTGTTATGATAACGACCTAATATTTCTAGAAATTGACGATAGGTTGCTTCATCACAACGCTGTTTGATCTTCTGGACATATTGTACCGCAGGCTCGATGGTAATTCCATCTTGGCCATATATGTTTGAATCCGGAGACCCAGGAGGCTGAGGGGGAAACAGACTATGCGAGAATGGTTGAGAATTTGATCCACCTATTTCGGAGGATGAAAATGCCGATGGTTCTGAAGGATGTACCACACTTGAGGGAAGGCTCGGAAAAGTTGACCATAGGAGGTTGCCCTTACCAGGACCGTCGTTAGTTGATTGCATCATTGTGCCAGAGGGCGTGGTAACAGTAATGTAATTGGCATCCTGTGGGTCAGTGGAGCACTCAATACGGTACCCAACAGGAAGAAAAGTGTTGAAGCCCTGTATGAGCGCTGGGTGACCGTTGAAAAGATATGATACTCGTTTGATGACGCCGGGAGTATCGATCCTAGTATTTGGATAAACAAACAAGATCGGGAATATAACCGAAATGCACTTACAGTTCGCTCTTGAAATCTTTCATAATGTCAAGAAAGTGGTTGTAAACGTCGGGCTGGTCGTGGAATTGCATTTTGACAGCATCAAGATAGCTGAGCGCATCTGTGACATTCAAAGGCCTATCCAAAGGTGTGTTTTGGACTTGCGCCTCTATATAAGACACAGGTGGTAGTCTGGTTGATGAAGACTGTGGTCGAGGAGGGACCATGGGTGGAGGGACAGAAGGATCAATGGCAAGAGGCAAATTTTCAAGCGAATCCAAGCGGGATGAGCCCTCAGGCGCAGGTACAGAAGGTGAAGCTGGTAGTTCTTTTGTAGCAGTGCTGGCAGGGGCATCATTCGTGACTGTAGGGACCGAGGGTTCACCTAAGGGTGCAGCCGCTGAGTCCTGAGACGCCGGTTCTGGAGCCGACGGTGCAGGCGCTTGCTCCTTTACGTCCACAGCGACATCTACGTCGATGTCCTGCGGTGGAACAACAGGCTTTTCTTGCTCGCCGTCCATAATTATTGCTCGAAGCTTTCGACACGGAGAGGTTATACTTTAAAAGCAACCTGACAAGAATGATTCGCTGCGATCAGAGGCTAGGCGTGGGCATTTTGGGAACCGAGTCCGGGATCACGCGGATCTGGACTGTGAATGTGCGACAGTTTATTATGGGGCATATGGTGTAGCTGGTTATCACATCCGCTTAGCATTTGGCTAGGCTGCGGGGGGTCTCCGGTTCGAGTCCGGATTTGTCCACTTTTTGTTTCTTTTTCTTCTTCGCCTTGCCAAGGACCCACGTGTGTTTCTCCCAAGACTTACATACAAGGCCTGTGGCTGTCAGACTGGGCACTCCTTATGCCAGTCCTTTCTCCACAGAACTACTTCTAGTCCTGTGCGTCTGTCTAACGGCTCCACCTGCTCTATTCCTACATAAACCTCATCCTTAATTTTTCTTCGCCTGCGCATTATATATGGCTGAGCGTGCCAACGAGTCTCCCATTCCTGACGACATCGCTCTCGATGAGGATGCACCTGGTCCCCCGATTTCAGTACCAGATACAGGTGATGCTGAGGAGGGCGAGGGCGGGAAGCTCAAGATGATTATGCAGCTCCTCAAAAAGTCTTTGGGGGTAAAGGATATCGCTGCAATGTTCGTCTTTACTGCTTCTTCTTTATCCCATGACTGACGTATACCATACATGTGTCTTAGGCGCCTTTCTCTACCTGCTTCATTACTTGAGCCGTTACCTAACTTAGAGTATTGGCATTATTTGGATAGGCCCGACCTCTTTGCTGCGTTGAGTACCATGCTTAGCGCACAGATATCTTGGGAATGCTGACCGTAGCGTCCTTCATTCTTTCACAGAATCAACGACTCCGATGATGCGTTTGAACGGATGCTCGCTGTGGTTCGATTTACTTTTACGAAGGATCTTAAGTTTGTCGTCAGTATTATTAAAAGGTTTTCGTCCCAAGGGTTATTCCATGTCGTCTGATACCTGTTTCTTCATAGCATGGCAAGGTCTGTAAACCGTACAATTCGGTATTGGGCGAGCACTTCCGTTCCCATTGGGATATTCCACCAGTGCAATACTCCTCTGACCCATCCCAACCACCTATTATGCGTATCCACTCTACCAGTAACGTTTCCGTTGCTAAATCTACCAACACCATGCCGTCAGAAACTGCAAGTGTCAAGAGCGTCCGCAGCGGCAGGAGTTCTAAGAGCACGCGTAGCGGTCTCAGCCTCGTTTCCAAGGGCAAGCAGAGTCCATCTACTGCAGCTACCTCACCGCAGCAGATGTCAGATCCAACGCTAGAAGGACACATGTCCAACCTTAGCCTTGGTGATCGTGCTAGTGCAGGTTCCGGCGCACGTGGTGCCGAAGCAGCTCACATCCGAGTGGTCTATCTCACAGAACAGGTTTCTCATCACCCTCCTGTGTCTGCCTACTATGGCTCCTGCCCATCGCGGTCGGTGGAGATGATGGGGATCGACCAGATTTCAGCCAAAGTATCTGGGACGACACTTCGTGTAGCACCGGGATCCTTCAACAAGGGAATATATGTAAGGATTACTGGAGGAGCTGGGGAAGGCGAGACATATCATATCACTCACCCCGTCGCTTCCGTGAATGGTATCTTGAGGGGTAGCTTTTATATCACAGTGGGGGATTCTACGATCATTACTTGCACCGGTAATAAGGGTGGGCCGAGTCTGAGAGCTATTATCGAATATAAGGAAGAGGTGCGCCATTAGATATCATCTAGGACGATCTTGCTAATCACTATCGCTAGTCCTGGTTGGGACGGGCTCACTTCTTGATAGAAGGTGTAATCCACACCTATGACGAGAACGAGACGCTACACGAGGGATGGACCAAGGCTAAACATGTCCCGCAGTCTCGTATCCTTGCCGTCTTTGATGGATGTTGGCGCAATCGCGTCCGCTGGCGGCGCACGGCGACGTCGACATCCGAAGTAGATGTAACGTCTCCTGTAGACTCCGAGTACGCAACGCTTGTGGATCTCTCGACCATCCAAATGGTACCGAAGGAGGTCCGACCATTGGAGAAACAGCTCTCTAACGAGAGTCGCAAGCTGTGGGACAGTGTAACGACTCGACTGTTAAATAAAGAATACGGTGAAGCGACGAAGCACAAGCTTGCAATTGAACAGAAACAACGCGATGAAGCTGCCGAGAGGAAGAGGAAGGGAGCACAGTGAGCTTTTTCCCCTTGTGCTAATGCTGTAGGCTATCAGGCTGATTGCTGATGGGTGTGATGTAGATTTATACCCCGCTACTTTGAGAATGATATCAGCTCCGGTGTACCCATTCTTACAGAGGAGGGTCTCAAAGCTATAGCAGAAGAATTGGCGGAAGAATCAGTATTATGTTTGAAAGGCTCCGCCGTAGAGGCAGACTCATAATATGGACACCAGTGGACAGTTTTCCTCTTCACCCGTATACGAAATGAGTACTATCCTCTTTTTGAATCGATTTTTTGCTGTTATGCCTTCCTCAAATATTTGTTTCTGTTACTATCTCTGATGATTATGTCCCGACGAGTCCTTTTATACCACACGAATCATAAACTTATACAGGCAAGCCTACAGTAGTCCTGAGGTGCAAGATTTCTTTGTGATCTTGATCTAGGTGGTGGCAGTGCTCCTCCATCTATCGGGCATATGGTGTAGCTGGTTATCACATCCGCTTAGCATTTGGCTAGGCTGCGGGGGGTCTCCGGTTCGAGTCCGGATTTGTCCACTTTTTGGTTCCGTTAAGTGATGATTATGCTGGGGGACGAACTAGTATCCTCTTTCATGTTGCTTGCGATCTCATTGTTGGTTGAGGCTTCTCTTTTTTTTTTTTTAATTGATTTAATTGATTTTATATCTGTGATAAGTGAGTGCTATAGAACTCTCATAAAAAATGGTTCTTCCAACTCGCCCCAGCATGCCCTATTACGGTGCTCCACCACAATCCACTGTGATAGCTGGACAATAGCTATGGTGAGGCCTATATTATCCAACCTAAACTGTAAACTGATGTATATTCCACTTATATCAGGGTGGAACCATTTATATACATAACTGGTCGTCAGAAACGCCTCTGGCGCGTTGACGAAAGCAGCGGCCGCGTTTGGCCCCCCTCTGTGTCAACAATGTCATATTGTGCAAGCCAGCCAGCCAACTCCCCTTTTCGATACGTTAAAAATCTTCTCCGACCCTATGTCAAGCAGGCACAACTCACCAGGTCATCCTGTGTTTGCACGGGTGTAGTCAATCTAAGATGCTGGGCTACGTTACAAAACGCGACCCGGATGTCACGTCTTTTGTCTGTATGTCTCTCCAAGACACGTTGGATATGAACGAAGATCCAGATCCCAAGCGCTCATTATACAGAAACATTACACATCTTGAACTTGACAACCCGTTAGCATAATCCAATGGCATGGGCCCCTAATCTCGCTCTTCTCCCTCGTCAGACTCACTCTCCTTCCGCTTTTCTTCGGATTCCCAGGTCAGACTGGCAATACTTACCACGATGCTTTATATTTGCGATAAGCGGAGGGTGTAAAAGCCTGAAATATGTGTATTATTCGGCGCAGTAGGCTTTGGACAAAATAGTTCGGCAACCCTCCTCCCCATAGAGAATGTTATCAGCGACCCTCGGTTGTGACCTTGCCCCTGAGAGGCTGAGTTTGATACTAGTGCTCGTGGTCCTGGGCTATGTGGTTTTGTTCCGAAGACATTGCTTTGAAACGGCGAGGCCTGCATGTCCATGGTGAACGTGAGTTCGATGGGTCGAGTAACATGTTTTGTGCTAATTATACTCGGCGTACAGCTCAGTGCATCTTGGCATTGTATTTTGCTCCCTGAAG
Source organism: Serpula lacrymans var. lacrymans S7.9 (assembly GCF_000218685.1). NCBI lineage: Eukaryota > Fungi > Basidiomycota > Agaricomycetes > Boletales > Serpulaceae > Serpula > Serpula lacrymans. The sequence goes on along the minus strand of NW_006763291.1, from coordinate 1,656,194 downwards.
CTCATTGACACTTCCGGTCCATTGGTGTTATGGCCATCATCGGAATCTCTCGACAACTCGACATCAAACCAAAACCTCACAGCTATCCTAGTAGAGCAGTGATAGAGGAAGAATCGTACACAATATCTCCTTTACAATTCGCTTATGCGGCGCATTGCGACAGATGCCCTTCGCATTAATTATAATATTGGCTGTACTTAATACTATATAGCTCAATGTCACCGGACCGCGACTTTTCCACATGCACTCGCTGCCTAGCTGAGACACACGCCACGGTACTACTGTGTTATAATTACTCTATTTCGAAGGCCCTTGTACACAGCACAAAAATGACACGGGCTTCACGCCTTAAGCTTGGACGGTGGGTATGTACCTGAAGGATACTAGCACTCAAGACACCCTCCATAAGGCAAACTTTAGCGCTTCAGACTGAGTTACCTTATCACTTGCTCTCAACGCCTTAGTCTCTGGTGTAGATGTTGCCGATGAACACTCTCCGTTATGTTTATCGCACGTGCTTTGTGAACGTTGTCTTCAGCAGCTTCTTGCTATTGTCCTTCGTTGCTGGCGTAGATGGATCAAGTTGCGATTCCCTGGAGTGAGTAGTCGACTCCCATCTTTGACTAGCTAATTTCCCAAACATTTATTTCATCCCCATCCCCATATATACGTATGATCCAGACCCTCCCAATGTTATAACCAAAACTCGAGCAAAATAAAGACACTGGCTATTGCAGTGGGTGCGTCTTGTTCTCTTCAATATCGCTTGAAACCTTTTCCTGAGGTCATGCCAATCTTTGGCAGCTGTGACTGTTTTCTGCCTTATATTTTTCTTCTGCATGATTCGAATCGTCCGAGGCCGACGCTACCCTCGTCAGCCAGTCCTGTCGACTGGCAGAATCCCACCACACAGACGTGCACAGCGGTTCGGCCGAATCCGCTCACCAATATTCATGCAGTTTCGCAGACAGATGCTAGAGGAGCGCATGGGACCTACAAGGGCTCCGGCTCCATCAAATGAGTCGAATTACCCGCCTCCTCTGTATCTACGCCAACCAGAACGACCATATCATGACGCCCGACTGTGGCAAATGAGGCCAGAATCGCAAGTTTCGCAGTCTGCCTCCATAGCACCGCTGATGCCTGTACCAGTAGTCGTAGCTTCGCATCGATCGTCGCTGTCGACATCTAGCCAGCATCATCTCCCGACTTCTCCCCAACAGCGTCCAGTTAGTACGATGCTATCTTCGAGAGCAGAGGAGCATACACAGAACAGCGCAGCGGTGATCGCCCCTTCTAGCTCACCGCCCGTACACCCACCGCCTCGATCAGCCTCAGCGATACCCGCATATAGGGAAAGACAACATACTGGGCCCAGCGTTGCTGGGACAGATCCTGCCAATGACCCGCCACCTGCATATTCCCCCGCATAACTTCTACAAGTCCAATGTATACCAGATCTGATATCCTTTTGTATCACATTATTTAACTGAGATTCTCAGCTTGAACAGGCTTAAGGTTGAGCCACGTTACAACTTTGACAATTTCTGTAAAACATTTCCCTGACGTTAGAAGGTGGTCCTTGCTTTCTAGCTGGCGTTAGCGCCCTCGCACAGGGTACAAGCTTCAGATTTACCATGGTTTGATAGACTTCAACCAATATACCTTCAGTTACCGCAACATTTTTCCGTGAACAAGACATTCAGTCCCAACGAACACGCATTATTTTCCTCGCTATTCCTGTTCTCTTCTCCCATACTGTTTCCACAGTACCACCTCCCTTTCCCCCACCAACCTTATCCATTGGTGTATCTTCTACAGCTCGCATAAACTCTGCGATGCCACCTCCCACTCCGAAATATACTACCTTTGCTGCTACCAGGCAAATGTATTCAGAACTATCATCGGCTGACGCTGACGCATCTCGAAAGGGATATCTGCAGGCGCCATGCATGAGTCGTACTAAACTCGGGAGGTTTTCCGTTCGATACACCGTTTCGGAAGTGAGGACGATGTTGTACTTTCCAGCTGACTGAAGTAGATCGAATGACTTCCATGAACCAGAGAAGAATCGCAGGTGCACCGCATATGTTCGAAGGGACTCCTGAAATGATGTGATGAGCTCAGGGGTGATGCTGACTTCTGAAGGGCTTTCCGGGTCCAATTCAGGTGCGCGGTAGACACTGCCAGCAGGCGACATGTCTATGTGCAAAATCAGTCAAAAGTACAGTACGAGGTAGAGAAAGCTAAAACGTACACCATATCAGAAAGATATTCGGTAATGTGACTAGTTCAAGGACAGAGCTATTATAGTCTTGGAGGTGTATATGAGTATCTTTTTTAGGGGCGTTGGGCGAGGGATTTGATGAGAATATTTCGTGCAGAATGAACAAAGACGGGACCGCAGTTCCGCAGCCGATCTGGAGTTCTATTATTTGATGATAGAGACCTTTCAATGAATTTATAAATGCATACCTCCAGTACACGGTTTCCCGTGAAGTTATTATCACTCAATCCTACTTTGTAATCTTCCAAGTAGCTGACCAAGTCCAAACTACATTCCCAAGTCTTCAATCCGCCTTCATAAACAAATGGCACAAGATCCGACGGTGCATCTAAGAAGTGCAGAGCCGAACGCTTATGACTGTCGGATGTCCCACTCGCACCACCGACATCTTCAGATATCAGCTGAAATCGGGCATCGAAGAAATCGCGACGTGCGAGTGTCAAACATCGATCCGATGAGAGTGGTATGTGAAGCGGAGAATAAGAGATGAGGGAAGGGAGAGTGTCTAGCTGAACTTGATGCAGAACAACGGTTTCTCAGATTTATCACTTTGAATAATAAAGAAGGCACGAACAAGGGTGGAAAGCTCTATCTCAGTGAAAGGCTCCTCGTCAACACAGTTTTCTGAGATACTTTTCGTATTTTCGCTGGCTTGTTGTGCTTCATTGTTGGTTTCCTCATCAACGTCGAAATTAAATTTGAACATAGCGGTTCATGATATGGAGAAATGCGATAAAGAGATGGCACCCGGTTGGTGGCTGTGTCAATACGGCACCGGCCTTTGTACGTGAAATGGCTGTCTCTCCCCTCGTCCTTTGACAACGGACTCATAAGTAAAGCTCAGATCTCGTGGTTCTCTTTAGCCTATATAGTTATACCGCTCTCCCCTCTATTTGAAGCAAGACTTCAGTAATTGGATATCCATCTCCATACCATGCGAGTCTCGTTTTCCTCCATATTGACATTGGCCTTGGGCTCCACCGTCGTGCCGCAAGTGCTGGCTTGGGGAGCAGCAGGTCCGTACCATTTGCTTCAAATTGTCCTCGCGTCCTAACTTATCTTACTATCTAGGACACGAAATAGTGGCGACAATAGCTCAAATACACCTTCACCCCTCCGTATTACCCACACTCTGCTATATCCTGAACTACAACGGCACATGTCATCTCGCACCCGTAGCTGCATGGGCTGACAAGATCCGATATCTTCCACAATTCAGATGGACGGCACCTTTGCACTACATTGGTGCTGTAGACGACTATCCTAGCGAAACTTGTGCGTTCCCCGGAGAACGTGGTTGGGAGGGCAAGAATGATATCAATGTACTCAACGGTATTAGAAACGTCACTGGTGTCCTGGAAGATTGGGTGGACCTACGCAGGGCCGGTGTTACTACTGCGTCTGACAATGCAGGGGCACAGGAAGCGCTCAAATTCCTTATACATTTCCTGGGGGACATGCACATGCCTTTGCACCTAACAGGGAGAGATCGCGGTGGAAATGGCGACAAGGTTACATTCGACGGTCGAGTGACCAGTAAGGGCTCTTATCTTCATCTCCTAAGATAATACTCATGATTGCCGTTTGTCACGCGCAGATCTTCATTCCGTCTGGGATGGTCTCCTCATTGCGCAGCGCCTCCGAACTATACCTAGCAATTATACGCGTCCCCTTCCTTTGAATAACGTGGAACGTCATCTCCGCGGTACAATCTATGACCCATACGTCCGTCGTCTCATATGGGAGGGTGTACTAGGCAAATACCATGATGAGCTGCAGTCATGGCTCACATGTCCGTCTACTGATGCCGCTACACCCGTTACACAGTCGATGTGGCAGCAAGTCGTATCCTTATTTATTGGCCAACAATCAAAGGATGGAGGATTGGGTACGGATGATGAAGTGTTGTGCCCTTACTATTGGGCTAAACCTATCCATGCGTTAAATTGCGAGATTGCATTCCCCAAGGAACTGGACGAGCCTCCTTATAGCCATGCGCTCTCGATCGACGACACTAACCAATTCGATGAATCTGCTTCATGGAGAAAGAAGATCCAGTATCTCGAGCTTGACACTCCCAAATATGCTGGTGTCATCAGAGAAGAGTGGATTGTAGAGAAGCTGCTTATCCAGGGTGGTATCAGGCTTGCTGCAGTTTTGAACTGGCTTTTCATTGACTCAGAAGAGAATACAAAACGAGAGTTGCTCGTGAACTTGCAGTGAATATTTCCCATGATATCAAATCACCATCCTCACTACGTATTTCTTCTTATACCATCCTCGAGCTCTGCCTAGAATGCATTGAATACAATTATGATTTCAAAAGTTGACAACGAAATTGAATTTAGAACCAAGTACTGTATTATACACATTCAAGTAGGACGTGAGGCCCATATATAACACAAAAAAAAGGATCAATTGGGTACCTATGCAATTGAAGTCAGCATAAATTTTTTTCTACAAGCCAGGGCAGATGAGGTCAGAAAAGCCAGTGTTTTCTTGTTCCACGCCACACCATAGCAGTACAACCCACAAGTGCACCCCAAGACGGGATGTACATGTATGCCCTTGTAAAACAAGAGTGGTCGCAGCCACCAAGCAATAGACGAGTAATTCAACGAATGGATGAACTTGTTTTCGTCTCGAAGGGTGGAATGGATTGGGAAAAGGCTTACCATCACATAGACAACCGACGAAGCACAAAAAATTCACTGTGAAAGACTGCATTAGTTGTTGAAGATTGGAAAGGTAAGTGTGAAAAAGAATCAGAATGAGAGTTTTGGTAAAAAGGTTTCCACAAGGAGATTACTCTCTCTTTCGGAAGCAGAACTGAATAGTGTATTCATCACAGAACAAGGGCATATCACTGGCCATATCCTGAATAAGAGAAACTCACCATTAGTATTACATGCCGCTCAGGAGTGAGTAGCCCATGACACTCAATTCTACCACAGTTTTTTCGGATTTTATATCATTTGCCCAACTGTACAGCTGAGTTAAGGCTCCGCCTTTAACGGAGTTTGTAAAACTCCCTTATAAGCACCTCGTCTCCTCTTTAAGTATTACTCAATGATTATGAATATGGTCGGTGGTTTGGGATGTGTCACTAGTAAGTTTCTGTTGTGCCCTTTTCTTTTCTTGCTATATTCCATTTTGCTATGATGATATCTTTCCATATTTCGAGTCGGTGACGTTTATCAATGATCCATACTCGCAACATGCATCACCAACTGAGCTTCTTTTGCTTTGTTTCACTATTCCAGCCAACCAATATGGGACGCTCACATACATTTATCACTTTTAGGTTTACCTTGATAGGTTTGTTGCCATGGGCAACATCGTCAGTTACTCCAGTTCTTAAATCGTACTTGTTTTTTTTTGCAGTATGATCGGGTTTTTTTTATGTAGTCCCGGTGAGTCTGCATTTCATCCACCATGATCATTGTTTCCATTTCCCTATGATGCTTTTATAACAATTTACAAGCATATGTCCGACCTTTATGAAGGATACATCATGTTCACTGAGGGTTATTCTGGTATTATTTTCGATAATGGTTACTTATACTCTTCTTTTTACAGATGTCTTTAAATCTTATGCGGTTCGTGTAACGATACCTTCCTTGTACACTGTAATTTGGTAGACGTTCATATCAATTTATACACTTGTTTTGGCGAACGAGTCGTTTAATAATCCTATGTAATGAATGCAAACACTACCCTCTGAAATCAAACTCGTTAAAGATATAAAAACTTGGATATAAAGTTCTTTTTCGTTATTTGCGAAATATTTGAACAGCTCTTGGTGACAAGATTATTCCAAGCGTTCCCAGCGCAACCTTGCCACTGAGCGAAGAATATAGAAATAGTGAGGACAGTACAAATCGCGAGACTCGAGAAGACAGACAAAAACACTAAGAATAAAACACATCATCACTCTCCCCTGCAAGTCACCAGTTTATGCAAGCTCAGCTTTGCGAGCCTGCACCGTTCCCGTTGTAGCCTCCTCCGTTGGTCGCATAGTTATGCGCTTCCGAGTCCTTTCCATCAAGGGCTTCCTGAATCATCGATATTGTACTTTCCAGACTCCTTCTCCTGGTACTCGGGCTTGTCATCGTCGTGCCGAGACTGGCCTGTCGTCCGTGTCTAGGCTTGAATGGCGTACGTGGCGGTGATGTCGGCGACATGGGTGACGACGGCGTGAGAGGCGAAACACTGCCTGACGTCGAAGATGAAATTCCCCCACTCGCCAAAGCTGATTCGATACTCGCAGAGAGACCTGCAGGAGAAAGAGGAGGGTCGTTACCATCTGAAGGCGTACCGGGGATAGAGTCTTGAGACTGGGCCTGTGCAAGGTAGGCCTTAGCTTCTTCCGCGTCGAAGAGATCGGGAGGCAGCCGTTCGTTTTCGATATCTGACTTCCGTCTGTAAAGATTTAGTCAGTGGTAGATCAACAGGAGCTACAGACGACATCACATACGCATCCTCAAATCCAGAGATGGCATCTTTGATGCCCTCAGAGCCCAGGGCAAGGGTTCCATAAGGTAATTTGCTTGAGCCAGATACACTCTTAAGCTCTGAGACCTTCTCAGACTCTTCACTATAAGCGAGTTATTAGTTCAGTAAAGTTATATAATATTTACAGATGGATGGAAACAAACCGGAGTAAAGCAAACACTCTGGCCATGCGGCCCACCGCGAGGATCTTGTTCTTGATGACCTTTCGTCGCTCGATAGTGTCCTCTGGTTGAGAAACGGGAGAAACAACCTCTTCTTCAGACTCTTCAAGTTCTTCTTTGGTACATGTATTCAATACAGCGACCAACATATCGGTAACTAAAACAAAGTTTGTCAAGTTTGCCAAAGTGATATCATGGAAATTTGCCACTGACTTTTCTCCCCTACGAAAGGTAAACTCCAAGTAAAGACATCCATGAAATTGGGGAGCCAGTACGGGTGGGGTGTGCAATTGAATTGACGGATGTTCATCACGTTACTCTCATACTTCAAAACTGCAGCCTTGTTGTTGTACACGTCAAGGTAATTCGGAGCAGAGAAGATAGTCATAACGGAAGGGAAACCTGTTGTTTTTGTCTTCCGATACATGCGATAGCTAGTGATGTGATCATCATGAGCAATCAGATTGGGTAAGTTTGAATGGCAAGCGCACCCAGCATCTTGTGCTTCATGCGCACGAATGATAGAAAGTAGGTTGTTCCGCTCGAGAAACTGACATGCAGCTTGATAGCTATCTCGACTTTGAGTATCAAGGGGCAGCAAGATATAGGTATATTACTTACGTGAAGAAGTATGAGCATCCTCTGACGTGATTATGCACAAAATTTTCATTGTTAGTCTCTTGTCCGAAAGGTTCAATAGGGTCAGCCCATAGAATATCACACATTAAACCATGCGTAGGCGGTTCACGGAACCGATCAATCTACCAAATCGATGTTAACACTGATGATGACACTGAAGAAAACAGAAGAAGCGTACCGCGCGAATGTCATCTAGAGTATTGAGCTCAGGGGACAAACCGCCATGTATGCAAAGAAATTGTTTGTTCATGATGGCAGCGAGAGGCAATGCACAGAAAGAATCCATGCATGCGTCATAGATGCGCTCCGAGTACTTGTGTTTGCCTAATATAAAGTTAGCTGAAACCCGAAAGATCCGTTGATAACAGAAATGAAATTCACATTCTAGTTTAAATGTGAAGTAGTCGGTCAAGTGTCTGCACTCGTGATTACCGCGGAGAAGGAAAAGGGTGTCAGGGTACCATATTTTGAGGGACCAGAGATAAAGCACACACTACGAGAACAGTTAGCGAAAGTATTTTAGATCCGAGGGATTCCATACTTCGATGCTGAAATATCCTCGATCAACATAGTCTCCGAGGAAGAGATAACGTGTATCGGCAGGACTCCCACCGACTTCAAAAAGTTTCATCAGGTCATACTGGGAGAGTCAAAGGTATCAACGACGTGGATTGAAAGGTACGAGTGCGAGAAATTCACATATTGGCCGTGGATATCTCCGCAAACTATAATATGAACATAATTGAGAAAAACTGATGTGAACATGATCCTTGTCTGTGGTAATGAGCCCTTACCTGTGATTGGGGCATCGACCTGAAGGACATTAGGCTCAGCACGGAGTAGCTCTGTTCCCCTATCTATAATCCATATCGCCTGCTCCTCGCTAAGACGACCTTCGCGATAAAAGTGATTTTTTAGAAAGGCTATATCAGGTTTGTTTGGATCCTGCCGTGAAAAGAATTGCGCCTCTGTTGGTATACCCATAGCTGGTGCCTGGACCTGTAATTGATCATACGAGCTTTAACAACCTCCTGCACGACATAAAAGAGATATGAAGCGTGGCGTACATCTTTAACGACTCGTTCTTGTGTGCTGATCGTGTTGCCGTCTTCGAGGACGTGTTGGGTGAAATCAATATCTGGCGCAGGCCCCTTATGCTGAATTTGTTCTATAGCCTTGTCGACATGGGCTTGGGCGATGTGCATGATCACTGGGAATCTACGGGGGGATAACGATTGTTGCTGAAGATGAACAGAAGGGCGCTCAGATCTTTAGTGGTGGATGCAGTATAGGTGGGTGGCGGGGTTCCAACGCCACCGTGACACTGACTCTTGAATACACAGCATGCCTTGTCAATAAGACAGTGCAGGGCTGGCTATATTAGCCGTGCATATTATCGATATCGTTGATGTCAGTGAAGTAACCTGCCTAAATATCTGCCCCCCATCTTACGTTGTCGTAAAGCATGTTGGGGAAGAAGCCACCGCACGGGACGTATGATACAAAAGGTACATATGAAAGCACGACTGATTAATCACGACCCAAAATATGCGTGTAATACATGCTTCGCAACATTAAATCCCAATAGCGACACTATATAACTTGTGAAAAGCGGGAGAAGAGGCGCCAGTAAAATCTCAGTTCGGATGAGAAACGGCAGAGCTGTCAAAGGAGCAGTAATTAACATGGGGGTGGTTAAACTTCCTCAAGTAAATGTAATTTTACCATTCAATCCCAGATATATCCCATAAATATACTGGCCAAAGCTGCCAGGGATATATTAGTTGGCGATCCAGAGCACAATAATCAAAACTTGCCCGGCTAGATATAGAGTGTTGCCCACCCAAAGGCAGACCCAGTTATCCTTCAGGACGACAGGCAGCAGAAATAGCTGTGCGAGATAGAGTGTAAGATAAAGAGGGAAAAAAGCATTCGTGTGGACATCAAATGCATAGGCCCACTCGACACCAGAATCCGCAGTAGCCGTATGAGAAGAGGGCGAAAGTAAAACACGATTAGAAAACAGCCTGAAAAATCAGTCATGAACACCATCACAATGAATACACTATTACCTTACCATATTATCGTGGCGACAATTGCACCAACAAAAAGGTAATCTCGTATTATCATCACCAAGGCCAGCTTTATTGCTTCGGGCGGTGAGCTCCTGTATACGACTGACCAGGCAACGGCGGAGACTGCATTTTGGAACTTAATACAAATCCGAAACAGTGCACAGACTGGGACGCACCAAAAAGGCAGGCGAACAGAAGGATGAGAATCGCAGGGTCATCCCTTGCCCAGGTGTTTTTCGTTTCTAGAGGACGAAAGCTTAGCAAAAAAAAATGCAGGTATGTGTAGCATGGAGCTTCACGTTTGTGATAATACACGTTGCGATAACTGTCGTAATATCAATTGACAAAGATGAGGCGTATGGACGTCGGGGATGAGCTCACACTCTCTTCGGGGCTAGACACAGATATGATAGTTGCCAGAAAGCCAGTTCAAAGTCCTAGGTGCAAGTAAACTTAGCCAAACCCAGTGCAAAAGACCAACAAGTGCGTTCAGACCATTTGCTGGAATCTATGCAAACGTCGAAATATAACAGGCACTCTACTCGATACTGACATAGACGTCCCTGGTAAATTATGGCTGGGATAAGCTGGCGAGGTCATAGGAAGAATCGCCATATCAGCACGAGTTTGCGGGCGAAGCGAAAGAGTGGAAGAATAAGACAGTTTGGAAAGATAGACCCGGTGTAAGTGAATTGCAGCAAACGTTGTGTAGCACGTCCCGCCAGGTGTGGTCTCCGAAATGTGCCGCGCCACCGATGTGTTCTGAGTTTGTCATATTGAAGCGGAGTCTTATATTCCATCCAGCGCTACGCATTACCAAATCTCTTTCCGCGTCGCCTCTGTCGAAAGACTTCTTCCTATTGCTATAATCTCTTTGGTATTATCAGGATGGAAGACACAGAGGTTCTCGACTGGGGAAACGAGGAGGACGAGAAAGGCTTTGGAGATGGCGAGTATGTAGGTGCAGATGCAGAAGACGCAGAAGATGCAGTGTCGCTTGGGGGCGACGAGGACGACGAGTTCTATGCTTACCAGGCTAAGAATCCACAGGACGTTTTTCAGGGCGACCAAACGCCCCCAAGGTCTCCTTCTCATATGGAGCAAATGCAGGATGGCAGACAGCGGAATGCGCGAGCCAGGAGCCGTGGCCCCGAGCGTGAAAATTCAGGTTTTGCACGAAAGCAGTCTCCCGACAATGGGAACACTTTCCAGCAGTCTTCTCCGCTCGGGCGCACACAATCCTTTGGAAAGCTCACCCATGCGCTTCCTCCTAAGCCTGTTGTCTCTAATGTTCCGTTCGTCCATCCTTCTCACCCCTCAATCATTGAAGCTACAGCTATGGCTAGTCGTCCGGAGCGAGAAAGAAAATTGAGCGGTAATCTAACAAAGTCTACCTCTCACGACTCGGGAGATCCTCTTCCACCAGGCTGGGAAACGAAATATCCTAGAAATGGCCGTGGCGTCTATTATTACAATGCTCGTACCAATGAGTCAACGTGGACGCGCCCTACAAGTTCAATTCGACCACAACCTGCCAAGGACAAGGGTCGGTCGGAACCCTTAGATCAACGCGCTCTTGTCAACGACAATCTAGACAAAGGTTCTATAACCAAGACCTCTGACCGTGCACCTCGTTTAGGTCGTCCTGAGGCCGAAGGTCAAGTTTTGTCCTCTTCTCTATCTTACGAGGACCGGCATTATCGTCCAGCAGATGCACCATCCCGCCGTGATGACAAGTCCAATGCTCAAGCATTTTCGCATTTAGATGAACCTCAAGTACTGTCTAGAGTTTACCCTGACAAAACGGTATCTCCTGCACCTCGTTACCGAGAAGACAGTCGTGCGCCACAGTCTCGCCGCCCAGTATCTCCTCCAGCTTTTACTGGTGATCGTATTGCGACAAGAAATTTCCAGCGAGACGCACCTCGAGCTGCATCCCCGCAGCGTTTTTCGGACCGTGCCTGGATATCTCCTCGCGAACTTCAATCTGGAGATCGGCCCCAAAATTCCCGTGAACGTCGATTGCGACAGGAAGACGAAATTCCGTCGGGTTTAGCTCGCGAAGAACGCAAGTTTCATTATGACTCTGAGTGGTCGTCGACACTAAGTACGTTGTTCGCATCATCACATCCCCCACCTATCATATACGGTGCTTTCGTTCCTCCCGAGGTGGAGGGCGCAGCATTATGCAGTTGTCTTGGGATACCTTGGGAGTTGAGCTGTACCTCACCGTATCTATTCTTCTTTATTCGACTTCTTCCTCGATCGACTCAAGGACGCTCATCATGGATCCATATGTTCTTTCATATTCTTTTTTTTATATCCCTCCTATTCTCCTCCTCCCATCTCCCCCCCTTTTCCTTTCTACGTTTGTTCTTTAGGACCTAGATCACCAGTCTCGTATACACGGGATAGCCAACCTAACAGTCGCCAAGCAGATCCCGAAAGTCAACATCACCCCCCTTCTACGACAACAGGCTCCTCGGCAATGCAAAGGCACAAAAGTCACTCATTTCGTTGGTTACCTTCGACACGACCTAATCAGCAGGCTCACGAATTTCGGGTTCGAACCGGCTTTGCTCCGGAGAGGAAGCCAAGGGAATCGTATCCTCCGAGTGCAGAGTTGAGTACGGACATCAATATGACGCATAGACGTACAGATGACCGCGAATTCGAGCCTGTTCCAGGTTCTGCAAAACGTCGTATGTCACCGGAAATCGAACCACCTGTGCAGTTAGACAGATCTCTGCATGTTTCCTCTTCATCCCCCCTGGTCGAGACTCAACGTACGTTCTTTCCATCATTTGCATCCTATCTCATGTCAACGCGATGTCCTATCCGCGCACCCACTCTGCATCTATAGGCCAACGAAAGCGCCAACCTTTACCCCCTCAAACAGCTAGTTTCCGTGAGGGATCGAGATTTTATCCCGCTAAGCCAGAACAGGTGTCTTTACCTTCTTCCGGTGTACCCGGCGGCCCCAAGGATAACGGGTTACCTGCAAGACCCAGCAATATCGATACGAGTCTTCCTTCAGGCCCCAGGAGTCATCCTCAGCTTCTACCAGCGAGGGAGACGGTTTCCGCTGATTATGGTCGCCGCGTTGCTCGAAGTCCTCTTACTGCAGCTGGGACCAGAAGCGGAAACAAAAGGAATGATGGTGGTTTTGCTGATGAGAATGCGAGAGATACAGCAATGGATGTTGATGACTTACCTTCTGCAAGGCACTCTTCTTTGAAGTCTATTGACCTCCCCCGTCGACCTACATCCAGCGGTATCGATGCCGAGGGGCATGGTGATGCTTTACCCAGAGGACCAAGGGCAATGGCGAGCAAACCGGGGCCCCAGCTATTTTCAGGACGATCGCCTACCAATCCGCTTTTTGTACAACGTGCAGATAGAACTGATTATGAAGGAAACAGCTTGAAGGACCGCTCACTCCATGCCACTCGCGATGGCGGTTTCGACTCACGTCGTGATGTGTATCAGCCAGACGGTCGTTCGCGCCATGATCCTCGCCCCAGTGACATCCCAGATGCACGCTCCCGCGATTACTTTCGAGCCCGTCCAAGTGTAGGACATTATCAGGTTAGTCGTATCCGTAAATAATCCTTACTCTGGTTGTGATTTGGCTTCTTTAGGATCGGCAAGATTTACCTAGAGAAATCCCACAGCGTCGAGAGGATATTTTACGTCCAATCCATGGGCAGGTTCCAAAAGTCTCGGGCACTAACAGCATACCTATTGGGAGCAGAAAAGGTCAATTTCCCAGCGCCTCTACTGATTCTGTAGCGACACCATTTTCTGCCATTACTGGTGATCGCCGCCAGGAACCACTTATGAATGAAGGTGAACGTGGACGAAACAAGGGAGCACGATATAGTCCTCTTATCAGTAGAGAATCTTATGAACGTCCTGTAAGTCAATATTTCAGTGGCCATGATATCTATCCATTCATGATATCCAATCAGCCCCACTTTGATGTACCTCTCCAGCAATCTGCTCAACAGGTTATTGAGAACGATCAAGGGAAAAATGGCCGAACCGTCTCTCCTGTATGTATATTGTCTGACCAGCATGATTACTAGTATAACTAAGTCATAATATGCAGATATCCATCCGTCGCCCCCTTTCTCCTCCTTTATCGGGCCGTAATACTTCGGCTAATGTAGCTCCTCGTTCGTGGCATGGTGGGAAAGAGGTGCGTTATTATATTCACCTGATGATCTCGTTGGCTTAAGCGCGTGTACCAGTCGCGATTCGGTCCACCCATTGGCCCAGCTGAGTCTACACGCCCATGGGTACCTAGAAGGCAGTCCCCGGATGCTCACCATCCGACCAGTCAATATCGTGACGACTCTCATGGATCTCCTCCGCCTTTATCCAGAGACTCTTCTATGGTCTCCCTTTGGGAGGAACCGCCGTACTCTACAGAACGAGCGCGCTCCGCTGGTCGTCACCCAGAAAGTCCCCGTCAGCGTGTTCCTTTTGATAATACAACTTATCCGACTTCCCGTGAAAGTTACAGTTTGCGTCACAAGAGCAACTACCCGGAGCACGATCGAGACCAGGTCTCCACTCGTCCAATTGCTCGTCGTAATTCCCTCACTTTGGAAGGACGCCTAAGCGACCATCATGAGATGCAAGGATCTCGTGGCCCTCGTGGCATGCCTGTGGCTCATAAATTTAATAGCAACACCGCAGACTCTACTCGAGCGAGTTTCCAAGATGCGAAGGGGGACCATTATGTGGTTAATGATGACCGAGGTGGCATAAACCAGCAATCAGAACGAGAGCCTTTCCTTGCATCCACTGCCGCAAAAATGCATGGAGAGCGTGCGGTCCCAGCTATGGTAGCCCCCTTGCTGCCTCGCCCAGATGATGAACCTGCGCGCACTCTTGGTGCAAGAATGCGATCCCGTCGGACTGAATTAACAGCTGACAACATTCGCTCTGATCATTTTGTTGATGAGGTGCCGCGACCAAGTGAACGGAGTAGTGAATACTTTGGTGATTCCGGAGGAAGGTCACCGAAGTCTAGCTACGATCGCTCAGCTCCCCGTCGCGGAGGCTCTCTTTTGGATCGCCTATCCCTCGACACTGCCAACGCTGCTACAGGTACAACAGCGACACAGTCTCCATCGCTCAGAGAGCGTGTACAGCTACCAATCAAGAGAGATAGGGATGAGATGCTGGCGGATGAGACCACTATGGAAGTTGATGAAGAAGGTGATGAAGGCGCTTTGAAAAGAAGTAGGAGACGGAGTACGAAAGGAAGGAGAGGGAAAAGGGTTACTTAAATCATCGCAATCTTGTCATTTGGCTCTCCTAATTGCAATCGTCACAACTGATGAAGCGTATTATGTTCATCCACTTTGATATCGTATTATGTTTCCGAAATAAAATTACAGTACATTTTATGTGCTCTTTGTATAGCCTACTACACCGATGACTTGTTCTATCTGAGAAGAGGCGGTTACCGCACTCCAGTGATAGAAAGGTCCCATTGCTGCATAACAAAATCCAAATCATCCCTAGGCAACCACCATTCAAGGAACACAAAAAATAGACAATCAACCACCAGAATAATGGTGTAAATAGGACCAGCAAAAGGTCCCAACTCCATAGTCCTGTAAAGTCGAGCAACCAGTTAGTTCAGGTTATTAGAACAGACTAAAGCAGCCTACCGTTGCATTCTACTCCATAGATCGATTTGTTCGGTGGCAAACACAGACTCGTAGACCTTTTCTGTCCGTTCTGCGATGTCATTCCAGTTATAAAAATTCTTTACACGTTCATGAGCCTCCATGGGGCTATGCTTGCCCATCGCGACAATTTCGATCGCCCTTGTCAGGGCAAAGAAAACATCTGGTTCAAATTTCAACAAGCCAGAAACCTGTCGATTGAGAGGGAGAAACAGTACCATCTTCGTCGGGATTAGCCAGCGAGATCATGTCTTCAGGTAGGATTT
This sequence comes from Serpula lacrymans var. lacrymans S7.9, assembly GCF_000218685.1. Taxonomy (NCBI): domain Eukaryota; kingdom Fungi; phylum Basidiomycota; class Agaricomycetes; order Boletales; family Serpulaceae; genus Serpula; species Serpula lacrymans. The sequence goes on along the minus strand of NW_006763291.1, from coordinate 1,640,546 downwards.
CGGGGACACCTCCGACGCGCGTGGCCACGACATATAGACCTGCACAGGCGGCCTCGAGTATGGCAATTCCGAAAGATTCCGTCAAAGAGGTGTTTAGGAATATAGACCCACGAACGAGGACCTTTTACACATTCTATCGGTTTGAGGAGTAATAGAATCATGGATTAGGGCAGCTTACATCTCGTACGTCGCTGTGCCGCACAGGACCAAGTAACTCGATGCGGTCTTGCAAGAGATGTCGCTCCCTCATTTGTAGTAGATCAATCAACTTGGGCCCATCTCCACCTACAAAAAGCCCTGGGTGGATAATCGGACATGACCGTAGTAACATATAATACGTACCTACTATAAAGTTAACGTTTGGGAAAGCAGCACAAATTCTCGGTGCAACGGCTACTAGCAGATCGATACCTTTCCTGTATGCAAGTCGAGACAATACCACAATATTGACTAAAATGGAAAGGATAAGCGCGTTCAGATGAAAGCCAAATCAAGATATGACTCTTACTTGTGTCCAAAGGCAGTGGTTCTGTGGCAGGTTTGAATTGATCTGCTACGAGAGCGTTGGGTATGACGTAGACATTTTGTCTGACTGAGAGTGCTGACGGGTCGTATTCAGATTTCTCGAAAAGCTGGCCGCGTAAAACCGTGTTTTCTCGGCTACAGGAAATACGTTGGTGTCAATGGCACAAATTATAAAACTGTGCAGAAACTAACCCCGTGTGGGATACGCATATAACAGCATCAACATTTTTCAATGCCGCAGCCACTAATTTGTTAGTGAGTATACTTGCAGCGTCCGCAAAGCCAAACAGGCTATGGTCTGTGAACACTGTCCGCACTCCCATTAGGTGTGCATGCAATATAGCCTCCTGTCCAAGAGAAGAAAGGCTCGCGTGGGCATGTATGAGGCAGATGTGTTCTCTCAGCAGGATCGTGCGTAGATACGGAAGGAAGGTAAAGTAGTTCGGTAAAGTGGCCGAAGAGGCGATGGTGGGGAACGGGATATAGTAAATTTTTAGGGAGGGTAGTATCCAGCGAATTCCGACGCGGTCTGGGGGGTGACTGTGGGTGATAACTATGACCTAGGAAATTCAGAGAACTGAGTTGTGTATAGTCAAATCTGCATTGACGCACCTTATGACCTCGGCGTATGAGGCTGATGCTAAGCATGTATGTATGGTTCTCAACACCACCTACGTTTGGATGGAAAAAGTCTGAAACCATGCTGCTCAACCACGTCAAATTATGCTACCTAACGCAACCAGTGGACCTACGCAATGGCCGTTGGAGGCATGGTTGCCGTTACATCCATCCTCGCTGAATAACTGATTGGAGCCAAGCTATGTCCGTCAATCGATTTGCAGGCTATTGAATATTGAATATTGAATATTCGAAAGGCTAAATTGAAAGGACTGCTTTACCGCTTCCTGTATCACGGGATCACGGACGCGCGCCAGAGTGAAGCAGTACCGTGACTTGGACTGGGATGAACACTCCAGTTTCAAGTGACTTTTACTAGTAGCGTCTGTCTGTCTGCTCCCTCAAATTGAACTTTGCACATTAACATACAAGTAAATGACCAGTAAAGTTCATTGATATCAAACTGATGATTGATGACTTTTCTGCAACACTTATAACTAGCGCCAAACTCTAGAGGTCCTCTGTTTCGAGGTCACAATTTAAAGGTAGCGCTCGCCCTCACTGGCACCCCAAGTTCCATCAGTAGGTATCTACGCCAGATGCTCGGTTCTCTCATCTGTTGAGTCTTGGAGAGATACTTGAAGTTTGCCAATACCCTTCAAGATCATCTGAGCTCCATGCTCTCAAAACATCCTCCGATATAATCAACATGTCAGCGGATATATACTCACCACTACCTGAACTGAAGTCATTCCGTCTCCTCACCATTCTCCCACCATCATCAAATCCTGAACTAGTGGAGTGTGAGCTGTCCATCCACCTCTTCAAAGACACCCCGTCATACCATGCCTTGTCGTACACCTGGGGCAGCCCCTACCAACGGGGTTGGCAGATAAAACTCGGGACGCACCTTTTCAATGTCCGAGAAAATCTTTACAAAGCCCTCTATAACATACGTCGCAAAAGACAGATCAGTCATCCTTTGGGCTGATGCAATCTGCATCAATCAAGACGACCTTGATGAGCGACGAGATCAAGTGAGCCAGATGCAGTACATCTATAAAGGGGCGCAAGAGGTGCTCATCTGGCTCGGCGAGGGCTCAGACTTATCTGACACAGCGCTGAATTTCGTTTTGGAGCTGCCTCATCTGTTAGAAGACGCCAAGATTGCTGGCGAAGGCAAGAAAGTGTTAAACGATCCTATGCTCCGGGATCGCTGGATGGCTTTGGGGTGGCTTATGATGCGCCCCTGGTGGAGAAGAGTCTGGGTGACACAAGAAGTTGCCTTTGCTAGATGTGCCAGGATTCTTTGTGGATTGCGATCAATTCCATGGTCTGCGATGGAAGGATTGCTCGCAGAACTCAAGCACTCATGGCAGTGGGCTTTGCACACGGACGCGGACCCAGATGTTGCAACGATCATAAGACTCGCATCGACAAGCAGATCTGTTTTCGAAGTCGTCACTAATCCGATCGCCCAGGGACAACCTGTAGATCTCTCTTCGCTGTTGAAAATAACTCATTTTTTCAAGGCCACTGATCCGAGGGATAAGATATTTGCACTGTTGGGTATGACCGACAAAGAAACTCAAGAATGCGTACAGCCTAATAACTTTTTTTCATGGACCTTGAACAATCCAGACCCACGGCTCGGCGACGCTGTACATTCTCGCCCGAATAAGGTGTATGCTGCTGGTGAAGCTGAATTGGCAGGGCTGGTAGCCAACATCAGATTCAACGAATCTGATGAAATGATTGTGGATGGTGTTGAATTAGATTCGATCGCCCAAATGGACTTGATGATGCTCTTCGACCTGGACGAATATTCAAAACAGGGAGACCGCGTTCCCACTCCAAAAATCGTCGAGAAACCTAAAGCAGAGGCAGTCATGGGAAGCGCTGAGCCTTACATAGCTGGGGGGAGTCAACGCAGTGCCTTCTACAGGTCAATTCTTCTGGACTGCAGAGTCCCATATCTCGATGCAGAAAGCGCCACTCCGAAACGACTACTTGAATCGAGAACCGAGCCTGTACACATCCTTCCAAAGTCTGCTGAGGAAGTAGATGCGCTTCTCCATAACATGAGCGAATCTCTGCGCTTGTTGAATGGTAGATGCTTCTTTACGACTACTGCTGGGTACATGAGAATAGGACCACGCACTGCTAGGTGTGGCGACAAAGTCTGCGTACTTCTTGGGAGCGAATTACCGTTTGTTTTGCGAGAGATAGAGAGCAAGTGTTTTAGGATGATTGGAGAGTGGTACGTACGATGCTTATTGCATAGAAATAATATATGTTAATGTTTTGCCTAGTTATTTACACGGGATAATGGACGGCGAGATAATGGAGGAGGTACGCATGGGGCAGAGGGAGCTTCAGAGCATGAACATAAGATAGTGTTTCCTGTTCAAAAAGGGACATGTCAGTTTCGGGCACGTCTCAATATAAGGCTGCGTAACTGCGGATGTCTGGCCTTTACTTTTGGAACGTTTCACTTCTCAGGTAGGATCTTCATCTTGGACTTCCGATCCTTTCCCCCATTTCCTATAATCATCAAGGATTGTCTGGGAGGTGTGTTTGTCTAGCTATGGGCTGCGTATCATCTATATGGGATGTTCAGTGGAATCCGACATGTTTGGGTTACTGGTGTCTGATAAAGACACGGAGCAGTGTATCTACATGTCAACCCAAACTTTGCTGCTTCCTCCGAAATTTCATGTTAATTGTCGATCAATACGGAACGTCATGGGCGTGAATGCGCCTTGTCGGTTCAATGGTCTAATGGTTATGATTTCTGTCTCACATGTGGGATATGCACACAGAAGGTTCTGAGTTCGATCCTCAGTTGAACCACTTTTTTTTTCGATTTAATTACAAGCCATTTACGATCACGAATCCTAGACTTCAGTGTCCGATACAAGAATCAATCGAGAAATATTTAATTCTGCGTCTCGAAATTCGATAGTACAATTTAGCATTTCCTAACTTGTCAGGTAGACTGCAGGTTATTAAAACCACCCTTGAGGGTCTCTACAGCCATTCTCGCGCCCATCTTTAGTTTTCCCTCCGCGATTCCCTCACCCACACCGTCCTCGTTTCCAAATGGGCCATAACCCAGCCCGAGCTTCTCCGCGGTACGCTGGACATTTTCATCATTGCGCCCCCACGATCCTTCCCTCGCATCACGGGACCACCAACGACTTGCCCGTTCACGCAGCTCTGCGCGGCGCATCACACTGCCTCGTACGTATTTTAGTAGATGAGCACGTGTGATGGCCTGTTCAAGGTTCATCAGTGCAGGAGGGAGAAAAGCGAGAGGACCACCAAATGTCGATGAGGAGGGGAGGATGATGGTGATAATGGGGAGAATAAAGAACAGCACGTGTCGACATAGAAATATGATATCATGCCACTGGAGAAAAGCATGAGTTCGAAAGTGAACGATGGGAAATGAGAGTGAAGGAGAACGTACCATGATAGCGCCCCTGCCATCGCGGGGAATCGGTACGGTTGCGCTTGCGATAACGACCATATATGCCTCTACGAGGGCAGCACAGAGTAGGGCGGTGAGTGCGTAGGTGCGCCAACGCTCTTTGCCCATTCCTCGAGTTGTGACAAAAGAAATGACAGCAGCTGAACGGATATAGGCGAGTAATGGGCGAGGCAGGGCGAAGAGGGCATAGTCGGCGGAGGAAGAGCAGTGCTGGCAAGTTTGTATAGCACGCTGACCGAACCTGAGTGCCAGTCAGTATCAGTAGTGGGAACGATGGCTACAAAAGCCAACAATTGAGCCTTAACCAAAACCATCCACAGACCTTGTGTACAGCATCCTTGACTCAGCCGAATTAAGCTTGTTAAGTAGATACTCTATACCTTTTGGCAGTTGAATGGTGGCGGCTCCGGCCGTATCAGTAGCTATGCCAGCTTCCCTAACAAGCAGAAACCGTATACGCTCCACAGAAGTTGTCAGTGGTACGTTGAGTCGATTGAAGAGGTTGGCTGGGGGACAAACGATGGCAGAATGGAGTATAAAGAGACTATGGAGGAGAACGATGGCGCTGAGGAAGGGATGCAGGGATGGGAGAGCAGAGACATTTGCAGATGAGTTACGGCGGGTGATGTAGAGCCATGCTGCGGTTATGGCGATGGAGGTAAATAGGAAAGAGAGAGAAACGAGAGGCATGCTATAGACAGCCCAGTCAGGAAACACGAAACCAGGTCGGATCGGTTATCGGGAAGCGATATTCGCGGTTATCCAAACGGTTGGGCTTTTTAGTCTCCTGCAGTTCCTTCTTTTCATGAACGCTTGTTCCCTTCAGTCAGCGTGTTTTCTGACATTGTTACAATTTACAAAAGGTTTCCATGGTGCAGATACCGTGAATCAGATGAATGCGGTAATACAAATATGTCTAATACTAATAGTAGTGCAGGTATCGGTACCCGAATAGCACAGCGAAAACTATCGGTAGGGAGGGATGGTGCACAATGAAATTGTTAGGACAGCCTGATATTTGCAAATGTTAAGGCAGTCATTAATATCTTCATTCCTTTACGCCAGGTCTTCTAACATGTCTTCTAATACAGCGTCAGAAATGTAGTTTGCCAGTCACAGGTTCGTAAACATGTTTATCACTGTAAATGGTCGTCACCAACTTAGGTGCATTCGTTACGAAGTTGGATCTTTATTATCTGGATGTCGGCTTCATTCTTTCTGATCGTACGTATAAAATATGTTGCTTTGCATATGCGGGTTGACCTAAACATATCGAGATCTAGCGCCCTCCATTTGATCCTGCGGATGGTTTATCAGCGACGGATCAAGAACAGGGAACTGTGCAATACCTCAGTGAGTTCCTGCCTTGGCCGTCGGCCTGACGCTGCGCCAGTCCCGCTCACCTCGGTCCTCACGTTGTCTCCACTGAGGTTGACCGAGGGGTTAGTCTCACGGACGTGCGCCCGTATGTCAGCCTTGTTTCTGTACCACGGTCCACCCGTCAATGCTCCAGAACCGGAATGAATTTCGACAAGTGAACTCACCCTATGGTACTCTCATACATATCCGACATAGTGCCCTCTTTCCCTTCGCCTCCCTCTTCTGGAGGGATAATTTGCTGCAGAATCCCAAGGGAGTGGTGTCAATTTGGTACCGTACTTGATTCTACTTGCTGAGATAGCTCACCGGGTTCGTCCCCCCGCCTGTCTGCCCCATGCGACCAACGCGAACGTCAGCTCCAGGAAAACCTGTGACGCCAGACTCGTTGACACCACTCTCCTCGGAGGTTGCTGTCGAGGTGGGCTGAAACCTGACATGAGATTTGTAGTCAGATTTTTCCCGGAGTGAGGAAGCTTGTTCGCGGATGATATCTTCGTTCGATTTCGACATGCTTAATATTTGGTGTGGATGTGATTCGTAGTGGGAGTTGAAAAGAGTTCGACTTGACCATAGGGGCTAGGCTATTTTATACTTCCGGATTCCAGTCTGACGTTCTGTGTTGCACCTCGTTATCGTCTGTGACGTCAGATTAACTGACCTGTTTTCTCCATCTATTCAAATGCTTGCCCCTATAGCTATAGCTATGTTAAACATAGCTAAGCAAGTTACAGTACAACCTGCAGTGAAAAGAATTAAAGTAATCATTGAGTAGTCCCAAGAATAGAAACAAAGTAGAGCCGGTTATACGTGTAAAAGATAAGGTACAATGTAATGAGAGTGCTTATTAGTAGCAGCTGCGAGAAAAGCAAAAATATTGGCTCAACTGAGGATTGAACTCAGGACCTTCTGTGTGTAAGACAGAAATCATAACCACTAGACCATTGAACCGATGATAAATGATATAGTGTCGTAACCATAGCTGGTTGCTACGTTTTCAGGGTGATGGATTAGGTTTCCTGAACGAAGTGCCAGATGACGAAAAAGCCACTGTATGAGCAGTTCTGTCAATGCACCGTAACAGCCTTTCATTCCCTCAAGGCCCAATCGGTGTACTACGGACAGCGGAACGCATGGGAGGGAGTGCTGAGGCTTGTGGAAGCATCCGCGGGAGCACAAGGGTTGTTAGGCACGTGGACACTCCGCCTTGCTAAATGCATGGTCCCATGCAATTGTTTTGAGGCCTCCCAGGTTACACTCCTCCACCCGCATCTCTGTCTACTCTGGCAGTAAACGTGCCCAGCGAGCAAGCACAATAACACATTTGGCGCTCGTGGGTCCGTTCAGGTTCATTTGTGCCTGCGGAACATAGCCGTAAGCTTTTTGTGCTCTGCCGTACGCTGTGTAATTTTTTGACAGGCGCTCCAAAGGGATAAGATGCGTCAGATAGCCGCTCTTGTTCTTGTCTTCTCCATTGCAAGAGCTATACCAGCTCTCGCAGGCGCACAGGTCAACCAAGCGCGTCAAGGGCCAGGAAGGGTATCTCTCGTTCCCCTAACACCCTCTGTATCCTCAACGGCCATGTCCGTATCACTTCCGGGATCAATTCTCCAAACTTCGCACACGTCCGAGTCTCCTCCTGCTTCGTCTACAGCATCTCCGCCTGCTTCGTCTGTCGCATCCCCTCCTGCTTCGTCTGTAGCATCTCCTGCTTCTTCTGCCACACCCACCATGACCACCCTAACATCAAACTCCCCCTCGCCGACTTCGTCTTCGGCACCGAGTCCTTCGTTTAACACTGTTATGAACATGACGACATGCACCTCTGCCAATATCTCATGGTCATACACTGGACCTTCAGTCGACCTCTCCCTGTCGGCAGTGCGCATGAGCCCTTTGGACCGTCTTGACGCCCTCCCTGCTCAGCCTTATCGCGTTGGATTCTCGCAAAAGAGACAAAATCCAGAGAACGTAGTCGTTTCTTTAACCAACATCAGCGCATCTGCTCAATTCTGGAAATGGGCTGCAGTAGATGTGTCCCAGGGTTTGTATGAAATTCAGGGTAACTTTTCAGGAGGACAAACCACCTTCTCTCGTACTTTTTTCGTTACCAACGGTACTGATACATCATGCATCACAAACTCGACTTCTACAACAGTTTCTACGTCAGGCGTTCCCACCGCATCATCTTCCGCTGGTTCTGCTGCTGTTTCTAAATCAAACACAGGAGCTATTGCGGGAGGTGTCGTTGGTGGAATACTTGGTCTAATTGCCATCGTTGCACTCTTATTATTTCTTCGTTCCCGTCGCCGCCCCAAGAACGGGGGAACAGGAGCGGTGGGGAGATGGGGATCTTTAACTTCCAATGACGTGAAAGTCAAGCCTGCAAGGAGTGCACGCGAGCTCGCAACTGCACACTACCACGGACACTCGGAGTCCATGGGTGGAATACTCCCAAGTGCAGGGAATGGCAACTCGGATCCTCCCTCTCCCGGAGGATCGGAAGCAGACATTGCGTCCCTTCGCGAGAAAATACCCTCTCTCTCTGGCAACTCCCCTCCAAGTATCAATCCATTCGACCTCATCCCTCCACTCTCGTTCAACCCCCGACGTGAGTCGACGTCCTCGTTGAGCAGCGTGGGAGGCATCGCCAAGGATGCGCGTCCCCGGTCTTCTTCTGTCCGTGCTTCGCAAAATAGCTTTGAACAACAAGCGCAGAGGTTGCGTTCGTCTATGGATAAACCTATGTACATGCGCACCGAGCGTTTGTCGATGCCCGTACTACCTGCCTTAAGCTTGCCTCGCACGCCGACCAGTCCCCGACAGTCATATGACCAGAACCCAGCTGAAATGATCCCTATGGGACGCTCAGCCTCAAACAACGGTCCTGGAACGCGTCGCACGCCACGCAAGCCTGTTCCTCAGTACAACCCTCACGAGCTCCAGGATAGTAGCACCAGCATTCTCGACTCACGCACGCCAGAGACGCAGTCCATTGCAACAGGAACCGGGGTATCTTCGCTGTCTCATGGGCCAGAAGTTGAGCCACCTCGTGGTGTTCCTGAACTTTCTCACAAGAGTAGCTTTGGGAACAATCAACCCGTGCATTATCTGATCCCTGATATGCCTCCGCCTAACTTGGAGTAGGCGTTCATTCGCTGATTACACTAGCCTGTGTTATCATCGAATGACTGGGGAGATCCACTGGATTGAATTTCTCCTTTTGTTCACATTTCTCTAGTTTGTATTGCTTTTGTTAGTTGGTGTTTTCTATGGCCTCTTACTTACTCATATGTAACCCTGACCACAGCACTCCACTTCGCACTTTTTCGATCTTTATTGACTTTTCGGATTACTACCCTGTTGTGACGTTAAACTACCTTCTATGGACATGAATCTGCGATGTTACTCTTCACGAATGAATTAATGCTTTTATCAGCTGTGCAGGCTATACGCATATGCACAACCAATCGACGCTGTGCCGGTTTCATATAATCAGGACTGCTGTGAATGTTGAATGTTGAGTGTTGATCCTGGCCGCGTTTCCGGCGTTTCATGTTTGAACCATACATATTGAAAAAGCTTGTATTTCTCTTGGTGGGCAATGAATATAAATACATACAATGACAAGTGGTAATGATAATGCGCATACAACCCCCGAACCATATTTTCAATCGTCTTTCTTCGGCGCGCCATTTCAGGTATTTCGTACTCCAAGTCACTCACTTCATACCTCTGGATTTAACCCAGTACGATCCATCGGGGTATTCGTATTCGGAAATGCTTGATCTGTGCATCTCGATGCTATACATTCAAGGCACATTAATGGTATGCAACACAGCACAATCGAGATCCCATGCGGACATACCTGTAACCTTCAGCTGGATTCATAGGGACGTTGTATCTCCCCTGAGCGGTGATCGAGCAGGGGTAGAGGAAATGCTCGTGTAAGTGAGTGGCAAACTCTAGCACATTTCGTTCCATCGAGCCTGAGATCGCGATGTAGTCGATGAGGCTGTTATAATTGCGGTGTGAGTACGAAGCGAAAGACAGGCGAGGAAAGTACCCACCTGAGGTGGATCGTATACTCGCACAGACCGACACCGCCTGCGTGAGGGCACACAGGTACACCAAACCTGCAATTTCGGTGATCAGAACATGAACAGCATAAATGAAACACAAAAGAAGGATTCTGTACGTAAGAAACCCTTCCGGACTCACTTTGCAGCCATCAAGAGGACACTCAGAACCTCGCTCACTCCTGCGAGGCGGCACGCATCAATCTGGCAGACGTCAATGGCCTGTGCTTGGAGAAGCTGCTTGAAGATCATGCGGTTATGCGCATGTTCACCGGTTGCGACACCAATCCCGTATGGTTTGAGTGCAGTCCGAATGGCAGCATGTCCGAGAATGTCGTCTGGCGCTGTCGGTTCCTCGATGAACCTGCATTTCAGAGTATTAAGCGTGATATTGAGTGCTACGGCAATAGAAGAAGCAGAATAGCCCGACGAACCAAGGTTTGATATCTTTCAGACCTTTCACATACTCAATAGCCTGCGGCACATCCCACACTTGGTTCGCATCGACCATGAGCACTGCACCCGTCGGCCCAGCATTTCGTCCTTCAGTAACGTGCCCTGACTGGCCAGAGGCAGTGCGAGGGAGGTATTGTGGGTCATCAATGATGGAACGGATAATTTTGCCCCTGCGGAGGTCGGCGGCGAGGTCAGAGCCAACTTTCATCTTGAAGTGACTGAACCCTGCGGCCACGGCATCTTTGGTAAGGCGGGCCACTTTTTCGTCATCATAGCCTAATGTATAGCCAAAGAGTGACGTCAGGAGTAAAGGAAGGAAGAAGGGGAATGCACTCTACCAAGCCAACCAGCAGAAGTAATATAGGCGGGATATCTGTGTCGGACCAAAGCAGGTGAGCGATAAACGTCTAGAAGAATCCGAAAAGCAAGGATAAAGCATGACAGTATCAAGACTTCATAAATGTATGAGACATCGCATTTTGGTTCCCCGAGCAGATGTCATAATGAAAAAGAAGGCGCACCCAATCTCTTTAACTTTAGCCTCCCTCTCCTTCTTCTCTGCCTCCTTGGCTTTGAGCATCGCCAGTGCTTCTTCGCGTGTGAGCGCGTCGCTAATGTAGCGGAAAGCAGTTGCACTGACAAGTTCTTCCTGTACTCAGGGGTTAAGCGAGTAAAATAATGAGAGAGAAAACATGGGCAGTGAGGATGAGTATTAACGGAAGGACACATAACGAAACGAAGAACAAGAACCCTGTCGGATAGACGTACGGGTGACATGTCCACGACGAGTTTCCAGAGCGGCTTTCCTCGCGCACGCGCATACATGTCCCAGAGCGCATTGTTGACAGCTCCGGTGGCAATGTGGATGACACCCTTCTCAGGACCAATCCTATACCGATTTTTTTTTTAGTTGCCATTTTGTCGCGAAACATTTATATGCAAGTGAAAAAAAACACGAAGAAGTAGGAAATGAAAAGTCACTCTCAAGCCTGAGGTCACTTCCATCCGATGATCTGTCTGGTGTAGAAGGGTGAAACGCCAAAACATAAGCTTACCATCTCAGCTGGGAGTCGGCCAACAAGTGCTCCCATGCAGCACCCATGTCAGCGAACAATTCTTCCGTATCACATCCAACAAGCCTCGAGGCAACCGCTTTGATTGCTTGACACACCTAAGTAGATGGTGAGAAGGCATAAGTGGTGGGGCCATAAAAGTAGAACCGAAAGGAAATAGACAAAGAAAACTCAAGCACTCACGATCTCGTTTCCACGGCCGATGGTGAATGTCATACCGTGGCCCACGAGGGATGAGGAAGTATAGAGTGTGACATAGGCAGAGGAGTAGTCGCAGTCGGTGTTCCTGTATTGAGTAATGGATACACGAATGAGCATTTTGTTCCGTCATAGCAAGATATTAATATTAGCGTTAGCGAGTAGTTGAGTGCATATGGGATAATAGAGGACAGCATACATAGCATCAGTCCCATCTCCCGTAAGAGAGGTTGGAAAGCGCACATCTGCCAACGATGGAAGTTCAGTTGACCCATTTGAACGTGGTTGAAAGAAGAAAAATCAATGCAACCATACACTTGTACTTAGCCCAGCCCATCGAGCTAGCATATACCCAAGAAGACGATAACTAGCTATTGCGTTGTCATATGCAGGCCCTATACCATGTACCTCATCTTTATGCACAAGTGACAGGTAACCCCTGAATCATAGACAGGTGGTACACCACAAGAAACATAAAGCAGAATGAAGGAGAGAAAGGACCTGGGTAGGATGATGCAGGACACTACTCACCATGAGTCTCGAAACTTATAATCTTCGCACTCGCCATTATAATGGTACGCCTTTGTTATGATGTTGGGGCACGCAAGAACTCGGATAACCTAGTAAAAATAAATTCAGCACGACAGTGTCAAACAGGATGAAGGAGCACTACGTTACGATGGGTGATAGCCTGAACGTTGAGATACGGATTACCAGAGATGTGTCAAATGAGCCGGCCAAGACGAAGTGCAGGTCCTTGTGATCATTAGCCCCACTCGTATTTATAACTACCTATGTATTCTCTCTCAATGCAGTACTAGTATCCACTCCGGATCCTTTATTGGGGAAGCTTGCCGTAACCTTTCCAGGTCATCTTCACCCGCGAAAACAACCTTGTGATAGCGAAGGGACGGGTCATTTGACCATTGAAAGAATAAGTACGGCTCGCCATTCGAGATAGTAACTTCATGTGGAAGGCTTCAAAGGAGCGCTGTGCTAGAATGAAAGCCGCTGGGTTAGTAAGAAGCTGGGCGCTAAATTGTTAAACTGCAAAAGCAGAAGCCTGAGTTTAAGTGTGAGCTCAGCACACAACACAACCAACATGCATGAATACTTAGATAGTTGCCTATATGTTCTGTTTTCAGTACTTTATCGTAGGTTCAGTATTGACGTTAACTTTTCCAAATGTTCGCACCAGGTCTTGCCAGAAAACTACTGAGACATCCTCGTCCACACACCATCCACGCAACCACCTCACAATATAAATCCTTGCTCTCTCAAAAGCGCGCGCAGGCGAAATTGAAAATGTCATAAAATTGTGGAGAATGCGAAAGATTACGAGAACAGCTTGTTGACCGACGTGTTACCCTCTTGGTTCTTCTTGAGAACCTTCGCCACAGCAAACTCGAAATCTTCCTGTGTAACGTGCTGCCGTCTTTCACGTAGTGCGTACATCCCTGAGCACTCAAGTTAATAAAGGATTTATCAAAAAATGGGCAATAAACCTGACCTGCTTCCGTACAGATACCACGGACCTCTGCACCCGAACATTGGCCCATCTTCTCTGCTAGAGCATGGAGATTGATACCTCTTTGCAATGACATCTATTTAAAACAACAATTGAGTTCTGTTCCTTTGAACCTTTACAAATTCGCCGTGAGACCCACCTTTCGAGAGTGGATACGCAGAATGCTGACACGAGCCTCAGGTCCCGGTGGTGGAAATTCGATCTTTCGGTCAATTCGACCAGGCCGCAGCAGAGCAGAGTCCAAAATATCTGCGAGTATGACCAGCCAGTTAGGAACTACGAAAGCAAAGGATAAAAGAGAAATTGTCACATACCTATCCGATTCGTAGCCATGATGACTTTGATATTCTTAGTCGGTTCGAATCCATCAAGCTGGTTCAAAAGCTCCAGCATTGTTCTCTGCACCTCTGAATCTCCTCCTCCCGACCCACTCTCACCTCTCGAACTTCCAATAGAATCAATTTCATCCATGAAGATGATACTGGGTGCGTGCTCTCTTGCCATAACGAACAACTCTCGCACCATTCTACTTCCCTCTCCGATATACTTCTGCACGAGCTCGGAACCAGAAACACGAATAAATTTACAGTCGGTGTGATGTGCTACAGCACGCGCGAGAAGTGTTTTTCCAGTTCCAGGTGGACCATAGAGCAGCACACCCTTGGGCTGGGCAATTCCGAGAGCTTCGAAGAGCTCGGGATGTTTGACAGGGAGCTCGATGACTTCTTTGATTTCTTTGATCTGTTTGTCGAGTCCACCTACCATTTCGTAAGTGCTATCTGGTACTTTTTCGACCATCATGAGGGAGACGAGTGGGTCTACTTTATTGGGGAGAATTTTGTGAATGGTGTAAGAGTCGGAACGGAGGGCGACACGGAGGGAAGGGGTTAGGGATGAGATGTCGATTTCTGAGTCCAAGTCAACAACTGAAAGCAAAGGTCCGTTAGGATGTTTCGCGTATAGAATGAGAAACAGAATGAGAGAACTGTTATATGAACGCACTGTATTTGCCCTCGGGCTGCACTTTGACCAAGACTTTGGTTTTGCCCATCACTTTGACTACTTCTCCGACATAACTTCCTGGTTCGTGGAGCAGCTGAAGCTCTTCTCTGAGTAGACGTACTGGTACAGGCTATCAGAAAAGATGGATATGTTAACTGTAGATGTTTCTGACGTACCACGGGCATTAAGAGCATTACGCTGGGCTTCCAAGCGTCGCAAGTTCTGAGTTTTCTGGTTTATGAGGAGTTCTGCAGCTTCTATCTTGGCCTGATAGTAAGACTTGACACCTCCTGGTACAACTGGTGTTCGAACGATGGCTGGCATGGTGGCAGATGCTAGAAATAATAACATCCATCCTTTGAGCATACGCGTCGGACTGTGACAGCACTGTGACTAGAGAGGTATGCATACCATATATGGGACAGGTGTGACGGGGTGACTGCATTATTTTATGGGTAAATCTCCATGAAGTTGCCTCCTTGGTATGACCACTGACGGTCACGGTGAGGAACGAGTCTCGGTACAGTTTCGTGAATGTATATGACTTGCCCTCTTTTGCTCTCCAGCAATGTAACAAGGCTTTCCTTTCCTTCTACTCTCCAGCTCCTCACGCCCATGTCCATGTACCCTTCAAGCACGCGCTTTCGTCTCCTTCACTCGCTACCACAACTTCACCTGGCCGCAAGATCATCCCTTAGCGCACACAATAAAAGTAGGACCAATGGAAAGATAAAAATACGTAGCCTCGAGCAATACCGGACAATTTCATGGAAGTCTTCCCTCGAAATGCACTCTTCAGAGTCCATGTCGGACGGCCAGGAAGAAAATGCAAAAGCAGCAATCCTGGACAAAGTCATGCAGGGCCGCCAGCCGACAGATCTTCTCCTTCGATGTGAGTACACCATCTACCTATTTAAGACTTGGTTCAGCTGAAGGCTGGTACAAAGGTACGGTCTTGGACGACGTAGGTGCGTTGAGCTTTTAACGCTCTCTTTTCTCGTAAATACTGGTTTTATTTATGTACTCTTTCTCTTTTATTCATGTAGGACATGTGAAGAGCATATCAGGCCAATTCAAACGATCCGACTTGTGTACAGAACACCGTTTGAACGTAGGTAAACCACCCCATGAACTCGTCTGCCTGAGCAATGCGGATTCATCTTGGAGTTTAATAGCCTCGTGACCTCCGCAAAATAGACTCCCGAGTACCAAACTTAGTCCCCACTATACTAATACGAAAAGAAGCCATCCTCGTGAGCACATCGAAACCACCGGTATCTCAGCTCTCTCCTTGTGGTCTGACTGGGCACGGCTAGATTAATATACTTCATATACGTGCTCTTGTCAAAGCTGATACTGTCATCTTGTTTGATACCTACGGTTCTAATGACTCCAGGCTCCATTCTGTTTTCCTCTACCATCTAGAAGTAAGTAAATGACACCTATACTTTCCTCCTTTCACTCACTTTGCGATACACAGCATAATCTCAAAGCCAAAGGCAGTGGAGCCCCGTATGAATTTAGGTATCCGCTTACCGATATTTTCACAGTCATAAGCTTTCAAATATTACTTTCTTCCGCAGAGCGATCGAATCAATTCTCCTATCCGTCCTCAGCGCCCTCGAAGCAGAAATGGTTTTTATTCGTAACCTTGTTGGCGGCCTCCTCGCTGAAATGGAGGACGACATTAACCACGACAAGTTCAAGCGCCTCTTGCACTACTCGAGGCGTCTTGCGAGCTTCAAAAACCGAGCGAAGCTTGTAAGCTATTACCACTTGAATACATTGCTCTAAGCCATCTTAATGAAAATCTGCATCGTTTTCTTTAGGTCCAAGAAGCACTTGAGGAGGTACTGGAGCAAGGTCGGTTTCTTGTCATCTTTCCTTCAGTGCAGTAGCATGGAATGTCTAATTAATTTCAGATGAGGATATGAATGCCATGTATCTTACTGATAAGAAAAACAACGCCTCCCGAGAGCTGCACGAACATGAAGAACTCGAAGTTTTACTCGAATTTTTCTCTAAGCAAGTAGAGGAAATCGTCAACGAGGCGGAGAATACTGAGGCATGTCTCTTCTCTTCGACTGCCGTTTCAATCTTGCTTTCGTTCTTAATCAAGCATGGACATGCAATATCTAACTCGTCTCCCTTTCCTTCCTCAGAGTAACGTCCAATCAACACAAGAGATTGTAGAACTCATTTTGGACTCAAATCGTAACGCTCTTCTCGCTCTTGATCTCAAAGTACATCCCTCTTTCTCGTCTGCTTTTGCCTCCTTCTATTGTAACTCACTCTTAAACCTACCACTAGGTCTCCATCGGGACCATGGGTATCGGCACAGGGGCCCTCGTAGCAGGTTTATTTGGCATGAATGTGAGTTTTCCATTCCTATCTAATGCTCAGAGTTTTCGAATGTGGTCTTCTCGTCGATCGTTTGACATACCCGTTAACCCGTGGTTTATTCTAGTTGACGAGCCATTTGGAAGAATCCCCATACGCATTTATAGGCATGTCCGTCGCTTCTACCGCCATCGCACTTTTCGTAGCATGGGTGGGCTTCCGGAGGTACGTTTTTCTATCTAGATTTCTCACCGTCAATCGCTTCTCTTCTCTCCTCCCTCATTGCCTAAAAAATAACTCATTGATCCAACCGCCCACCCCTTGACCATTAACCAGGCTTGCAAAAATCCGCAAAGTGGGACTTTCAAATCCAAACAGACATCGTCGCAAGACACAACATACTAGACCATGGATACCACTGCCCCTGCGACGAAGAAACGCAGATGGGTGGTCGTAACTCATGAAACAGCATACGTATAGAACTTGGCATAGAATCAGGTAGAGTCAAATCGGCTACATATATATATCATCCAGCGTAATATGAATACAACAGTCCACTCATCTCATTGCTGTCGGATATGTCAGCGGCGTATTCTCCTGTGAAGCAGAGGCCATTGCAATCATTAAGTGAACTTGTAAGGAGCCCAGAGAAAGAAAAGTGCCAGTGGTTGGTCCACATTTCTTGGCCGAACATAAGAGAGAGTGACGTAGTAGTAAGGAGGTTCTAGGAGTACTAGCAGAGTAACGTAAGTAATCTAGACACAACAAAGTTACTTGACCCATATTGCAAACTCCGTAACATTGTTTACTGTCAACGTCTCTTGCCAATGAAACCTTCAAAAAGTAAATAATAAAAAATACCGCAGTATATACCGTGAGCGAAAAATTTATTTCTGATCTGTGAGCCCATAAAAGAGCAAATAAAAAGTACTCTCTGGCGGGGAGTCGAACCCCGCTCTCCCGCGATCCATATGAAAGAATCATATGACAGGCGGGTGTACTATCCGATATACTACCAGAGATGTAAAATTATGCGATAGAATGCGATATGAGGTGTCAGAAGGCAAGACATGGTTTTCCTTTCTGCCATAAATTGAGACAGTCCGAGTTGCACCACCGAGCGCCTCAACATGGCCGATGGTTCTTTACCCGCTGGAGCTGTCCAAGATGCCACCACTATAACCGCACCCCAAAACCAAAACCAAAGACCAGGTTATTACGCCGCCCTCCAAGTCCCCAGAATCCCTACCCCGCAAACCTCAACCCCTTTGATCCCGGGTCAACCACCAATACCTCCTTACCCCCCTCTCCCCCAACCACAGCACCCACAGCAACCGCAACCACCACAGGCGCAGAACGCAAACCAGCCATATTACGCCGTCAACTACCCCCCTGGCGCCTGGCAAAATGCATGGCAGATGGCCGGGTACCCATACGCCTCTGGCAGTGCTCCCTACCAGCAACACCACTACTCCCAGATTCCTTACACACAGTACCAATCTCAGCAGTATATGACACAGTTCCAACATTATCCCCAGCCCAAAAAGTCGTCTTCTACATCCAAAGCAGTCCACAAACCACGGACTCCCAGCCCGTCTCCCCCACCACCAGAACTGCACCGGCACTGGGACGGCGTCATCAAGGCATTCTTGAAGAAAGTTGGCTTTCATCAAGCTTTGAGAGGATTCGAGGACGATATGTTCGTTTTGAACGCGGATTGGGAGCGGAAAAAGGTGCCAGGTGCGATAGGTGATCTCATGAGGGACTTGATGGTGCGTTCGTTGGGTATGCCTCAATGTGGTTCATGCATGACAATGCTCGTCTCTTCTTAGACACTTGGAAAGTCCAAGGACGATGAAGAGGATGAACCAAAAGAAGAGCCACTTGAGGAGCGAAAACTGGAATACGTTCATCTGTCTACTGGTGAGGAACCTCGTTCGCAGACGTCAGTGAGTTTATTCATCCGACAGGGAACTTGGTAAAGACGGCCTAGACACTGAATCTCTGCCACTTCTCATAGATAAATAAATCAATATCTACCTTCCTCTCGCAAAACCGCGCTCGAAACGACGCGTCCAACCGCGCAGAATTTCTGGAGTCTCTTTCACAGAAGCGACGGCGGCTGAATCCCGACGCAGAAGCTTCCTCGTCGTCCGAGTCGATCCCTTCTTGTGCACGAACAGATGCGAAGGAAATAAACAGGGACTTGCAGATGAAGTATGATATTGCGAAGAACGAAGAAGGACCGCTTCGTAGGACTATGAAGGCTGCCAGTGCACCCGCTACGACTGGACGACAACAAACCCAGCCGATCACAGGCACTCTGTCAGAGGAATACTTGTCCGAACGACATCCTGGTCTCGACGAACGGTTGAAGAATATTGAGACGCATCTTGCTGTTCGCTATGGTACTGTGTATCTTTGCTATGTCTTCCTATCATGCGCTTAAAATTAATTTTACAGTACCGTCTGCACCCCGTACTCTTCTCTCACGA
The DNA here is from genome assembly GCF_000218685.1 of Serpula lacrymans var. lacrymans S7.9. NCBI lineage: Eukaryota > Fungi > Basidiomycota > Agaricomycetes > Boletales > Serpulaceae > Serpula > Serpula lacrymans. The sequence goes on along the minus strand of NW_006763291.1, from coordinate 1,621,362 downwards.
CTAAATTTTCTAGAAGATCATCTTATACATTTGGAAAAGGAGTACCCACCGTGGGCAGCTTTGCATTTCAATCAACCAAACCGTGGGGTGAGTTTCTCTGCGTTTCACATCGTTAGGCTGGAATATTAAGTTCACTATCTTCTGCAGTGGCCACCACCACCCCGCCTGACCCCAATCATCGTTCCCTCACATATCACCGATCGGTCCAGCGCCACCACTACATCCGGAGGGACGGCTGGGCAAGTTGGTCAATCAGACTCATCCACCAAAGGGAAGAATAAAAGCAAGTCGAGCTTGCACCGAGCAGTGATGGAGAGGTTGGAAGTGCAAAAGGCTATGAGCGATTTAGCAAGGAAAGGAGAGGGAAGCTAACGTCTCATCTTTATACATGATACAGGTGTTTGTTAATTGTTATTTTAATACACTCTAATGATATTTCTTTTACGGGTGCCAGCATGGAAAATGAACTTCATCTCAGCTCAGCTGTCTTGATCAGAAAGGAGCACCAGATGGGAAGACCATCGGACCACGGACTTCAGCCCGCTTTTCGGGGCCGCATAATAATTCCACCAAGGCGAAAGCAAACGGGAAAGCGGTACCTGCAAGCAAAATACTGCTTCAATCTATATATATTACGCTAATGCACAGCGAATTACCTGGTCCACGACTGATAACTCAACGTAAGCATAGGTATAAGAAAATAAACGGATCGAGCATACCTGGTGACTAATTTGCCAGAGATGACAACGGAATCTTCTGAGTAGTCAAAATCTGGACATGTGCAAGTGTTTACGGGTCCTGTTTGTCGATATGCCGATGTACAGTAGGTCACATACCTCTCTCGAGATCTGCTTTGACGCTGGGATGAGATGTCAATGGCTGTCGAGGCAGCCCTGATCGCTTGGCAGCTAGACTTCCTGAATCCCCAAGTCAGTTGCTATACGACAGGCAAGCAAGGATTCGTAGTACCGGCGCAGATCATGGCCACGATTTTATTGTGCTTGTAATACTCCCTAACTAAATGCTGGACGGGAGACGACTTGGAGATGGTCTCCGCACCTTTGGCGCCTCCCGGAATAATGATGGCGTCGTATTTGTCCTAATAGGCCGATAAAGTTGGTTTCAGTGATACGGAGTCGGGCGATGAGGGTATGAGATAAAATCGATGCGCACCGGACCTGCTTCGAGGGGGACCAGCGTCGTGTCCGGTAAAATGCTTATTCCTCGAGAGCCCACTGCTAGGGTAGGGCTGGCATCGTTTGTTCCATACGGAGAGGGCACATCCTGGACAAGTGCAGAAGTGCACGACACACCTGCTCGAACGAGTGTATCGTATGTGATGGTACTGTAATCGGCCGATAAGCACGTCAGATAACGTGAAAAGGGGAGACACTTGCAATTCCATCTCTTCCGTTCCATCTGCAATAAGGATCAGTGCTTTAGGCATATCGTGTATTATATATTATATCAATGTTCGTAGTCCAACTGAAGTAATAAGTACTGAAATTTTGGGTAAGGGATACCTATGACGTCACGGATAGCCTTAGTAACTCACCGCCAATCATGGGCACATGAGGGTGAATACCATTAAACCGTGTTTACGGTTCAGAAAAGGGAATGGGGAATCAGAATACTATTGATATTTTCTCTCCGACATCTTGAAATATGAAAATGCTAAGCTACAAGAATCAAATATTATATAAAATACGTTCTACGGTGGGATGACGTCCGCACAGCGTGAACACAACGTATCGCTTTCTGGACGAGTGAATGTCCAACATCGCGGGCACTTGCTACGAGTGGCAGGTCGTATCCGAACAGCTATATCAGAATCGAGACCTAGTGATGGAGGTATATGTTTTGAATATTCCAAGTTCACACAAGCCTGAGAAAATACATACCAGGCAATGACATCGTATCAACATAGCTCCATTCAGGGGACTCTGCACCTAGCGATCCTTCGTCCGTGACGTAGGCGTCTGAGACGATGAACAGCGTCTTCAAAAAATCCTCTACGACGACCCAATAACGGTGAGTTTACCGGACAATCCTTTGCAAAATAAAATAACAACCTTCACGCTCCAGTAATTGCACAACCCTGGGTTTCTCAACCGCAACGTCTCCAGGAAGAATAATGTCTACTTCCGCCTCAAGTGAACTTTTCAGGTGCCTGTGTGAAAGATCAGATTAACCAAGGTCCAAGTATGTTTCAACGGTCATTATACGGCGACGACGTACTTATGGCCACGAGCTTTTTCCAAGAGCGAAAGCACTGCGCTGCGAACTCGGAGCAGATGATTCATGTCCTCTTCTGCTGAGATGTCTTCCCATTCTGGACTCTGCGAAAAGACAGTCAACTCTTCGGGTAAATAAAAAGTTCGTCCCGACTCACCAGAGACGTCCACTTCTTTGTAAAAATGGACCTGGCAGGGTCTGCGCCATGCACGGTATGTGAAGCATGGAAGTGGATTTCTTCAGCTAGGTGAGGGAGGACAGGCGCCATCACTGAGATTATGGAGTTCAGGATCTGAGTAAAATCAGAATACGGTTGAAATGCGTCGAGAACAAGCGACTCACATTTTCCAGAACAGTTACAACTGCTCTCCTTTTCATGCTATGCACTGAGTCTGCATATAGGCAGTCTTTTGTGATATCGAAGTATAGCGATGACAAGGTGAGGTTTGCAAAATTCGTCAAAGAGTTGATGACTATATCGTCCATGTCAGACTCCGTCAGGTTATCAAGCAGCAATGATACAAGCCTTTTGGGAAATTGTAAGAGGCATAACCCTCGTGAGCCACTTTTTCCAGCTTGTAAAGTTCGTGCATGACATATCGTTCGGCCTGTTACATGGCACGTCTCCCATCTTTATTTATTCCAGGAAGGAAATCAATGATAACACTTACCAGGCCTAAGTCCTCTTTCTCCACACGCTGAAAATTTTTACGACTGTCGATATCTCCAATATTTCCCAGAATGAACCTAGCAGAATTGCGAATCTTTCTCATTGATTCTGCTACTTGACTTAGAACCGTTGGACCGATTGACATATCACGCCAGTACTCTACTGTTGCAACCCATAATCGTAGGACGTCGGCTCCATATGCGGGCTCCTTTTTCTTATCCTGAAAATAATGTCAATATCAGTATCAGCCTTCGTGAACAATTTTTCATTCGTCAGAGACCACAAACTTTGCCTCCGTTGATGATGGTCATAGGACTGATAATATTACCGAGCGATTTGCTCATCTTCTTCCCTTCCTGATCCAAAACCATACCGTGCGTGATCAATGTCGCATACGGGCTGCTAGGCTGTTCAGATGCGGAGCCAATAGCCGTCAGAAGCTGACTTTGGAACCAACCACGATGCTGGTCAGACCCTTCCAGACATATATCAGCCTCAAACTGCCGGCTTGGAGTGTCTTCCTTGAGTGCTTTGAGCATCGACCAACTAGTTCCACTGTCAAACCACACGTCCATTGTGTCAGTCCCTTTCCTCCAGGCATTTGCTCCGCCTTCTGCTTCAAGTTGCGGGGTCAAGAAGTCCTCGACAGGGCCGTCCCACCAATAAGCTACGCCCTTCTCTTCTAGCACCTTGAGAATATGATCCAAAGACTCGGTATTGAGTACGGGCTGGTTTGTGTGTGCGTTATATAGAGCGGGAATAGGAACACCCCATACGCGCTGACGGGAGATGCACCATTCTGAACGGGATCGAACAAATGACTCGAGACGGTTGCGAGCTGAAATAATGTTAAAATTCGAAAGAAAGTAAGAAGGCTTATGGTAAGAAGCTCACATGCCGGCGGGAAGAATATCACGTCCTTCAATGCATTGAGTGCATCGTCCTTGATATTATCCAGATTTGCAAACCATTGCGAAGTGGCACTGTGAAAGTAGATATTAATCAATTTTGATACTGACATAGATGCAGAAGAAGACAGGTTGCGCACATTACAATGATAGGCTCATTGGTTTTCCAATCATACGGGTAACGATGTTTGATCCTTTGCACTTTAACGAGCTTTCCGGTATGCTCCAGTAATTTAACAATAGCCTTTCCGCCATCCTTCAATACCTCTTGACCAATCACTGTCAAAGCAGCTTCTTCGCCGACGACATCCGCGACTTTATGCGTAAATTTACCAGCCTCATCAACGTGGCAGATGATACTGTTGGGATTATGTGAGTTTATAAGGCCGAGGGTACGGAAGGCCTGGTAATCTTCTCCGCCGTGAGCAGGCGCGCAATGTACGAGACCAGTTCCAGAATCAGATGTGACGTGAGACGCAGGTATAATCTTGTAAGGGATGGGAACGATGGCACCAGACGGGGAGAACAATGGCAAATATGGAGCATCTACCAGATCAGAACCTATAACCGAACAAATCAGTGTTCATTTCTTGAATAGACCTAGCTCAGACGTTTTGAGGTTACCTTTAATATCGGCAATTACCTCTATGGGACCAACAACTTCCGTTAATGACAGAATACGGTCCTTGGCCACAATTAGAACCCCATTTCCAGGTGCCCCATTTCGTCTTAACACAGTGTATGTCAACTCAGGATGTACGGCAATACCCTTATAGCTCGATCAGAATTTATACGCATATAGGGACAATAACGTTGCTTACCATGTTGGCTGTCAAAGTCCATGGGGTAGTCGTCCAGACGAGAAGGTCTGCGCGAGGCTCCTGAGCTAAAATTTCACGAAGCACTGTGCTCATTTTCTCAGCTTTCAGGTCGAGACTATAAGAAACGTAGACCGAGTGCGATACGTGATCATCCTTGTAGGTGAGTTCTGCCTCTGCTAATGCGGAATGTGACGATGGAGAGTAATGTACTGGTCGGTAATGCCTATAAATCAAACCTACAGCAAAGGGGGTCAGATTGATGGGTCGTGTATCGAAGCATAAGCCATCAGTCACCCTTCTCAACCATCTTTTGAAATATTCTTAGCTGACGGATCTCATAGTCATGGTCTGTTTTGCCTGTTTAGCTCCCAGTCCAGAAAGTAAGCAGATTAAGTTCACCTAATGTACGATACGTCGACTCTGTGCTCCAATCTGCCATAATGCCAAAATGTTCGAATTCGTCCTTCTGAGTTTTCATCTCTCTCTCCGCCGTGGCTTTCGCCACGGAGCGGATAGTATTCGCCGGCAACGACAATGCATCTTTCTTTCATGAGTTTGCGTTAGTTCACGCTGGAAATGTGAGTAGGAAGAAAGTTTATACCCTTAGTTCTTGTAATGCTTTGTTCTCAATAGGGAGGCCGTGGCAATCCCATCCTGGAAAGTAGCTTTATAGCGATTGGTATGAGAAAGATAGGCGGTGCTATAAACACGTACTGCACCCTATCACCGAGGAGAACATGGTAACGATTGATTATATCCTTAATGATCTTGTTCAGAGCGTGGCCTACATGGTGGGTGAGTAACAAACACGAGTCGAAGCTGGCATGCAAACTCAACCCATATGTAAGTGGCCATTTGCATACGGGGGCCCGTCATGCATCACAAATAAAGGTCCATCCGCATTCTCCCACTACTTCACGCAAACAAGGAACATGGCGTATGTCATTAATGGGCTTCAATGAAAAGCACGAAACAGACCTGCCAGCGGTACAGTTCGTCACACGTCCTATGTCTGAACGGAACTTCTCTTTTTGACGGGTCGGCCCAGAGAGGAAAGTTGGTCTTGGGTAGCAAGAGTGTTTTTGAGAAAGCTTTTGAGTCTACTTTGGCCTGATCCCCTGAAGACCACGAGTTGGAGAGAGAGAAACGTCGGCAATGATTATTGAGATTTTGTAGGCTAGACGATGGCAAGAGACGAGTTGCTGGACGAAGTGCGCTGATGCTCATCGGGTGTCTCAATAAAGGCTGAGCCTCAGACTGACCTCAGCGAAAAGCAAGTGTCCTCTTAAATGCACGCGAACTGGGTAGAGCTCACCGACGAAGTGCGATCACGGCTAACTCGAAATTTCTCAAATTCTTGGTACATCACGTGTTCATGCTTTACATGGTGGCAGTGCATTTTTCTGCCTTGCCTCGACCCAGTGCTTGCGGTAAAACAGAGTCCAACTGCATATCCAACAACCAGCCATTCACTTTGCACAATGCAAATACAAAAGAAAACCTAGCCAAACTGAAGAATAGTTTGCATCTTGTGTCGTGGTCTTTATGGACTTCAACAGAGCTCGGTATGTTGGAAATGGCATGACGTTGGAAGGCCTCCAACAAACATGTAACATGGAACTGCAGTTCTTTTGGACATCTCTCTTGGACCCGGTTGACCCTGTAACGCGGGGGGCCCGCTTTGTGGATTTACGAGGACTTTGAGCTGGTTTGCCGCGGAACCGTGGTCAAATTGTCAATGTAACACTGAGATTACCTTCAAGTTGCCTCGTGATTCTTGCACTGTACAGCTGTATGGCAGTCTTCTTGATACCCATAATGTACAGCGCCAGGCCTATCTATTTAACCACTGTAAACATCGAGTACTTATGTGTTGTTAAATTCATTTGAGCAAAGAATAGTGATCATGAAAGCTGTACCCGTATTATAATTACGTGAACAGAAAGGCAGTTGCACGAGCTTACGAATAACCAGACATTTTCTCTTTCTTTCCACAGCTCAAGGGGTCGGATGCGAGCAGCCTGGCATGGCGGACGACGTCTCTGCGAATGCTCTAGAGCAGCAAAATCAGCTAATCGTTGGCACGTTTGCTTGAATCTGATAACGGCCAAACGCGTCGAGTCACTTCCAAAATTTGCAGTGCCTTTCAATCCCATACCTCAATCACGCTGCACCATCTTTACCACCGCAACCCACATGTCCTCCCTAGATTCACTCACAGCTTCGCTTGCTAGCTGTTCTATTCAGCCCTCTGCGACAGTCTCTCATGGCGAAACTAACTCTCCAGCTACCTGGCGAGAGGCTTTGCTCGCCGCCCCTTCTGCACCGAAGGACTTTGAACTCATTAAAACCCTTGTCTACAAACCAAAGACCGCAAAGACCGCTGTCCCAGTTCCAGTCGTCGTAATTGCTCGCGACGAAACCGAGACTATCTCCTCTGCCCTGGGCAAGAAGCTGAATCTGAAGGAGCTGCGTTTGGCATCAGAGGATCTGCTTAAAGAATTCTTTGCGTCCGATAAGAACTCCTGTGCGTGTATTCGCCTGATAACATATTTTGCCATCGCTAAGACCCCATTATTCATAGTGTCTGTGCTCTCACTCAACAACGATAACTTTCCAAAAGTAGTTACAGTAGTCGATTCCACCATCGCTACTTCCTCATCGGTATTTGCGATCCACGCCCTTTCCTCGAGTTCTACCGTATTCCTCTCTGGGAAAGACATTGTATCATATCTCCGTCAATTAGAGGGCGCCGATGTGAAGATCCAAGAGATAGATTTCCAGGCACTCAAAACCGAGACTGGAGCAACTCCGGTTGGCCAGCCATCCAAACCCTCTGTGAAAGAGAAAGAAGATGCTAAAATTGAGGGCGCAGTCCAGATTGCCATTGGAGTGAAGAAAGAAGTTGACTTTGCCGCCTGGTACACCAACGTGAATACATGCATACCTTCTCTTCTCGATTTCGTGCTCATTCTTGATCAGGTTCTTATCAAAGCAGATATGTTGGACTACTACAATGTCAGTGGATGTTATATCTTAAAACCTTGGTCCTACAGCATCTGGGAAGAAATTCAAGGTGAGATTACTGGATTACGCGAGGCGTTAGTAATTCATGATATATGTGTGATAGATTGGTTCAACAAAAATATCAAGGCCATGGGCGTCCAAAATTCTTATTTCCCCATGTTTGTGTCATCTAAAGTCCTGGAGCGTGAAAAAGACCACATTGAGGGATTCTCTCCAGAGGTCGCATGGGTCACAAGAGCGTAAGTAGCCATTGATATTACTGCAACTTGTGTTGCTGAGCGTGCACCATAGCGGTAACTCTGATTTAGAAGAGCCTATTGCCATCCGTCCGACATCAGAGACAGTCATGTATCCTTGTGAGTTTATGCTTCGAGAATCTTGTGACGTCCAATTAACAAATATCATTAGATTATGCCAAATGGATTAAAAGTCATCGCGATCTTCCTCTCAAATTAAACCAGTGGAACAGTGTCGTAAGGTGGGAGTTTAAGAATCCTCGTAAGTACCATAACCTAGCAACCTGTCCCATATATTGAAAGCGATTATGAACAGAGCCATTCCTTCGGACGCGCGAGTTCCTCTGGCAAGAAGGACACACCGCTCACCTTACCCAAGCAGAAGCAGCCACGGAAGTACGCGAAATCCTTGAGCTATACCGTCGCGTCTATGAGGAGCTTCTGGCTGTACCGGTGATTCCGGGCATCAAGTCAGAAAAAGAGAAATTTGCTGGTGGACTGTACACGACCACAGTCGAAGGTTTCATTCCTACCTCAGGACGTGGTATCCAGGCGGCTACGTCACATTGTTTGGGTCAGAACTTCTCGAGGCCCGAGATGTTCAACATCGTCGTAGAGGACCCGAATGACCCCTCCGGACAAGGCAAGACTTATGTATGGCAAAATTCATGGGGTCTGTCGACGCGAACGATCGGTGTCATGACGATGGTTCACGGTGATAATCAAGGACTAGTCCTTCCGCCACGTGTGGCTTGCGTCCAGGCTGTTGTAGTTCCCTGTGGTATTACGGCGAAGACCACTGATGAAGACCGAGCCAAGATCAACAACGCCTGTGACGAACTCGCAAAGGTCTTGATCAAGGCGGGTGTCAAGGCAAAGGCTGATCTCAGAGATGGGTATACCCCAGGTTACAAATTCAATGACTGGGAACAGAAGGTACATATATTTAATACCTGATCCGAGCGTGCCTCGACGGTGCTTACTCGCACTTCTTCGTGAAAGGGCGTGCCTCTGCGTCTTGAAATAGGTCCAAACGATATTGCGAAGCAGCAGACTCTCGCAGTTCGCCGTGACAATGGTGAGAAATCCCCGGTGCCGCTTGCAGACATCGGGGTCACGGTTTCGAGCCTTCTCGAGACGATCCAGAGCGATATGTTTAGCCGCGCGCAGAAGGAGTACTTTTCGCGCTTGAAGGAGATCACGCGCTGGGAAGACGTTGTTCCTACACTGGATGACAAATGTATAGCCGTCCTTCCATGGTGTGAAGTGGAGGCTTGTGAGGATGATATCAAAGAGCGCAGCGGAAGAGCGTGAGTTACTCCGCTGTACAGCCCGCTGACCCATGGGCTGGTTTTTGAAATTATTTGTCTGATATTGTCATTTTACAGGGCGGAACCGCAAGATGAGAGAGCCCCATCCGCTGGAGCAAAATCTCTTGCGATTCCTTTTGATCAGTCTCGGTGGACTCCGATTGAGCCCGGTAAAACGAAATGCCCGGCGTGCAACAGAGACGCGAAACGATGGACGATGTTTGGAAGGTCTTACTAAAGTGGTTCTCCCAGCTGGTCGAGCTATATCACGATTAGTGTGTGAGTTGAGTATATCCTGCATTGCAATGATTTGTTAGCGGGTGTAGAGCCTTTTGATCTAATGTACAGTACTTTTCTGAGACGACGGACAATAAATCAATGGGTGGTGTCCTGACGGGCTTTGTGAACAGTGACACACAGAATTGTTTGGTGCAGTTTTTTCGCAAATATATCCGCATGCAGTGGAAAGAGAGCCGCATCATAAAAGTAATAATTCAAGATCGATAGGCTTTTTGGATTTTTTGGCAAATAATGGTTCAAGATCTAGAGGGGAATGACCGATCGAGGCAAATTGATTTGATTGGACTGCAGGTGGTAACAAGTAACCACCTGCAAGCGTCATTGCTCCCATATTGACTTCACAGCGTTTTTTTTCACCCTTGTGAGGCTTTCGCCGAGACATACAGAAGACATGCGACCACACGAAACTCAGCGGCTATCTGGGCTCGTTCCTGGCTCAATGGTGAGGTTGTTAGTTTATGACATTTGCATCGAAGAAACTGTCCTAACAAATCTCCAATTATATAGGGATTATTATGGAGCACTAGTAGCCACGCCTACCGCCATCATTACTGACTCATCACCACTTGATTTTGTGGATATCATCGTGTGTGGAGGCGGATGGGCCTCTCGGGCACAGTTCGAACACGCAGGGGGGAAAATATGTTCACCGGATTGGGATCAATTCAAAGGTCCATGGTCTTGGCAGCGCTTCCGAGTCGTATCGGCGTCAATCACCTGGGATTGCTTCCTCAATTCCTGAATACTCGAGCTTCTTCCAGTGGGTGGGCCAAGCTGCGTCAACTTAGAACCAGATAAAGTCTTTCCTAGTACAAGGTATATCCTCTGTATATCGTTTGAATACCGACACGCCTTGAGGGCTTCGAAAACGTCCTGCTCGTGTACTACATTCTCTGGTCTGAACATTACATCTTGACAACAGTTGACAGCTAACCTTATCCATATATGACAGCACCATATGTCCTGCCCATTTTACAAGAGTCGTATGATCCGCCGAATACGTCTGGGAGGAACAATGGTTATCGGTCCCAGTTATCACGTTTCAGCCCCACAAGGTCCATACGGTCAGGTGAGGTGTCTGGCCCTCCTATATTTCAGCTATCAAATTCGCATTTACAGTATATAGCGGCCAAGATAATCCCCAGGCAGCCATTTTACCCAGATACCATGAGCTACGCAAAGTCGTAAGTACCGTAGTACTATGTATACATTGACTTGTGGAAGTCAGAGTGCGTTTTCAAGTGACAGGCTTCACATGTAGATTTTATTGAATGCCCCACATTTCCCGTACTGTCAAGTATGTTGGACTACAGTTTTTACCTGGAAAGTCTGGACCAAAGTACCGGATAATTCCGGCCAAGCCTTTGATGCACTTGTGGTGCCGGTGGCTGAAAGATGCAATACAAGCTCCGCGCCATACATTTTATTGTTTTATTGCAGCCCCATCACTTACAGTACCGTAAATGGTTGATAGCCCCCGCATTCCAGTCAAGTTGTCAAGTTACCATAGTAAGTGCAGTATGATGCCCGTGCTCTTTACCAGAAAGCATTAACGTTACCGTTTTTTGAGAGGTCAGTTGATATACTGGCTGTCGCAGTTTCCAAGCCATGCCAGATCCCCCGCAAAGTTGGAATTAAACATGTCAAGGTCACAGACGTTCATAACATACTGGCGACCACTACACCAGTTTCGACATATTGCTTTTTACGCCTATTGCCACGGTCGCATGTATATGATGGGCGCATAGATCTCGTAGATCGGTGCCTATCATTTCAAGTACCCATGATTTTGCCCCATACGGTCCATATGGTCACCTGTCTACATCCCCCGTACCCCGGTCGTTAATTCTCTGAGCTACTATATAGCACGCATCATGTACTTGGGGCAAGCTTGAGTTCTTCCCTCCTGCACCTGTTTCTCAAAAAGAAGCTGTGAAGAACTGACGCAATGGGTAAAGGCGTATGTCCAAACACGATTTTTATCTCGCCCAAGTAGCTCACATTTACTTATTTTACCACTAGTACAATGCGGCTATCGCGTCCAATCCCGTAGGAATATTCTTTATTCAATTATTTTTCTGTAGCTTACGATCCATTTTACTTCTGCAGTACATCGTAGGCTCATTCGCATGTATTGGTGGAGGCCTCTTCGGTTTGGACATGTCGTCCATGTCCGGGGTACTCAATGTAAGTGGTTTCTCTCTGACTTTGACGCTACCCCACACCAACTCGTCACTTTTCAGAACCCTGCTTATGCTACGGTGTTTCAAAACCCCGGATCAAATGCTCAAGGAGGAATTGTCGCTGCTATGCCTGCCGGATCGCTTGTTGGTGCCCTCATGGTCACATATCTTGGTGACAAGATTGGCCGAAAAAAGACGGTCATTGTGTCTGGAATGATTTGGGTCGTTGGTTCTATATTGCAATGTGCTGCAATAGTACGTCTCAACAAAGCTCTTCTTGTGAAGTCGATATCAACTGACGCCTGGTATGTTTTTGTAGGACCGTGGAATGCTTTGTGTTGGCCGTGTGATCTCTGGTATCGCCGTTGGTTTAGCATCTGCTGTGGTTCCCTTGTACCAATCAGAGGTGACTGCCCCTGCTATTCGTGGACGTCTCGTATCTTTCCAGCAATGGTCGATTACTTGGGGTATCATGCTTCAATACTTCGTCGAGTTCGGTTGCTCATATATCAACGGCACTGCTTCCTTCCGCATTCCATGGGGCCTCCAGATGATTCCTGCTATAATCTTGTCCTTAGGAATGATGTTCTTCCCGGAGTCACCTCGATGGCTCATTGACCATGATCGGTTCGTCTGCTATTTTTAATTGTCCTCAGAATTGGGCTAAAAATAAGTTTAGCGAAGAAGAGGCTCTCGAAATCCTTGCCGATCTTCACGGTGGCGGAAACCAGGATGATGAACTCGTACAGCTCGAGTTTGAGGAAATCAAGCAGCAAGTGCGATTTGAGCGAACTGAGGGTGCCAAGTCCTACATGGATCTACTGAAACCCGGTATCCTTCGTCGTGTCGGTCTCGGATGCTCCATGCAAATGTGGTCTCAACTTACCGGTATGAATGTCATGATGTGAGTAATATGTCTTATCTTCCTGTGCTTTTACTGATGGCGTGTTGGCTCACAGGTATTACATCATCTATGTGTTCGAAGGTGCTGGTTTAACTGGTCGCCGTGCTAACCTTATCGCGGATTCCGTTCAATACGTCCTCAACGTTGTGTTTACCATTCCTGCCATCATCTACATTGACCGATGGGGACGACGCCCCATGCTTATCATCGGAACATTGCTTATGGGTTTCTTCCTCTTCTTGGTCGGTGGTCTCCAGGCTCGCTTCGGCCACTGGGGTGAAAGTGATAGTGCTCGAATTTGGGTGGTCACTGGCAACCAGCCTGCTACGAATGCCATTATCGTTTGCTCTTACCTCTTTGTGAGTAGCTTCGCCATCACCGTGGGCCCTGTCTCGTGGACGTATCCCGCCGAGATCTTCCCCATGCGCGTCCGTTCCAAGGCTGTTTCCATTGCTGTAAGTCTTTTCTCTACCCCAGTTCATTTTGTGACTCCATGACTCAAAATTCGTTTAGACCGCCACGAATTGGTTGTTCAACTTTGCACTTGCATGGGCAGTTCCCCCTGGTTTGTCTACTATCGCGTGGAAGACCTATTTCATCTTCGGTACCTTCAACTTTGCCGCATGTATTCACTTCTTCTTCATGTTCCCCGAAACCGCTCAGCGAACTCTGGAAGAAGTCGAAGATATCTTCGCACAAGGTCACACGTACAGTGCCTGGGCCATCTCTCGTGACGTCGGGAAGAAGACGGTGCAGGATATCAGGAACGCGGAGAAAGCACGAGATTACAACGATGAGAAAGAGGGGTCTATTGAAAAGAGCGCCTAAGCAATACATATTAACGAGTTATGATTAACGCCGCCTTCTATTTTCTATTATTTTCTACTTTTGTAACTTTGTACGACTTATGGTTTCTATTATTTCCACAATCTTGCGCTAAATGCTACTTGTCGTGGTTTTACAGTGGTAAGATGTTAAGTAAATAAGCTGAGACGCCGGTACCGAAAGCACCACAGCCACCTGAGATCTAGCACTGTAAAGCACCGCCACATTTACAGACTAAGTCACGGTTATAAACTCACTCATCAACCAACGCGGCCCCATAGTAAATTTGAAGACCAACACTTTTTGGAATAATATTTCCACAACTCATACAAGTTTAACTTGCTAGGCAATGTCAGACACTTGGAATGCCGATTTTCCTTCAGAATGGCACTCCATCCGGCCGTGGACTCCTCACCTTACACTCTCAGTCCGCGAAATAACCTCTGTATCCGCCACATTTATTCTTTCATCGTCGCTCGATGACCCCCACGACCCTTCTCTCACTACACTTGGTATCTCTGTTTCGGACGATGAGGACGATAGTAGCACTGATCCTGACCAGGTTCGACGATCGAATGGCGAGAGCAGCAGCTCGAGTCGAAGCAGACGACGCGCCATCATATCTGACGCTCTGGCAAAAGGCCTGTCGGTTGATGTGAATGGATCGCCGTGGCAGAGAGTCATCATACGTGTGGATGACCAGGTTGATGAGGCAGTCATTATAATCTATGGGCTGATGCCGGGGAGACAGTATGACATCGATCTAGGCCTCGTGCAAGGAGGCCAAAGCAGCAGTATCAGAAAACAGGTTACTACAGAAGGTATGCCATTCATCACGCCATCTAATACTAAAATCACGCTCAACTTACCTCCTTTAAAGAATCAGAACTGAGGGCGGACAACGACCGAGATGTAGAAGTCGCTAAACTCAATGGCTCGACGTCTTCGGATTCGATGTCTTCATCTATCACTTCTTCCGTCGCATCTGAAAGTTCGTCGACCGTACAACCGCAATCAAGCACAGCAAATTCCGCACCCTGCAGCTTGGAAGATCGCGTGCGCCAGTTGCAGCAGTCATTAGCCTCTTTGACATCCGAGCGTGAAACTCTTACTGCGTCTCTCAAAAATACTCGACGAGAATCTCAGAAGGCAGATTCTGCTTTACGTACTGAAATTGATATACTGAAACGTGCGTCGGAGAAAAATGCATCCGCAGAGCATCGAGCAAAACAAAAGGTGCTCGCGTTGCAAGAGGCGGTGAAGCGTGCGCAGACGGCGACAAAGGAGATCGAGGAACTGGTAAGGGAAACCGAATCTTCTTTGCCTGGGCTCAGAAACGAGAAAGACGAGAAAGAGGCGGAATATGCCAAGGTGAAGGAAGAAGCCGATCAAGTAAAGGGGGAAAGGGAAAAGGAGCAGGAGCAGGATAGGAAAAGACTGGATAGCATGAAGGGTGAACTGACTGGTTTGGGAAATAGATTGGAGAAACTGAACGGTAAACGCGAGAAATTGGAAACCAGCATTGTTCCTGATCTGGAGGAGCAGCTGAGGGAAATAGAGAGGGAGATAGAACAGGTCGAAAGCGCTGAGCGTCAATATACGTTGCAAGAGGAGGCGGACATCGGTATGGAGGAAAGCGATAATACTTTTGGAGAGTTTTCCATGGATGGGTCTCGTGATAGTTCTTCCCATCCATTTGGCGGATCACAGTCCTCTAATCGAAATCGAAATCACCATCCTGTGCCCATAGGGAGGCCAACTACCATCCCAATACATAGACCAATGCACAGCAGCTTATCTGGTTCATCTCAGTATCAGATCGCTTCACGAACGGCTTATCGTTCTCCTATACAACAACCGCATCTTCATTCGCATCAGCAATCTCTCCCAGCAAATCTGAGAACACCAGGATACAATCAAGCCTCCGGTCTTTTCCCTCATGCTAACAGTGACACAAACCCAATTGGCACTGTGTCACCCACTCTTCCTGCTGGCGTTACAGCCACTGGCACACCGTCTACACTATCGAGCAGAGCGGCCCCCTTCGAACCAACCAGTGCTACTGCACAAGCAATTAGAGGATCGCTATCATTATCTACTTCTAGATTTACCTTCCCACCTATCCAGCGACCAGGACCTTTGCTTACAATGAGTTCCCATCGAAGTGGGACGCGATTCTCCGCTGGACAAAACACTAGTACTGGCGAAAGAGGTGGTCAAAGCTGATTCAGAACCCAGATCTGATTTACCTGAAAAATACTAACTGTGACAACGGGGGAGAGGCGCGATTATTAAATTTAAAGTACAGGTGTATTAATGCATCGCGAGGGCAGGTTAATACATATGATGCAATCAATATGGTGTTCAAGGTCTATTCCGTGAAAATGTGTCATGATGAATCAAGTGCAGCTAGTTGATCAACCAAGTCATCCATAATGTCATGCTGTGTATCTGTGCTTTCTAAAGCCTTTGAGACGTCAGCACTGGCACCCATTTTCGAAGGTATGAGTGGTGTGCCTTGAGGCTCAAAGCCTGGGGCTATCCGACGCAGGGCTTCGCGCTTTCGACGCTCCTTCTCATCTTCGCGTGCTCGTAAGTAAGCCTCTCGACGTGCAGCATGCGCTGCTATGGCAGTCCTTCTCGACGACTCGGCAGTAAGGATATGTGGTTCCAACGTGAAAGGGTACACGAACTAGATAGAGAGCATAAGTCAGCGTCGCCATCGGTATAAACGTATCCATAGCTCACGTAGGGCGTCACGCTTTCGGGGAGAGGATGTATATCGAGGGGTAACTCAACCTAGTGCGAGAAGTGCTATATAAGCCATGTCAGTTATGTCGCAAAAATATGCTTACAGCGCGGGGTACACGGAGCCCTGGTGATTTTATGAGTGGAACATTAGCTGCTGCTGCATACTGGGATTTCGCTGCAAGATGCAAGCATTGAATTTGGATTCGTCAAATGGCGATATATGCTCACAGTGATCAGTCATAGTGGTGTTGGTACATACAGAAGAGATTGTCTATTCCAAGTAGTCGTTGTTTAGTCAAAACAATCACTGGCGTAACAGTATGGCACCGCCACCGGAGACCTTGCAATTGATAATGCACTTGATAATGTACCAGTAGTACGTATACGACGATTACAAGTATGACAAGCAATAGTGATACTTTTGCATGGGGATCGGTGCAGATTACCCACCTGACTTTCTGAAGACATTTTTACTACCACTCCGCATTCCTTTTCTTCTTTGAGTCCTCCCCTTCTTCTCGGATTCACTCAGTTCTCGACCATAATCCTCTCCGCCCTTCTCCATCCCTGCTCCAAACACTTCGACGCCTTTTCGCTTCGCATTCTTTCCACTCCTGCTGGACTGACCACCAGAATTGTCAAAGATGCTGTCCTCGTCTCCTTTCGTGGACGATGGTACCCAACTCGTTTCCATACCACCCTCTGCACCGAAGCTCGCCAAATCTGTGCCTGATCGCATCGCAGATTTTCCTTTGACATTTGGTCCAGATACCCGTCGCTGGCCAAAGGTGGCATTCTTATCCCCTCTTTGACCAGATGTATCACTCTGAGCAGATAAAGGAACGAAGTTAACTCTCGCAGTGCGATTTTGCTCGCGTTTGCGAGAATATGCTTGGTCAAGACGCTCATTCTTCTGTCCAGGGCGTACGCGAGGATCGTATTTGTTGAGCTCTAATCCAAATATGAGGTTGTGGTGATAGAATAGACATAAAATATGTGTGCTTACCGCCAGCATCACTACTATCATCACTATGATCCTCATCACTGTCGCTTGAGCTCCCACCAAGACCGTCTGAAGAAAGTTTATCACTCTCCTCATCTTCTTCTTCGACCGCTGTTTTCGACCCTGTTTTCGACCTTCCTTTACTATCGTCTGTCATATTCTTCTTGCGAGCAACTGCAGAAGGATTCAAAAGAGCATATTCTCTGGTCGTTTCATCCACCGCAAATTCTGGATTTTCGAACAAATCCTTGAAACGTGCGTCATTGAGTAATGTCGGCTTATCGCCCGTCTCCTGCTCTGCGCTCTTTTCTTCGTCGACCTCCATTGCAGGATGTTCATCTCCTCCCTCAACTTCATTCCGCGCCTTCCTTGATTTCCGTTTCTCTTCCCTCTTCCTTTCTCTCTCCGCCTCCTTCTCTACCTTCTCTGCGAGTGCTCTGTTCACCTTTACCCCTATATCCTTCTTTGCACGAATCCTCGTCTCTGCCATCTTGTCCATCTTCTCTCTTACCACCTTCTCGCGATGTTCAGCATATGCGAAAGGATTTGCAATAACACGTGCAGTGTCGTATAGTTTGAGCGACACGAAATAACCGTGCATATACGGTTTGAGCGCAGGTGTACCGATAAGGTGGTCCAAGCCAAGGCTGTAAACATATAACGATGAGATGATGAGAATGAATACCACACATGATACTTCAAAGGTGACGCTCACATCCGTAGTTCGTTCCTCTCAACAAACTTGAAGTCTTCATAAGCATTGCGTACCGTCTGGTCCTCCATTTCCTCGGTTATATTTTCCAAGAAACTCGCCCATCGTGGTGCCGGACCGAGTTGTGGAATATAATATGTAGCCATCTGTATGCCTTCATTCGCGGTCATAAATAAGCCGCTGCCGGGTATATGATGAATATGGTTCAAGTCGTTCGCTGGTGTGATGGACGCAAAGTTGGCAGATGGCTAAATAATGTTTGGCATGTTCGTCAGGATCAAAGTTGATATCAAAGAGAAAATGGCTTTACCGTATCGCGATCCCATATTTTTACCACCTTCTTGTCCGCACTCAATATCATTCCGTCACCTGCCATACGACTTCCCCCTTCAATCCAACTTATGTTTCGCACAGGCAGGCCATAGCCTTGATCTTTCAGCGCAAACGGTTTTGGGGAACGAATGTCATACAGTAACGTGTGCCCAGTAGACGTTCCCACAGCGTACGATAGTCCGTCTGTCCGCGAGGCAATAGTTGTAACAGATATTGAGCCTGTATTTGAGGTAGAGTCATCGAGGCCTGGGAGTGAGGGTACAGCGCTGGCAGTAGAAGGGAGCAGCCGACTCCTCGGGAGTCTCAAGATCCCAACACTGGACCGCGACCGAGGGTCCCAAAATTGCACACTACTATTTCCATCCATACCAAAAGCGAGCAAATTATGAGCAGGGTTGACGTCTACGCAGTTGACGCCCATGATATCCCCGCCCTCATCGTCCTCAAGTATCAAAGGGTTTAGAAACCGCCCTTGTTCAAGATTGAGTCGATATATCTCATTTCCAGACGCGGACACGAATGTGTCACAAGAAGGGTAGTGATATGCCAGTGATCGTCCAAAGCGAGGTATTCGAGTGCGGTAGTGTAAGCCGCCTTGCGTATGGAGTTCGATGGTGCGGTCATTTTGTAGATGTAGCGTTTTAGTCCAGTCGTCCGAAAGTATCTAATAGAGAGTATGTGATATTATGCATTAGAACGCCAATATACTGGAGAAAGAAAAGGGAGAGAGAAAAAACTCACTCACAATGAAATCGACGTTCTCTGCATCAGAATGCCTCTCGAATTTGAGCGTAAGCTCGTCTAGGTCCCATACCCTCATTTGTGGCTTGTATGTCCCAGTAGCGATAACATGATGCCCGTCTCTGGTCGTTTTGATTTTGTTACTCGCCTCAGGGAACTCAAATCCTTGGATAAGTTCGATTGTTCCTTCTACATGTTCCCGAGAACCACCTTTTTTCCTTCCTGCTTTGGCTGCCCGCTTTCGTGTTAACCAGTCTGGGAGTGACGACGATGAGCCTGCAGCTGCTCCATTGACGGTGTAGATTTTGACATCGCTCAATTGTGCGACCATTGTAGTATAAATGGATGATGGAGCGAGAGACCCCGCTGCAAAGCCTGAGCTGATAAAACTCGAAATGCTTGCACTGAAGATCTGAAAAAGTTGATCACGTGACTAGGTCGTCATTTACTTGTCGAGAGTAAAAGCATTTTCTTTTTTCTGATATGTTTTGGCCAATTTCTCTTGTAAAATCTATATCCATTCATTCGAAATAATTACTATGGGAAGAGAATTTTGGTAGTTATCAAACATTCGATCATTGGTGGTATATTCACTAAGTGTGCGTTGTGCATATTTCCAACAAAGTTGATCGAACACATTCGCCCTGACGGCAACACTGTTCCCTCACTTTCTACAGTGTGATCTTCATATCACAAGTGCTACCACCAAGCAAACCGGGGGACCCACATCTCAGTATGTCTTCTTCTTCTCGTCCACCGACAGACCACCTGCAGAGTACACGATTAGAATATGGATGGTTTATCACCCGAACGTTCAACTTACCAGGTCCAATGTTCACGAGGAGTATTAGTCCACCAACGATGGCTGTTATGCGAAAAAGACGTCATTGTGAATGGTGCTTATTAAACTTAAACATGACATGACGTACAAAGTGTTTGGAAGAAATCGTATCTGAAGTTTATGGGTGAGTAATACTGCAAGCCAAAAAGATAGTCAACACATACTTCAAGAAATCTCTCTGAGAGTGAGCGGGATGGACGCTCCACCAGTTGTTTACAAACACATTGAAGACACTGAGGACTATCACAAGGAATGTAGCAGACCACTTGGCCTTGAACCCGACTGCGACCATTATACATGCAGCCAAACCGAACAGGGAAACGAAGACGCGACCGATACTCCACGTCCCTTGGATGATGAAACCGAGGAAGAGGAAAATAAGAAGCACGCGTCCAGCGAGGAGAAAGCTAGATTTACATAGAGGTGAAGTGGCACACAAGAACAATGAGAAAGGGTACTTACTATTTCTTGCGGTCGGTTTCACTTATTGAGGGGATGCCAGCAAAGTTTTTCTTCTTAGTGATCATTGATTCACTGAATACCATGACTAGACCACCGATGACGCTGAGATTGCGTAGGAAGAAGTTGAGGTCGAAAATGAGCCCATAACCGAAACCCTGAATGATTACAACACTCAAAAGGCCGAGTACTGCATTATCTGTGTAGCGCTTCATGATGACCGCGGTCGATGCTACCAACATAGTCTAGAAATGATATGTTATTTCATAGTTGGAGCTGAATACTTCCACTGGACGCACGAGGACGTTAAAGATAAGGAAAAGGTGGGAGAGCCCCCAGTAGAAGTGTCTGTAACTGTTCGGCAATAAAGCGCGTTGGTACCGTTTACTATAGGACAAGGCCATGGACGTACTTCTGCAGATACCATAGCTGGTCGCTCCACTGTGTTATGATCCTAAGCGCATCCTCGTAGAAAGTAACGACAATCAAAAAACGACCAATTGCAGGTAGATGGGGCTTCAGCGGCTGGACATAAATCTCGACGGCGTCCTCGACCTGTGTGCCAAACGCGCGAAGCTTTTCCAAAGGGTCGTCGGGGTTGGCTGCTCTGAAGCCTGACGATGGACGATTGTTGGCAAATCCATGTGGATCTGACATGTTGGCCGATACTGGGCGGGCAATATTAATGCGCGAAGTCATGGCGGACGGTGGTGAACAGCGGTTGGAGGTTTTGTTGCAAGCCCAACCCGTATAGCCTTCCTTAAAGACGTGGCCGTTTTCCACCGTGGGAATGTTCCACCAGGTTGAACCATTCGGCGGCTAACTCTTACCGTGTAGTTATCATCTGGCGCAATACACCCAGACAAATACTGATAGGCTGCTCGGCGATGGCATTCATTTTGTTATGCAAAAATATCATATGTACCCAAGCATGCAACAGGGAATGGTGCCTAGGCCAGTGTCGCTGTCTGTTAACCACTTCAAGTTAAGACGCCGGTCGCGGTGGCTGTCTCTTCGAGTCTACCTATAGTTTCATCCTCTGAATCGTAATATCTTACCACCGCTTTGGCCAGTCAGAAACACCTGAGAGAGGACTAATGGGCAAGAGGTCACGTCTTTCCGAGGACGACTACAGTGAGGATAGCTCTGGGTCGTACGTGCCAGCTCGAAAAAAGCTCGCAAAAGGCAAAGTCAGCACAACGCGCAAGTTCTCTCAGAAAAGTTCGAAGGACAGAGAGACGAGAGATAAGGAACCCAGTACCAACACTGAAGCCTCCCATTCTACGTCTCTACATGTAATAATCAACCCCGTACCCCTTCGCTCAGCACTGCTTGAGTGGTACGACAAAGTGCACGAGTTACGCGGCATGCCATGGCGAAAGCCCTACAATCCTTCTTTGTCGCGCGAGGAACGTGCGCAAAGGGCTTACGAGGTGATTATCATCCCTGCAATTAGTATATTAGGGAATCTCTGCCGACTCATTTGGTTAAGGTGTGGATATCCGAAATCATGTTGCAGCAAACACAAGTCATCACCGTCATTCCCTACTACAACAAGTGGATGCAAAAGTACGTCTACTTCTACCAAATATCATACAAGATCGACTTTCACTATATCATATACTGATCTATGAGTGGTCAAGGTTTCCTACAATCAGAGATCTCGCCGCTTCTGACATCGAGACTGTTAATGGTCTCTGGAAAGGACTGGGCTATTACTCTCGAGCTGCTCGCATTTTGAGTGGGGCACAGAAGACCTCAGAGGAATTTCATGGTCTGCTTCCCGACAATGCGAAAGATATGGAAGCGACTATCCCCGGTATAGGACGGTATAGCGCTGGAGCAATATGTTCAATCGCCTACAACGAATGTGTCCCTGTCGTAAGTCTTCATAGTATGAGTGAATTATCAGATTTTAATCCATGATTAGTTAGACGGCAATGTTCACAGACTCCTCAGTCGTGTCCTCGCGCTACATGCTCCACCAAAAAGCAAAAAAACCCTTGATATCCTCTGGGCAGGCGCTGGGGTTATGGTAAAAGACTCTAAGCGCCCAGGTGATATCAATCAGGCTCTTATTGAGCTTGGAAGCACGGTTTGCAAGGTCAGGGATCCTTCGTGTTCTAAATGTCCCCTGAAGCCCTGGTGTAAGGGCTACAATAGATTCTCCTCAGTGGTAAGTGGCTCTGAAGTCTGTATTTTGAGCTAGCTCGTCAATCACCTTATCAATTTTCACGTCAGGAAAGTCAGGAGGCTACCGAAGACTCTGACATCGAGGAGCTATGCTCACTCTGCGAGCCTTTACCCACATCCATGGAAGAAGCTAGACAAGTCACCATCTATCCCATGAAAGTTAAGCGCAAGAAAGCCAGAGAAGAAACTGATCTTGTGAATGTGGTGGAATGGCGCGCAGACAATCAAGGTGATCGATGGTTTTTGCTTACCCGTAGGCCTGAGGGTGGTATGTACTATCGTCCTTTTTAGTCCGTGGTCAACTCATTCATTGTTTAAGGGCAGGTCTTCTGGCAGGTCTTCACGACTTTCCGACTTTACCCAATGTATCGGACGAAGAGGAAGTTGACACTCCCGACATTATCTTGCAAAAATGGCTGATTAGTCCCCCCGCGTCTGGCAAGGTGGCAACCCAAAGACCATCTAATAATGCTATAAATGGAACTCGTGATGCAATTCGCATAGTCGATGTCAAACCAGCTGGCGATGTCATCCATGTCTTCTCTCACGTAAAAAAGACGTATCGCATCCAATGGATAGTTCTGGAAGGAGGGACCGATGGTGAGCCACCGAAGTTGCTTTGCGACGCCGTGCCTCGACCAGAAAAGTACAAGAGCACGGCGAAAACCGATAAATCGACGAAACGAAAGAAGGGGCGTAAAAGGGCTATGCCCGAGTCAAGTCATGAGAATGGCCAAGATGTGGAAGGCGCTCTCAAGGCCAAGTGGATCCTCATGAACGACGTGCAGGACGCCAAGTAAGACGAAAATTCCATCGAAAATTCCCGAAAATTGGCTGACAGTTCTTATTTCTCCGCTAGCGTCGGTACCGGCGTACTCAAAGTCTGGAATCAAGTTAGAATGCTATGGGAAAGCATGAACTAGCTGTCTGGCTCTTCAGCGGGAAAAAGTCGGCGGATCTGGAGGGCTTTCGAATCTAATTGGGGAAGTCCTCGCCTCAGATATGAAAGATCATATAGAAGGTGCGTATCATCCAACAACGAGTATGAAACCATGGTCGCCGCCTTGCGTGTGAGTTCGGGGGGCCCCAAATTGTCCATGATCTTAATAGGTGTCCACGATTGTATATATTGTGTTTCCTTACTCGCTCACTTCAGCGCTTGTGAACCGCAGCAACATGATGTGTATAGGTGTTCGAGAAAGACTAGCTTTAGTAACTTGTTCATATCGTACTCAGTCGAATACTAGCAATTCTTGAGATGTAAGGACTTAATCTGGCAAGGGGTTAGGTCACGTGCCTGCGGTACATTTTTTCGACGCGCTCAACCTCGCGCTTGTTGGTGTTCTTGCTTAACCACGTTGCTATTTCTTTTTGCCTTGGTATCGGCCCTGTGTGAGGATCCAAGCTTCAAGCTTCGACTCTGGCGTTATCACAACTATAGGCTTGTGACCGTAATCTTCCACGCGCATTACAGAAACCTCAGCCCAATCCGTGACCACCTTAAATCTAGGAAGATTTGGATGACGTCTCCTGAGATAAATCAAAGGGAATACCTCTAGTCTGTGGTTTCGATTCTCTTCTGTGGCTTTCTCGAGGCTGACGTCGTTACTCATTCAGTTCAGTGCTGAATTTGCCTGCTTCTGCTTCACAGAATGAAATCAGGGAGCGTTACAGGTCTCTGTCAGTGATATTTCATCCGGACAAGCAGCATGATGAGCAAACGAAAGCCACGGCATCCAAGAAATTCCTGGAGATCCAAAAAGCGTATTCGAGTGAGTATCTCCTATTCTAGAATTTCTCCGTGTCGCGGCTAAACCCTGTTGTACGTCTAAATAGTTCTGTCGGACTCATTTCTTCGGTACGTCATTGGTGGACCTTCATGATCCCGCTTCGTGTAGTTCATTTACTGTTTCACACCACCAGTGAAGTTTATGATATCTTAGGTATGATCAGATTGGTCTTATCTCCTTCTCACACAATCATTATACATCACTACACGTTCAGGTGAAGAAGGTCTAAAAACAAAGTGGCCACCAGCGCTACGCTCTCGAAGCATCGATGAAGTAAATTTTTTTCTGCCTTATCTAGATTCGAGTCGCTAGATCTTTCTTTCATCAGATTCGCGCAGCACTCAGACAATCTAGGATTGACCGGAGCTTCGAGAGAAACGACGAACTGATCAGTCCCAGGGGGACTGTGACTTGTGGCATCAACGCGATGTCGTTGTTTTCGGACAAATTCTTGCCCGAAGAAGACAATTCTTCAGCAGTGAAGAATGTTCTTGCTCGGTTTCGTGGAATAGGCGTCCTTAGCCTTGGCGTCCGTCATAGCGTGAAGGTTGGTGGACATTTTCTCGGACAGTAATTATGAGTCAAGTGGCCAATTCATGTTATCTTGCTAGCAACAAATCGGTCCCAATACTACAATAGGACTGACAGGTAATATGAGCAGGACAGGTTCCAAGGCAGAAAAAGGTTCCATTCTTGGCACGGTACAACACCAATTTTCTCCTCGTGTAGCTTTTGAGGTTCGTAATTTCCATGGCTTTCGAATAGCTTTGGACTAAAGATCAATCTATGATTCAGGGATCAGTTGGCCTGCTTCATCCTCATGTCCTTATGGCTAAAACATCCTACAGCGATGATGAAAGCACTTATGCGGTTCAGACACATTTTATTCCATCATTGTGGTTTATGTTTCCACCTCCGACAACCTTGACCTTTTCTAGGAAGCTATTCAACGATTCAGCCACTGAGGGCACTCTATCGTGGACCATGTCACCTCAGTCTCCAGGTCATCTTGATATATCTATTTCCTCTCCAGAGCCTTTCAATTTTGCAGCTCCCGATGACTTTGTTTCTCCAACGGAGCGAATGATAAGCGACCTTGACAACAAGCCTGGCTCGTTATCTGGATTTGGTGTGGGGGCACTGTTCTGGACCTACGGTCTAAATCTCGCTGGCATCGAAACTGGCCTGAAGGCGGAATGGGGCGTACGTTTCACCGAATTGGCTCTTCAGTTGAAAGCAGGATTGGTCTTCAATGCACGTGGACTTTCTTACCTGCTTACAAGCTCGTGGACTCGCCAAAACAATGCCGTATCCGTTAGCGTCGCTCTGAGTCCGTCTGGGGTGGTGATGAATCTCGAGTATGCCGTAGTTCATTTACCTTTCATTTGGCAATGGACCTATATCTCCCATTTGTAGGCTGAAATATTTATTCCAGAAGTGGGTAATTCCAATCGTGCTCGCGACAGAATACAACAACACCGCGGCCTTCTGTACAACAATATTGCCTTCTACAGCTCTTGTACTAGGGTACCATTTCGTACTGAAACCTCGTCGTAAGGCTCAAAGAACTCGGTCAGCATTATACTTACCTAGTATCTTCTCTAGTCTCATCTTTTTTTCATGGTGCAGGTATTTCCAAGCTGCTCGCCACGCTTTAAAGGAAGAAAAATCGGATTTAAGAAGAGAGATAGAAGAGTCAACTATGCTACTGAAGGATACCGCGGCAAAGCATATGCAAGTAGAACGCTCCAAAGGAGGTACTGTACACAGAAATCACTTCGTACATTCTATCTGAATGACTTCATGCCCAGGTCTTGTCATCCTTGAGGCGATATATGGTCCAACGTGTCCAGATGACGAGGCCAAAGACTTGAATATAGACGTCACTGTACCAGTTCAAGCTTTAGTTCATAATAGCCAAGTATATGTCTCGGGCCATCGAACCAAAGTGCGTTCTCCCCCAGAGTGTTTCTTTCTCATTGAATGCTTGGTACTCAACTATCTTACAGTCTGGTATACAAGGATTTTATGATCCAGCGCCTGCGTCGCCAAAGTCTCTCCGAGTAAGGTATACTTTCCGTGATCGGATGCACTACGCAGAAATACCAGACTTTATTCCAGTCGCACTTCCTCTGCAAGGTGAGTACGTTCGTGTGTCCAAAAATAATGTCTGGGCTAATCTTCTGCTGTCAAAAGATCACCTTGTGGACTGATTGACCTTTTAGTGCCAGATTACACACTATACGCCACACTCTCCACTCAAACACCCCACCTTCACAAGATTAATGGTTATGACCAATCATAAATCCTTAATATCTACATATGTATCTATATATTTTTATTTGCGTATCCTGAGCCCCGCTTATTGATTCTAATAACCTCGAAAAGTCTATTCAATACATCAGGGCGGCCAAGCAAAACCCTGAGACTCTTTATGAATTTGCCGATGCCATCATCGCACCGTGTCAATCGGGTATTCAGTGCTACAGAAGTTTCTCAAGAGGGATCCAGTTTTGCTGTATCGATACATGTTACGAAAGACAACGGTGATGGACATCTCAAAGTTACGCGTTCACACGGTCATCGTTCTTTGCGCTATTGCTTTCCCTCGAGTCTCGCAGACATTCCTCGACGCATGCCACAAACCCAGCCGCCTACATGCCGGATCTTGTATTCCCCTTGGAGATATCGAATCGAAGGCTCCTATAGTATAGACAAATGAATCCCTCGAGCTCAGGGCGAGCCAAACCGTATGTACATGCTGACTTCGGAGATTAGTATCTTAATTATAGGGTGATTTGATACCTATGATTTGGCGCAGGCGGATGGCTCCAGTGCATTCTGGGCCCTCCAATTATCCGGTCCTTCCCTGGCAAGTAGCACATTGCGTTCTCTATGACTGATCATACTGACGACAATACGCCCTCCTAGTAAAGTAGATCAATTATCTCGTAAATGATGCATGTCGCGTGTGGAGTCATGGGAGATATCTTGTCTATCACACTCCCTCCTCGCACGCCGCGGATTACGATTTCTAATACTTTGTTAGTTTATCTCTTTCGTTGAATTTTTAGCAAGCTGAAGCCTATAGTCGTTGCAAAGGATCTTTTTTGCTTTTCACTAGCAACGATCTGGTGACTTCCAGCTGTCACGGTACGGCTAGACTACGTGAATGGCATCAAGGAAGTACAGACAACGTTCGGGGTGTTCCCGTGCCACGGGCATTGAAATTTCGGGGAATCATAAACCTTCGCGGCTTCGAGCGTATTCTTCGTCGATTTTACTCCGGCGACAACCGTGAAGTCTTTTTGATATGAGGAACATTTTCGTACGTGTATTATTAATAGTTTCTGCGGAGTTGCTGAATGGTATGTAAAAAGCCAAAGCGGCGTCCGCATGAGCCGGAGTCTGATTCAGAGCTATCTCAGTGAGGTGCATCCGATCACAGGAGACAAGGTTTCCCAAATTATACATGTGGTTTGCTGGATTCGTACACGTCCCTAGTCCCACTCTCGGACTTCCAGGCAAGACCATCATAAGTATATATATTGCATTGGTACCTCTCCCCTTGTCCTCCGCCGGCACTCCCCCGTCCTAAACATGCAACGACCAACTCTGCAGAATGTCCGTATTCGTTCTACGAGAGATGCCATTCACGTCTTTTATGCTGTGGCGAGGAACGCCTTGCCTCTTATCACCCGCCGTCTGGACGCCGAAGAACGGCGATCTATAATTCCCGGTAATGTGTATGTATGGGAAGAGCGTAGCGCCAACTCTGAAGCGACAGGGCTGGGCATGGAACGATGGTAGGTCGTCCCCCCTTTGACAATATAATGTTTATAAACCTCTGATTATCTTTGTAGGACAGACGGCATGGGCTGGGGCCCAAGTAGAGTGCGCGATGTAAATATTTCGAATCATGTTTCTTGCGGCAGGTCTAACCTTTTTATAGGAGTTTCTTTTTTATCACCAAAAGGAAAGTGACATCAACGACGATCCCAATAATCCTGCAACTCCATGGGCACAAATGATGAGGTACGTCCTAGCGTTCATGCTCTATCGCAGGTCAGTGACCCCCTGATTCTCACAGCATGTACCCCACACCACGATCCCGGGCATCAAGCGACTCTGAGAGACTCATCAAACAGACTTACAGCGTTCGTGTCTCGTTACCTCCTGACCAGCCTCGTGGTGTTACCCGAAAATGGCACCTCAGTATGTGTGTGTGTGAAATGATTGTTGGTACGGATGCTGAGTACAGCAACACTGTAGCCGCGTATTTCAGCCAACAGAAACTCCAGCAGCTTAACACCATAGACGACGTACCCGGGGTCACTGGAGTTCCCGTTCCTGAAGGATGGTTCCGAAGTGCCCGGGCAGCTAAGCCTCGACGGGATGACGATTCTTCGAAATCAGCCACGGCAAAGCCGGCCTCTCAGGCCCTGATGGAGGGCATTGTACCCACCACTGGGCTTATTTCTGAGTCCACATTTTGCGGCACTGGCTCGTCCACGCCACCCATGCCTTCCTACACTCGCTTTCCTGTCTCGGAAAAATCGAACATGCCAGATTGTGAACCTTTGTTACGCCGTAAGACAGCATACTCCTTGCCATCAACTACCGATTATTTCGGCACCATTCACCCCTCTAACGCCAATGCTGTAATCTATCAACCCACAACACCATTTACGAGTCCCCATATGGCCCAATGCCGCAATGCGTCGCCTTTATATTATTATTCTAGTCCACCTTCTCCCCAGCCTTCTCATCTATCTCATCCTCGTTCTTCGCCATCATCAATTGCCACGACACCTAGTCCGAGGCTGAATCATCCTCACTTGTCCGATCAACTAGTACCTTTAGAATATCTCAAAACCCTTGCCTATCCTAGACGGGATCCCATCGATGAGCAATTTCTGCAACGATTCTCATCTCAAAATTTGACCACGGTGATCGATATCGTCGCTTTGCAGAAGCACGAGAAACGAGAGGGTTCAAATTTCCCCTGTTACTGACCTCGATATCATTGGCACGTCTGAGTCACTCATGCAAGGTAAGCACAAATGTGATTATTTCGAAGCAGAGACTCAGATACGATTGTCGTGTTTCGCGCATACCCAGTCTTGCGGTGTCGATGGCTGAAAAACTTCATTCTCTCGTCATGCACATTACTAGATGGTCACACGGCGGACTAGTGTAAAGTATTTTAAAAGTTCGATTCGCTGTCATGTCATGGTTTACAGTCTGCTTTGACGCTTGCATTTGGACCAGTGACATTCCCTGGAATTGCTTCTGCACACCACATGTACATAGATCCCCCGGACACTGTTAGATGGATTTGCATGGACTAGTTGTTTGCGATATGTATATGTGCTGTATGTTGATTCCGTGTTGTGTATGCAGGCTGTCCTGTACATTTGTCGTGACTCTCAGCCGGTCCGTCCTGCATCTCGACCTGCAGCGCTGCAGCGCGCTGGTCATGTGTATTATCGTCCGGGTAACGTGACCTCCCGCGCGTCCCTTCTCATCTTTCAAAGGGACCATTATGCATTCAAAGTTTCACTTCTTACTACTCTCTTCTTTCTTTTCAGTTAGGCGGCCGGTGATGGATGTCGTGTCTTTTGTCTCAGCTGCGTTCAGACAGCGTTTTTTTTTAACTGAATAGGATCGCATACATGGATACCTAAGCCTCACATCCCGCGCGAAACACACTGCAAATTTCCGACATCATCTTCCACTAAGCTGCATACTCTTCTTGATACCACATCGCTGCTACTGGCTCTTCTTTGATATTTAAGTGTATAATCATCGCGTTTTGCATTGATTTTACCCCGCAGACCTTCGTTTACGCGATGACCCCGCTGGCACCTGATTTCAGAAGTACCCGTAACCCGTACGTCTGCACCCGACCCATTCTCTTTCTATTTACATGTTCTTGTCAACTTAGTTTTAGGTTTAGTTGTATTGGACCCTGGGTAGATCATGCTCAACACTGGCATGAATAGGTGTGTTCTACCAGTTTGTTTACCCCACACTTTCCACATTTTGATATATTTGCGTTGAAGCGGCAAATTTTTCCTCCAAAATACTTCCAAGATCTATGATATACTCTCGCTCACGCACTCTTGTCATTGTAAAACTGAGTTACACGCTGAGTGAAAACCTTAACTGTGATCTTACTACATAGCAATACGCAGAGCCCGTTTCGGTAAAGCCACGCTGTCAGCATCTACATGACGAATACCCCGCACTAGCAGGCGCCTGGAAGATCTTATGGCGGCCGACAGAGATGATTTATCAAGATAGGTCATCATCATGCCAAAGGGCCACTACACGCTCCAACTACCGGACTCCACAAGTCCAGCATCTTCAGGTTTCTTTCCCAAAAAGAATTATTACACACCCGCGCAGTCAACCTACAGACATGAATAGGGAAGACCGAATTTTCGTTGTCACATGTTGTGGTATGAGTACATCAGGTTGAAACTTTGTTTACTGATATTACTACATCTCAGAAATTTTCGTGTGGGCCACATGACAACCTCAGCATACCGACAATAGGAGACGGGGGTCTTCTTGTAACAAAGCATATCCGCGGAGGGAAGACCAAGGGGCTGGAACGATTAGAGGCATATGTTCGAACGTGCGAAACATTATTGCATCTCCAAAGCCTAAGGCTTAGCCCCGCCGACTATGATCCTCTATCGACGACTCTTTTGGTTTTTCGCTGACTATACACACGGAAGGCAACAGAACACTGAGAACGCATTAATTTCCGCATATGAAGTCTGGACGCATTCCTTCTGCACATAAGGGGTATCATATTAGGCTAGGAAGACTGAATTGGAATGATGCAGGTCTGAGTTAGGTACGGCTATGCATTCATTCAACTGTCATTCCGATGAATGACAGTTTTTCACGGAACCAGGGAGGAAGGCAGTTCTAGCTCAGAGGTGTATATATTATGCAACCAAATACCCAGGGACTCACCTTTAAGCAGATCCGCGGGAACTCTGTTCGCAGGTAAATACTCAATTTGTTTATCGTAACTGACGAAGAAGAACTCTCATTATTCCCAGGTTTATTGATTAGCGACTACAAGCGTCTTAATTCTTTCGCAAATTCTGATTAAGAATGGATTTTAACTCCCTCGTGCACTTGGTTGAACCGATAAGATACATACCTAAAGAAGCTCCTATAGCGACGAAGTGGAAGAAATATGGTTATTTGCTCCGAACAAGTACCATTCCGATGTTACCACATCGATGTCGGAATAAAACATTTCTGCAGAAGTACGGCCGAAGTAGCTTTCTTAGATAGGCGCAAATATATGGCAGCTCCGCTAGGGGTGTTGGATCTATCACTTCGCATGGTAAGGTATCGAGCGGCGGTATGTATACATTTAGATGGATGTCGTTTTCATATGTTCCTGCTCACGGTTCCATACAGCGGTGTTTTCTCACCCGCGGCCAATGCTACATCTCCTGGGAGCGCGGTGCTGAGATACTTGACGGTTAGTGATGCGGCCATCGTTGATCATATTACGTCGATGCTTGTTTATTTTATTCAATCCCCATCGGACTGGTTGCTGGATCGGGGTTCTTTGCTGAATCGTACTGTAGGTAAAAGGAATGTATGAGCTAATCCGTCGCTATAATGTTGTTTAAACTTATATCCGAAACTCGGGCAGGACCGCCTTGTCCAACGTTTTCCGATCCATTGTGGGTACCTTGCCTGTTTTCAGGACCCTGGTGTAGTGTATCTACACATGCTAATCTTAGTCTCAGATCGTGTCTAAGGAGTTCAATCGTTTCCGGAGAAGTTTGACAAAACAAGCAATTTCGTACGTAAATGCTGTCCTGGACTGGTAAAATTCCCAGAGAGGGTAAGAACTCATAAACCTCGTTATGGCATCTCCTCGTGCTAATCCTTTCTCGCGGGGCCATGCAAAGAGTAATTACGAGCCTCACATGTCGCCCCTGTGAATGTGGAAGACAACGCTGGCTGCACCATTGGCTATGACTGTCACTCCCAATACTCAACGAAAAAAATAGAAAGGAACAATCTATGCGTCGGATGATAGCGGCAAATGCGCTGGGTTTGTACGGCAGTGACCCTGCTACATTAAGCAGCTCGGCGGCGTCGGTCCTAAAAGAAGGAGGTCGAGAATGCTGGCTCAAGTGAAGGTGGAGGAGAAAGGGTGGTCGCAGTGATCGAGAAGCAGTGGTTTCGAAGAGATATGGCGATATAGAGAAGTACTTCTTGCACATCAAGGTTACTAGCGGGCCGCACACGGAGGATCCTTGGAAAAACTGTAGTAGGACTATCTTCTGACTCCTTTTATGTCAAGCACTGTATTGCATTATTTTTTACAAAGTCAGGCGTTAGAATGACGGAGAACTGCTAGATAACAGTAACAAAAGAGTTGATCTGACCATCTTCCTTGCGTCGTCCGCATAGAGATAAGGGCAAACATCAGTTTTTGGGAAGGACTCGGTCGAATGGCCTCACGAGCTTTACGTGAAAGTCCAATTGAGTTGTGATGGGAATGATTTCTCAGTCGTTCTCCGCGGTGAATAGTAAAAAGTAATGATATGATTTTATTAGTCTTTTCTCCAGCGTTGTCTATGAATAAATCGAGGGCTTACCGCGATGTCACTGCACTGATGGCGTGTTCAAAAGGAGTAAATGTAGCGTCCGGCCTTTAAACAATTGTGGACCAAGGTACTGAGCACCCTGTAGGCTTTCTCGCGAACGGGCCGGGGAGATATGAGCAAATTTTGCTCTCGTTAGCTCCGAGGCCCTACGAAATGTTACCAGCAAACTGAAAGCCAGCGCGCCAAGTCAGCTTTGGAACACTGGTGAGACAAAAGTGAGGGTGCAGTCGAAGATAGACGCTCACCATGACATCTGAGTTTCCAAGTGCATGTGCGCGGTAGCGTCAGCGCGAGAACAAGTCCCCAAGAAAGGCTTGCCCGCATCGTGGGTCGTCCTTCCAGTGAATGTGAGCATTCAGACTGCTGTGAGAATTATTCCAGTCAGTATAGATTATGATTATGTATGGCATAGTAAGCACACAAGGCAAAGGACGCGAGCTGTCACAGTTACCCTTGTGCAGTATTCTCATCAGCATCTACCCTGAGTGCAAACAAGATGTTTCTCCCACTGCGGACACTGGAAAGGATGCAGTCAGGCTGAGACTCTGGCGAAGGCGGGATTCATACGGTCACGTGCGCACACCACGTTCGCTGAGTGTCGACCATCCTGCCGCGGCTCGGGGAAAACCATTCTTTGCCTGTTACCGAAACTTGAAACTGGCTTAGGTTCTGCACTCACGTCTTGAGACCATAAATACTACAGATATGCCACCAGACCAGCCATCTCAGAAGCAAAACCCCAGACTTGGTGCCCCCCAGGAGCCAAAAGCTCGAGGTGCCAACAGGTCCACAAAGGTTGCGGGCAAGCTCAAAGTCCTTCCTGAGCAGCCTGCGTTACCCATAGACAATGTTATCTTGGAGGTCCCGGAATCTGAGGGAGGTCACGGCACAGCGGGTGATAGCGATGAAGGGGACGATGAGGAGGAGGAAGAGGAGGAGGAGGCTGAGCAGGATGACGTCGAGGTGCGCTGGTATTCGTCGAGGATCCTTTCTAGATGGCTTATATGTCGCGTTCACCACCAGGTTTACAATCAGATATCGCTGATACCTCAGGGAACAGCTCGCAGAGACGCCTTGAGATTGACTAAAAAGAAAGCCAAGTCATTGCCTAGGGTTACAGCTTATGCGACAGCGAGGTGGTTTCATAATATAAACGGGTTCTCTCAATGGTCGTCTTGCTAACGCTTTTGCTACAGCTCTTACCGTCTCCACGAGTTGATGAAATTCTTTAATGCGCGGAAAACATCGTACCACACAGACCCAAAGTTGATCGACGAGGCCCTCTACACACCCTACGTTTACGAGGCCGCAGGCCAAGAGGCACGTCAGTCACGCTCAAAGCCTCAGAATCATACTGCAGATCTCCTTGGTATTTCTGAACTGAATCCTTCTGTCGAGGCCGAAGATGGAAATGCCATCGCAAAAAGGAAGAAAAGTAGGTTCGATACTACCCATACGGAAGCAGAGATATTTGTCTTTGATTATGGAACCGTCGTAATCTGGGGGATGACCGAAGCTCAGGAGAAGCGTTTCCTTTCCTCCATGTGAGTTTATCGTGGACCGTTAACAAGAATCGTTATGATGTAATTGTGATGTAATTGCTATAGAAAACGGTTTGAAGTAGAAAAATTAGGTAGTTTCAAATCTACCCTCTCATAATTCTATCTTGACGTCTCTTGCAGCATCCGAGGACATAGAAATGGAAGATCTAAATTACTATTATGCAAATTATAGTCGGTGAGTCTTTACATTCAGTCCTACTCGATCTTTTGTGACGAGCAGACCAGCATTTATAACGACGTCATCACCTTACGGAAAGGATCCAGCTACATGTATGCACTCTTTTTTCATTTGTCGAATTTTTTTCACTTAGAGTTTTCATGCTATTCCAGGACGAAACTATCACTATCGCATGCCTTGTCACAATCAGTGAAAATATCTCTTGTACCTCACTCTTCTTCATCCTTTGATTCACTGATATTTGACACTGACAATTTGACAGTTCGAAGAGCTAATATCATCAACTATAGAAGATACGAAAGATATTCCTGAAATTATAAGTGAAACAGGTAAAATTGGGATGCCACATAAAGGTATATATACAATCTACCTCTCTTCCACACGCTCTGACGCTTTCTTTCAAAAAGAAATCATGCAGAAGATTGGAGAGCTATTCTTGCTACGAACAAATATAAACTCTGTCGGGTCTGTACTAGATTCACCGGTAAGTACCTCATAGGTCATAATAACTTTCGCTTGTCTAGATAATACCACCTTTAGGAAGTATTTTGGGTAAGATACACAGGCCGCTGTTTTGGGTGTCTTCAGCTTACCTGTCTTACTACAGAGCTACCCAGATCTTCAACCACTGTACGATGCTGCCCGCAGCTATTTAGAGATTCCTCAGCGCATCAATCTGCTGAACACACGTGTTGAGGTGAATCATCTTGCGCCTTAACACCGACTAGTTGGCTCACAAGCAGAACAGGTTCTACAGGATATGCTTCAACTCCTGAAGGAGTCAGTCTCGAGTCGGCATGCTGAGCGTCTGGAACAGATTGTTATCGTGCTAATTGCTATCGAAATAGGTATGTAGTTTTCTCAATCGTTAGCCCAGCCCTTTTCTCTGAGTTTGGGCCATTCCCGTTTCCACAACAGTCCTCGGTATCATCACTATCCTCGTGGATCTAATGGCTTAGAAAATGCCACCTACAATATCATACTAGTGTGTACGACATGCATTATAAATACGGGTGCAAAGCATAATAGGGTATTACAATCATGCCTCTGAGTACAGTATCTTCATCATGTCACATTAGGCCCTTTACGTTCCCTGCGACTGTCCTTCGTCCGCGGTTTTGAACCACCAGACCCTCCATTTCTCTCTTTCGCCTGCCGGAAGCACAAGAATTCAATACCTGTAGCGCGACGACTCTCGGCCAACGTCTTTTTGACACTGTCCAAGTTGCTTTGTAGATTTTCATCTCCAGGTCGTCGTGCGTACGCCTGCGAAATCTTATTATACAACTCGGACAAGTTCTTGGCGGCAGCCGGTGTGACGTAGCGTGCTAGAGTTTGATGCATAAATTCGATTTCGAGAGTGGCCTGCAATAAGAATGTCATACTAAGCGCTCTGAGTATTTGGTCTTTTGATTCATGCACTCACTCGCAACATCCCCCCCATTCCGAAACGTTTCACTTGGCGGAACGAATTCAGAGCTTCCTCAGCGAGGTCATCCACCAAAGAGTGAAAAGTGCGTTCTAGTAGCCCTTCAGCAGTGCGGCTGACTTGGGCATGTATCTCTACGAGGTACATAAGTGCCTCGTACATATAAGGTCTTATCTCTGTTTTTGATATATATCAGCAGCGAACCCCTCTCATTATCAAAAAAATACCTGATGGTTGCGGCGTGTCGTACCAATCCATCTTGCTGCCTAGGATACCGCCTCGGAGGATCCTCATGGCTCGCTCTGATTTCGGTTTGACGTAGCTCTCGAAAAGCGTTTTATCTAGTTCACGTACGACTTTCATCAAAGTCTGCAATAGTCGAGATCAATTTTTGGTAATGCGTCACTCAAACGAGAGACGAACCTGTCGATCATCCTCCACATTGATACCGAAAGCATTTTCCAATTGATTTATCATGTTCGGTATCAATGCCGTTAAAAGGGTGCTGAAATTCGAAATAACCAGTAATAACCTCGTATCCTAAAGGGCATGTTTAGTATTTTTTTCTACAAGTTCGTACGTGAAAAAAGGGACGCACAGCTTGAGATATATCAAGAAGTTCGAGAGGATTAGCCCCATTGGTTGTTGTGCTGTCGGCAACACCATCTTTCTTGCCGGTTACAACAGGCGGGTCGTCAGAAGCTAGATGAACCAGACCATCTAGAAAAGCATATATCGCGTCCAGGAATGCTTTAGAAATCTTGGTTATGAACGCAGGTGCGACAGTGTTCTGTTTCATCGTTTTGAACGAAGAAACGCTGGACGATAGTTCTATTCCACCCGCAACCTTGAAAGCGGAGGTAGTGACTTGTCTTTGGAAAGTTTCAATCTGCGTTAGGTATAGAGTGGTGGTTGGATCAGCTGGAGTAAGTATCCACGCCTCAAGGTAATAGAACACGCGGGCATCTATGTTATGAATGAGCAAAGCCGCCACGTTATGTGCCTAGAGAATCACTGGCCTCTTAACCAAGCTTGTATAAGCGTGTCTTCGAATCTCCACCTTACACTTTCCATGAGATTCTTGAGACTAGAGCTGGCCTCCCCTGGAATCTCCATGGCATTCACTTCATTCACTCCATCTTGTATTTCTCCAAGTATTTTCGTTAAGAAGTGAGCAGTTGTGATAGAATTAGAGTGTGTAGGAAGAAGGGGGAGAGTTGCGTTTGTATAGCTGGGTGAAGCCATAACTGCCATGTCGGACAACTTGAAAAATTCCGATAATAGTGAGACATAAAGCTTCACAATGTCAACAGCTAGTTGCCGACACTGTGTTGGACTGCGTCGACTACCAGAACTGCTATTGGTCTACAAATGGAATCAGACCAGAAGCAAACAAGATTCTGACATAACCCACTCTGCGGAACCTTCCCTCTAGAAAGCTCTTAGCTATTTTCCAAAAGTTTGGGAGAGTTGATACGATGACTTCGGAGATTCCCTTGATCATTTCCCATACCGCTTGCCATATTTCGTGACCCCCGGACTGTGCTTTAGTTGAAAGCAATGTAAGTTTAACCAGGCAACATACACCTCGTTGTCTTACCGATAATCAATTCAGGCTGCTTTGACTCTAGAGCTATAAAGCAGGCTTGCAGCTGCGTCGCGAGAACAGTACCCAGAGCGCCAGGACTTGTAATGTCTGGTGTTGATTGATCTTGTAAAGCTTTGTTGACGATTTTACAAACCCATATATAACTTGATATATATGAAAAAACATACCTTGTATATGCGAAGTCGCTGAATGGTAAGTTTTATTCATTTGATCCACTATGTATTTATGCTGGCTATCGAAGTAAGTCCATACTGGGTCCTCTGTAGTGTTCAATTCCAGCAAGATTCTAAGTTCAAAAAGTCAGTCAATTCCCAGCAGACCGAAAAGGTAGGACACGACCCACTCTATCGTCTTCTCCTGATCATCCACGCCACGCCTAGGTTCTTGAAGTTTCGACAGCAAAAGACTCCTCATTTCGCCCATGACTTTTTCGACATTTGTCCAAACTTTCTCTAATATTCTCTTCTGTTGCAACACGACAGATGGGGAAGGTTTTCCATCCTTGGCTGTTCCAACTGGAAGTATTTGACCAGGTCTGGACTCTAAAAGAAATTTGCCCTTATTGTAATCTCGCATGGCCGCCTCGTATCGGTTCTATTCAGAGCTTGAGCATAATAGGTTCAAGTCAGATTCAGATATTCTTACAGCTTGGATAGATTCAACCAGAGAGGTAGGAAGACTAAAAAAGAACTTGGAGCGCTCAAAAACACCTAACGTGGTGCGTAGTTTCTGGGCTTTTGAAGAATTTTCTAGAACTGGAAGAAATACTTGGTTTGCCTTGACAGCAGCACCTATAATACACCAATGAGCTATGGCTATGAAGAGGTTGATAGTAATGATAGCATACGCTTCAATTGGTCAACCAATGGTTGCGTGGCGAAATCAGTAGAGTCTGCTAACAAGCCTTCCCGCATCTCCGCATATAACGCTAATATAAGTCAATACCCTAAGCAGCAACGTTAAACGAACAAGCCCATACCATCGGTGGACGCTTTGACGGCGACAAATCGATCAAAGTTGTCTTCAACGAGGACTCTTATAGCCTCTGACCGTGCATCTATTGACGCCTTCAGATGTGACATACCAGCGGAAAGATCTTGATAAGTTGCATTCGGATGCGCCAGGGAAAGAAACGCTTTGGGGTCAAAGGACTTGGATGATATCATGACAGATAGCTCTGTGTAAGGTGATTTAATTCAAATTAACGTAGCTGCTTGAAGTAACTGACTTGACTGTGCATCCATTTTCGAAAGACTGTAGTGATACGTTTGTTTATCAGTAGTCGGCAGAGAAGATGCGAACATGCGTACTCAATAACACCACCAATACCTAATGGATCCCCTTCGCCTTCACTCGAGTTCGGCACAACGTCGGTCGTAGCGTCGTCAAGTTCATGGTCGACTTCTTCCCATTTCCTTTCAAGCATTGGTACTTTGGGCTTCAGAGTTACCACAAGTAAGCAATGAACTTACGTGGGGTCTAGCGAGGATATTTTATATGCTTTCAACAAAGTAGCTTCGTCTGACGATAAAGTCAATTTCCCCATCGCAGTATCTATCTCCCCAGTTGATTAAATCCTAAGCGATGCTTGCTGTGCGCACACACTGAAAAGTTACGCTTGAAACCACTGGCTACAACAGCACCGTAAGACCCGAGTGTTCGAAGAGAGTGATAGTCTTAATATACCGTATTCCTGTATGATGTATGCCTGGGAGGATGCTATCCAGAGCGTAGAATTATAA
Source organism: Serpula lacrymans var. lacrymans S7.9 (assembly GCF_000218685.1). Classification (NCBI taxonomy): domain Eukaryota; kingdom Fungi; phylum Basidiomycota; class Agaricomycetes; order Boletales; family Serpulaceae; genus Serpula; species Serpula lacrymans. The sequence goes on along the minus strand of NW_006763291.1, from coordinate 1,581,943 downwards.
AGCGTCCTGCCAGTGGTCCGTCGCGAGACTGGAGTGCTGTACTCAATGACACGTGACTCTAAGAAGTGTTTCTTTATGCAGCATCGAGCCCCTGAGGAAACGTTGATTGAGAACGCACGCAAAATCTTCAAGTCCTTACACCCTAATTATATTACGACGACCATTTCTGATCTGGCTATTCCAAATATCCGATAGAAAGATGGCTGATAATAAGTATTGTAATGGAATAAATGGAATCTGAGTGGTGACAATAAGGCCTCTAAACGACCATCAACACAAGAGAAATGCAAAAGCCTATTATACTTTCCCGCATTCTGGTACCCACGAGGAAGCCATTATACTGGAAGAACAGTGTTGAAAACGTAATCCCATATCTTGCCTATAATTACGACACATAAGTTTTCAGTAGAGTGCATCGTAGAAACACGTACTAGTTACGCCAAAGCCTAACTCGAAATTCTTGTAGTGATGAGCAAGATGATACTTCTTCATGTGCCGTAAGTATGCTGGAAGTTGGGTGTGATGCAAACTGAACAAATCCGGAATGAGTAAACTTGTCCTACACCGAAGTGAAATCTAAGAATACTAACGCGTAATGCATGCAATCGTATAGAATATCTACGCAAATGGTGTTAAAAGATGTTTCGCATTGTTAATAACATCTGGACTCACAGAACGCAAATGCGCCCGCAATGACGCCGTTTGCAATGGCTGGTGGGAACAGGAGATGCGCGAGACGAGTAAATGGCATTTGCAACATAAAAAACATGGCAGGTGGCATGACCAATCGCAACCTGACAGACACTGTAAATAAACCACGAGGCCAGATGTTAAAGCCACTATACCTATCCATTGGCATATAGTGGTGAATGCCATGAAGCATAAAATGGAGCATGAGGAACAACGGACGATCTGGCAGCATTTCGTCTATATGAAAAAGGAAACGATGCATGCCGTATTCTAGGACCGTCCAGACAAAATTACCGAAGAAGAAGCATAACATTGTCTTGATAATGGCATCGGTTGGAGCGGTTGACAAAGACGACAATGGAAGGAAAGGATTGGTCGTAAAGGAGGGCAGCGGAACAGAAAATTGAAGCAGTGACCGCAAGAAGAGGTAACTAGTGATGGGTAACCAGAACATAGGCACCACATACCACACCGTCCTAGTCTGCATCTACGACAAGTGTCAAGACACGTTGTTATTCGGGGTAGGGGCACCAGCGTACCTCAAGGATATCAGAACCAAACAGTCGCGCAGAATATGGTAGATGACGTGGTTGATGCACTTGCTTCAGATAGTATGATTTGCTTCAAATCACCCTGAATGTTATCGGGGCTTCGTGGTGAGCGACAAGGAGACAAATACCTGAAGTTGGCCTCCCAGACCTGCCTTAATAAGGGCTTCCGCAAATCGAGGAACTGTGTCTTTTCGAAATCCTCTGCAGAGTCCGTATTATCGGGATGGAAATCATCAGGAGCCTCCCAGTCTGATGTTGTTATGTAAGGTAATGAGAATAAAGGAGAAGATGACATACTGACCATCACTAACAACAGTAGTTTCAGATCCCACCCTGCCAATGACATACTCTTCAAGCATGTCATATGCCGAGTCTGAGTGATCATGTTCGTTTGGGTTTTTCATGACCTTTTCGACATCAGAACCAGCGTGTTTGAGAATCAAGTCTTCTCCTCCAGGATGGTCCGGAAGGAAACCAGTGACATTGTATACCTTGCCTCGCAGCGTTATCCAGCAGGTTTCTGACGACTTGTGGCTCTCGACGTCCTCTAGGGTGTAGATCCGAACCCTTTTCGAAGTCGACATGGTGGTTGAAGTGAGAAGGAGGCAGCCGATAATATATTCTGAGTCTCACCACTTCTCAAAATCTTGGGATCGTTTCAGTATTCTCACGATCCCATTTCAGGAAAATCCGTTTCCCTGATGACAGTTACTTCGCCGGTTGCCGTAACCCCCATGGAACACAAACCAGCGGCACTGCGGCAGAAAACCGTCTCCTGAGCCATCTTGTGCCCGCCTACTGATATAGTATTCATATTCCGTCCATGGCACACGGTCATTCTGTTTATATATACAACCTGGTCCCTTTGGGCCCACAAATATACAAGATAATACTACTCGATAGATACTCGGAAATTAGACTACATTCGCTTTCGAGTATGCCATTCCAATACCTTTATTTGCGAGGCTACGACTCCATTCTCGTAAAACATGCTTCATAACTTTTCCGCTGGCTGTTTTGGGTAGCTCTTCGCCGTCCACCCCCACGAACCATACCCACGCCGGGGCATTCTGGCACACCCAGCTATAAGTTTATCCAAGAAGCTCCGATGAAAAAGGCATCACACACCTGGGGATTCATTCTCTCTGCAACAAATCTTCGCACTTCTTCCTTTTCTAGCGTGATGTCTGGTCGCGTAACAATCCAAGCGCCGACGACTTCACCGTACTTCGCATCAGGTACTGAAACAGCTGCTGCTTCGCTGACGTTAGGGTGTGCAGTGAGCACATTCTCAATCTGTACTGGGAAGAGATTCTTCAACCGCAGAAGGTTCATATGTCAGCATACAGAATGAACATGTCTGTGAAGAAATAGGAACTCATACCTCTCCACCACGAATGATTATATCCTATTCAAAGATCAATAGACGCGCAGATGAAACTTGTTTGCAACTAACTTTGGTTCGTCCAACGACTATTGTAAAAGGTTAGTTCTCAAACAGGTTGTAGCAGAAGTCAGCCTTACTTCTCAAAAACCCTTCTTCATCCATTATACCCTCATCACCGGTACTCATCCAAATGGTACCCTTATCTTTGGTATCACCGTGCATCACGCGGTTTGTCTGCTCTGGGTCCTTCCAGTATCTACCATACTCAGTACTGAACGTGGTGCACCTATGTGAATCCATACTCACCCTTTCTGAACCAGGTATCCTGACACGTAAATTTCACCTGGCTTGCCAATCGGCACTATATTTCCTTCGCCATCGACTACCTTAGCCTTGACATGTGGTTGTACTTTACCGACCGTCTCTACCCTCTTCAAAATCGGATCTGCTGGAGTCGTTTGGAACGATACTGGGCTGTGAACAGCTAAAACATCTTCAGTGGGCACATCAGCAATGTATTTTGCTCACCTGGTTTCAGCTGTAGGTTGTCAATATATGTGAAACTGGGGATCACGCGAGACGGGGGGAGGGAGGGGCTCACTCATCCCATATGCGTTGGTGAGATCAACGAGATTCAGCTTGTCAATCAATTGACGCATTAACTCAATAGGGATCGGAGATCCCGCAGCGATACCAGTTCTCCAATGGCGCTCGTCATTGGTAGATTCACGGTGACAACTCGTTTAACATACCGAAGTCTACTGAAATCGAGTTTCTCGCCTTCTTTTTGTCTCTTCTCCACTTCAGCTAGAACACCAAGGAAGTGCGTTGGTACACCGTGCAAAGCCGTGCATTTCTCCTCTGAAACGGCGTTTACGATTGCTCCTGGTTCATAGGTCGCAGACGGATAAACTATGCAAGAGCCATGCGACCATGCTGCAAGGTTGCCGAGAACCAAACGTGCTGGAAGATGTGTAAGGTAAGTATAGAGATTGGAATCTCAGAAGGAGTGAATACGTATCAAAACAATGGAAGAGAGGCGGGACATTGCCTAAATATACAAATAAGCTGTTGCAAGCAGATAAAATTAGCAAAGAGAACTTACAAACAACATCGTCTGGTGTAAGACGCATACAGCGGGCAATTGAAAGTGCATTGTTCAGGATGTTAGTATGGGTAAGCTATCAGAATTGGGTCAGTAAGCCATAGCTGTATGGAGTGATGCCTTACTGATACAGCCTTAGGATTTCCTGTTGTTCCACTGCATTCATCGCTTTAGAATGCTCCTTCAAACGAAATATCATGATAACAATGGTTACCTCGTGAATTGCAGATTGATGACCTCATCTGAACGCAGAGATTCTGATATATTGTTGAGTCTATTCTGTTCTTGATTATCTTCTCGCCACATCATGAGCTCTCGCCAGTCAATTGTGCTCTTAATCCCATAGAGCTGTCTCTCATACTCAGTGGGGTTAGATATATTGTCCACCAGGACTAGATTGCGAAGACTGGGTAATGCAGGCTCTTGAATATCCCCCGGAAGCGAATTCCGCAACTCTTGAAATCCTGCAGAGAACATGAAGAGATAATGGGAGGTCCGGATACTTGGCACAATGAATAGGTGCTTCACTCCGACGAGATTGAGAGTATTGGTCTGTCAAAAAAGAAGACAAAAGGCCTGAAGTTGACACATTCCGCTAGGCATGTGCGAGACGTTATCGACGTACGAGCTCATTTAACCGGTAGGCAGGGTTAATGGTAACCAATATAGCCCCTACTCTTGCGCAGGCCCACTGAAGAGTCGCGTAAGCACTATACCAAAACACCACCGTATCAGCACATCATTTATATGATATGAGGAAATATGATGCCTTGCATACCTATTGTTTCCCATTATGACTGCGACACGATCGCCTTTCTCTATACCCATACTCAAAAGACCTCGTGCAAGTGCATCGATGTGCCTATCGAATTCTTGAAAATCCCAGGCCAGGTGCGACGCGACACCGAGGTTGTGGGACGGTGGACCACCGTGAGCTCTGGGTCTCTCGCGTTTACATATCAAGGCTGGTCGTGCATTGTGTTTGTCGAGGATCTCTGTTTTAAAGTACGTCGAAAGAGTCCTGGGGTCCAAAGGCGGAACAGTTGATCCCTCGACATACGAGTGCGTCAAGAATCGCCGGCCAAGCGAGAAAGTGGGCTCGTGTGCGTTTGTACTTCTACAATAGCAAGTGGCACCTTTCCGTGCATGTTGCAATCTCAATCCAGCCATCGTGGAAGTCTTGCTGGAGAACGTGCTGGTCAGCGGCAAAACTATCGACTCAGGGTCAGAACTCTTCGTTCGGCCAGGAACCGAGAACCAGCTCGAAGTAGCGGAGAAAACAGGTGGTTATTTATGTCATCAACTCCTAAGGTTCAGACCTTACTGTAAACATGACTTGGATAGGAAAATGGAGTTGATATGGTCATAAGTTATAATGATTATAAGCGCTATGGGGTGCAAATCACCAGTTGTGCAGTTGTGGCAGCTCGATAGTCATACTAGCTAGCCTAGCCTACCGGTACAATCCTGTGCAGTAAGTTGGCCAAAATCCTCAATAATTTATTATACTCCAACTGTAGACTACTCCCTAAGTATCCATAGTATCGTCATTATATTCTACGGTTGAGTCAGTATAATCACCTTTAAAAACCAGGTCAACGATTAGTAGTTTTATTTCCCCGGTGCGAACACTCGGATTCCCAATCCCGCGGAGTCAATTCTTCCACACGTTTCTGAAACGCAGATAGTGTACAGAATTCGGGGAAGCCGGATAAGTGTTTCCCCTCATCTGCGCACAACGGAAGCATGAGATTCTTGTTCTTATAACGCGCTCTGATATCTGTAATACGGGAAAGGTTAAACAGAAATACATATCGAAACAAAAGTTCTTTAGATAGCGGCGAGGGTAAAACAGGCGGCAAAAACATACAATAGTCATTTATATTTGGTGTCGACTTCCATAGTCCACTGAAGACGTTTTGAAACATGGTCCCTCGACTACGCGCCTCTCGCAATTTGAACAGTTCGAATGTGACTGACGATGTGAACGGCGGCCATCTATACATGCAGCAAAGGTGACCGAACGCAACATGGTTAGCTCGAATCTCATCCTCCAGTGTTTGAACAAACTCGCCTGCCATCGTAAGCATCCAATGTAGCCAAAAGTGCTGCCAGTGTAGAATCGTGTGTACTATGCACAAGAATCTTCATCATATCGTGGGATTCCGGATCCACTTTTCGCTGTATCTTCTTCATGAGATCACTGAGAAGGGGCCCCATCCCTAGTCGGCGGACTTCTTCTGTCTTATCTGTCCAAAGGATAGCAACCGGTCAAAGATGATAACAAGTTATATTAGAAAGGTCTCACACCCTAATCACGGAATATATCATATCGTGAATAACTATGCCTTTGTTCCTGAAAAAGGGAGCTCACCTTCAAACCACTCAGTGGCTACACTTTTCTCCTAAACAGAGGACACAACCATGTCACTGGAGTATAGCAGGAGGACAAAAACAGACGTACAAGTAAATCCATCACATCATCTTCCATAAATTCCGGTGGGACTGGCACGCCATGTGCGGTTGCGGCACGGATCTACAGGCCTTTGGAAAATTGAAAACCCCAAAGCAATATAAACTCACAGTGTCTAGAATACCCGAAGCTTTTGGTTGACCGTCTAAAAGTACAGGGTTACCATTTATATACTTGGAGAGTTTGCCGTTTAACGGCTCGAGAGTGGGATTTATAGCAGCAGCAGCAGCTGAGACGGTGGTCAGAGTTTTACCAAAACATTTGTGAAAGGAAAGTCAGCAAACCTCGAGCAAATCCAAGTTGCAGTATTTGTAATCTTTTACAGGCATACGTATTCCCAATTAAGTTATCATCCAGACCATTACTACAAAAAAGCGACATTTGTAACAATTAGCAACATGTGATTTTTTAAGCTATGAAGGACGGCTTACCGTATTAAGATGGATGGAGCAGCATGAGCAGCATACTTTAATTCGGGATATAATCCGTGTTTAATTTGTTGAAGAGACTCGATGGTGCGTGGTACATTCGTAGACCTGAAATATGAGAAGACGATCAAACAGAGCACCATTTGTGAAGGGTATGATTTTATCATACCGGAAATAAACCTCTTCTTCTCGCTCAAGCGTATCAGGTAAGAAATGCAGCCTGCACGATCGATGTTCAAGCTAAGTGTGAATACAAACCGTCATTGCTTACTAATTCGCTCACCTTTCCACATACAATTTTCTCAAAGCTGCGCCGTAGTCAAATGTAGACTAGACAGTTCAGATCAAATTAGCAAATAATCGTTTATCGGACGCGTTTGCAGCTTTGAGAGCTGAAAAGAATGATGACCAAGTTCTTACCTGCCTTCCGAGGTCTGTCAACTGTCCCAAAAGACTGGTGCAAGTCTCAGATTATTGAAGACCTTGATGAACCATTCAACTTACCAAAGTCCCAAGGTGCTTGTACCATCTCTCCTTTCCACTGCTCTCCTGGCATTCTTCGGTACATCGAGGCCGGATTGAATGGAGGTCAAATTGGCAGCCATTGCCGACCCAAACTCATTCGCGTCTCGACACATAATCCAATTTTCTGGAATAGAGCCAGGAGGTTCAGACATACGAACACCAACTGGTGTACGTTCACCTATTCAACAAATAAGGGACATAAAAAGGTCAAACAACGCGGTAAACACTATCCGTATAGATATTGATAGCTCTCAGCCCGAAGAAGTATAGTGTTTGCTTACCATGTCTCACGTATACGTGCACCTGTGCCAATTCCAGCTCTTCCGGCGCAACTGGGTAGTCATCCACATCAAGAGGTGTTTGGGGTGGCTTCAAGGTATATGGTGGGTGAATCGTTGCAGTGTTGTTGGCATTATTAGTACCTAGACCAATGGCCATACCCTCAACGAAGAAATTCGATGACTGTTGTGCTGAATTGGAATATAGAGGGACAAAGCTCGTCAGCATAAAAAGGAGCAGGAGGATACGCAGTGTCCCGTATCTAAGCTGGAACTCTTGGAAATATGTCGCAAGCAGGATTGTCATGTAATAGATAGCGCTGATGGAATTGGCTTTTATAGTGTCCGGAGAATATCAAAAACGAGTATTCGGCGTGAAAAGCTGCACGTATCAGCCTGGCCCTTACAACACGATAAGTCGAGGCGACTGTCAGTGTCCAAGGGCTTTCGAGTGATTAACTGACAAAAGAGACTCGAAACGCGTCGTTAGCTCAGTGCACGGTTACACACACACGCATCATGATTGGACTGGCGTCTGCCGAGTCAACAGCCACATACAAAAGATCTGACTTGGTTGCGATAAAAATCAACATTGCGACAGACTACTCGATACACCGAAAACTATCACAGTACAAAAGGTGGAGATCATGGTGAAAGGGTATTGTTCAACAAAATATAAAAATAGGGGATAAGCCGCACAGTGCCCACCCACATCATCTCATGATCAGCCTCAAGGCTTAATAGCAATCTTCAGTGCTCCGCGACTATTCATCTTGTCGAGGGCTTGCTGGAAGTCCTCGAGCTTGTAAATGTCTGTCACCATACCCTTGACCCGAATCTTTCCACTATCTAGGTAAGCAACAGCACGAGGGAAGCAGTATGTTTGTGAGAACGATCCAATGATCTAGGATTGTTCTGTAAGTTTCAATAGCTTTAGACTCACGTAAAACACACCTTGATTTCGTCCCCAAAAATCTTAGAAGGTGGCCAATGCACGAGGGCTTTGTTTTCGTAGACGCCATAAATCATCAAAGTACCCCCTCGTCGCACATAGTTGATGGACTCGTTTGCAAGTTTCTCAACTCCTGTGGCCTCCACAACGACATCAAACCCATATGGATTATCAGCTTTCAGCTTCTCCCACTGCGGGCCTGGGTTTTGCCTGTCCAATTCAATATATTCGTCAGCTGCGTCAAGCTCCTTCGCGATATCCATCTTGACGCCCTTGTTCGCTGCGATCACGACCTTCGATGCTCCATTGAGCTTGAGCAACTGTGCCAAAATGAGACCTGTTGGACCGGCACCGAGGAGCAAGACCTCAATTCCGACAGGAGGGTTAAGTTTGTCAAGACCATGGATGGCACATGCAGCAGGCTCGAGCAGTGTCGATTCTTCGTCGGTTAAATTATGAATCTTGTAAAGCTTCTTCTGTTGACTAAACACAGTCGATGATTAATAACGGCGAAGTAACCGCGCATATCGACTTACTATACAATATACTCGGCGAATCCACCGTCCATCGTGACTCCTCTCGCATTGAAGTCCTCGCATAGAAGCGATTGACCACGTCGACAGTAGAAGCAGTTGTCACACTACCATTCCAAATGCGTCAATACCCTGCTTTATCTTGCATATGAACTCTTCTTACAGTAATGCTCACATCGGCCACGCAACGGTCGCCTATATCAAACCCCTTTACGTTCTTTCCCATTTCTACCACCTTTCCGATGGCTTCATGTCCCGGGATAAGCTGCACAGGAAAAGCACATGTGATAAGAGGACTGCTGACGTCACATATCACTGATAAGCAAATGCTTCACCGGAAACGTGGAGATGAATTCTCCGTCATGAATGTGTCCATCTGTTCCACAGACACCTAGCGAACACATAAAATGTTATTCTGTAAGTTCAGCGCCAAGATAACCAGCGCTTGATTTTGATTTCTTACCGCAGCATGTAACTGAAAAGGGTCGAGAATTAACGAGGAGCAAACAATACTGAACATGATTGCAAACCTTTCAATAATACGTCGTCGTCGCCAACCTGAGGTATTGGTACTTGTTTGATGAGAAAGTCCTGTGGCTACAGGGAGGGTTCAGCGTCAGCAGCGTTGATAAGGATAGCGAGTGGCGGATAACAGACCTTGTTGTACCAAAGTGCTCTCATAGTTCCTGCAGGCATGTTTGCAGTGTTGATGGAGGTGGGAAGAGATGGGTGCAAGTGGGCGTTGGGAAACGAGGGAACCGAGAGCTGATGATTATCTGCCGACGAGCACCGTCCCTTTATACTCTTTTACACCGTGATAAAACCAGACGTTTTGTCCATTTTGGAACTCTTCATCAGTAGGCACATGACGTCAGTGAAAAGCAGAAGGTACCCTAAATCTCGAGCGTGGGAAATCCTCAATCGATAGGCAAACACCTAACCCTATGCCAGGTTAACCGTGGGACTTTTGGTTTTTTCTCTTTGCCATTGCGTTCGGCATGAACCAGTGCGGACTGCAGAACCGTGACGTAGACAACATTGTAGAGCGCGATGTTTTGAACTTTTACTTTGTTTAGCGCGTTGTGTAGCTTTCTTTTCCTCATTTTCTGGCTTTCTTAGTTTGCTTTGTACCATGGACACTCGTCATGGTAGCTTTCCAGATGGTCACACTGGAGACTCATTTCCGCAAAATCGGAGGCCAGCAGATTCTCCAACGACGCGTGCATTGAAGGACATAGCTTTTGGAAGCGTAAGTGTCGTCACTCCACCACTCTAGAAGACTCACAGGACATAAACCAGATTGCAGGCATGGTCGCAGAAGTCTTTGAATACCCTTTTGATCTAGCGAAAGTTCGATTACAATCACAAATATTGGATAATAGCGCACGGTTCGGTGGCCCTTTAGACTGTCTGTTGAAAACATGGTCTGAGGAAGGAATACGGGGATTGTATCGCGTAAGTACCAACTCCACTCTTCGTTCTTCTATGAATGCGACCATCAGATTCTCTGTAGGGTCTTCCAGTTCCTATCTTTGGCTCAATGGCAGAAACAGCGGCACTTTTCGTTGCTTACAGCCAAATCCAGAGTCTGATACGATGGTCAAATAATGCCCCCCAATCAAGCGAGCTGAATATATCCCAACTGGGGCTGGCGGCAGGCGGCGCCGGTTTTCTTACTAGCTTTATCCTGTCCGTATGTCAGGTACTTTGAATGCCATGATACATTTTATTAATATATTATTTTCTACAGAACGCCCATAGAGTTAGTGAAATGTAAAATGCAAGTGCAGATGCTTGCAGCACCGATGCGAATACCCAGTTTCCACACTAGCCCGCCATCCTTCACCCTTACAACAAATCCCATATTGGAGTCCCATGCAGAACAGCATGCAGTTAAACCTACACCTAGAAATTTCCCTGGCCCTTTGGCTATAGTTTCCAAGATTATCCGCACCGCTGGGCCTAAAGGTCTCTGGGTGGGCCATGTTGGGACAATGATTCGGGAAACAGGGGGTACAGCGGCATGGTTCGCCTCAAAGGAATTTATTGCTTCTCTTCTACTCGCACGACGTACATACACCGCTCCGCCGGACCGGCCTCTACAGTTTGACATGGTCGGGGCAACGAAAGGTTCGGCCACTTCACTAGCACCATGGGAATCTGCTTTGTCTGGAGCACTGGCTGGGGGTATATGTGTTTTGGCGCTCTATCCTGCAGATACGGTGAAAAGCGCCATGCAGACTGTGGAGGAACTCCAACCGCCGGATACGTTCACCCCCACCGGTCAGCTTCGCAGGCCCCATGACTCCTTCATGCGCACTGCACTCAAAATGTATAAAGCGCAAGGATGGAGAGGGCTGTATGCTGGTTGTGGTATGACAGTTGCGAGAGCGATTCCTTGTAGTGGAATCGTTTTTGTTGTATACGATGGTTTGAACCAGAGGTTTGGCTTGTGAAGACAGGTTGATGGGTGATCTTTTCATCGTTCTATTTGTACATTCTTATCTTCCCCATATTCAAGGAAACTTATCACGTATGTAGACGCACATCTGTACACATCATAATTACTAGTACAAGTAGACTTTCATTATTTAGAGAACCCCACTCATGATCAATATAACGGTACTTATTTTGCATTGCGAGAGCTTAACGTTACAGTTGATCGGTGGTATGCAGCAACCCTAGTAGACGGGAAAAAATTAAATCATTATATATTGCAAGAAGATGCTCAAAATAACCAAAATTGATATGATTGTTATTCACAGGCTTGTAAATCTATCCATATTCATGCATTGGGAATGTTCACGCTGGAGTATGTAGAATGTTTTCACATGTGTTAGATATGCCTCATTATGATTTGGGTAGACAAGCCTCATATCATACCATTTGATCATGATAGCGGGAACAGCTGTACAGGAAACGGATGGAGCAAGAGCAGAAGCGGAAAATATGATTAAGTTGACCTCCCAACATAGCTGACACCGTAAATGAGAAGATCATATGTCGGAAAAATCCATTTTCCCATACAAGGTCTAGAATGGCCACTTCAGGTCGTTAGATTTTAGGTAGCCTTAAAAGAATCAAAACGTTGCAACAATGCCTTGTAAGTCATGATCGAAATTACGCCCTAGTAAGATCAACCATCATTAGATACCTAGTCTCATTTATGAGACCATATATGACATGTGCGACAGACCACTCAAACCAGTCCAATCAGCGCAACCAGTGCAACCAGCGTGACCAGTATGACCAGCGCGACCAGCACAACCAGGCAGATAGCAACAGGCCAGACAGGCTTGGTCTAGCAGTTTCCTTGTTAGTGCTGATAATTCATCTCAGCCGGATCATGGCTAATATTATCTCGATCATGACTGAAGTGCCATCATTAGTATCTTTACAGTTTGGCTGACTCGGATATCCCCAAATCACACAAACGAAAGGCATGGAAATTAAGTAAAAAAGTCAGGTTATATTTATCAATCAGGAGGACACTACAAGTATACAACTACAACTGTAAGGTAACAGCAAAAATGTAGAAGCATTTAGTTAAAACAAAAATCAATTTGTGACAATTGTCGTCAAAAATGACTTGTTCCTCGTGAGTTCTGGTCCTGACAGAAATCTGGAAATCGAGGCATGTGAATGTGAGGTAATGAAAAGAGAAACAAAATGCTTACCATAATAATATTGATACCACAAGCGCGAAGGCAGTCCCAGTTGTTGATGACCAAACGACACTACAAGCAAGATCCTGTCAATTGAAATGTGTGAAATCAAATCCAAATGTCTACAGTATTGATGATTGATATTACTCACTGCATTGAGTACAAGAAGGGTTGGATGGCTGGGACTTGGAGTGGTATTCATTGATGTGGTAGAGTCTTCTCAATGAGTTCTGTAGTTGACTGAGGAGGAGATGGAGATAATACAGCAACACGATGGCAACAACGGACCTTTATAAATGCAATGTAGTGGCGTGTGGATTAATCGACGTCACATTACTAGAGCATACTTGAATCTAATTTATTGCCGAAACTCACTGTATCCACATTTCTCGTCGACTCCTACCTACAAGATGAAAAGAGAAAACTCAGTCATTGTTATCAGCGACACGGAGTCAGAAAGCCCTGTGCCAGCCCCAGGCGGCGGCAATCAGGGCTCTCAGAAAAACCCTCCAAGTCGGACTTACCACCGCAATTACTATAGCTCTCGTTCTTCTTCACGAAACAACGCTGCCTCGGTCATCCTTGGTAATAGCAAGGCACATGCTGAGTTGGAGGATGAAGCAAGTCAGGGTGGGGGGATTAGCATCAAAAAAGAGCCTGAGCCAGATGTTCTAGTCAGCGATAGAGCAGAAGTTGGGGGTCAACACAGTTCATACCAGCCCGAGGATGAAAGTGTCAGAAAATCTTGGAAAGATCCTGACAGTAAAAGTCAGAGCCCAGAGTCCGAGTATGACCTGCAATCACATCCTATTGAAGACCACGGCAGTCAATATCCTTGGCTTGTTCCGAGTTCAGGACTCACCAAAAAGTCATCACCGGATAAGCCGTTTCCCAATCCCAGTGACGAAGAGATCATTGTGAGTGTGCCTCATTTTTGGATCGCACATAGCACTGACTGACTTATGAACACTGTTAATACTAGTTTACCCTTCATCATTCAAAAGGGTTGCAACCAAGGATCGTGAAAAAACGTCGAGTCGGAGAGATAGGGGACGAAAATGTTGAGGTATGTACTGGCTGTAAATATCTCCTTGATTTTGCTAATTATTTGTAATTTAATTAGCCTACCAAACAAGACGCATCAGCTCAAGTGGACTTACCGTCTAACGAAGTTGTCCCTGTTCCCATCACACCTCGCAAGGCCCGCCGTTTTGTTATCTCTCAATTGGAGATAACACCTAGCAAAACAACACAGAAGATGCGCCAGGGCACTGGAAGCCCCGGCATCAGTGAAAGGTTGGATAGAATTGAGAACCGGGCACAAGACATCAGCAAGGCTTTGAAAGGAGTAACTTGTGCAATCGATGGTCAGACTTCGGCCCTGGAAAATATTTTCCGTGAGTGCCTGAATAAGTAGAGAATGTATACTGTCCTTGTCTGTCAATGTATGAATACTATCAGAAATCCTACCGAGTTTTATTTGAACCTGGGATTTAGTGTGAATTATATCACTCTGAATCAACATTCAACGACAACATGTATTGAAAGATCAAAAACTCTGTTGCTAAGTTAGATTGGGTCTGGGTTACAGTTGTCTATTCTTATCATTCCCATCGGAGCTGAGCATGTGGACAGAAATAATTTAAATAATATACTGATATTGTCTAATTACATTGTCAATGACAATAGGGACCCGGGAGTTGGTCTGAATTACAATGCCTCAGGACTCTTCTGACGGGTTCAGTATCATCTTCCCCATGATTGAGCTCTCCTAGACGAATTGCTGAGCAACGTAGATCCGACAGAGAATAGTTGTCGTCACTTACCCATTTGATCCATACATGCTTGTGCCGCATGACCAGAGTCCAGATTCAGATCGATGAAAGTTAAGCTTCTTGTTGTGATAAGCATAGGCTGCTCAAAAGTCAATTACTTCGTTCTGGGCACTGGTCTATTCTTATCATTCTTATTGTCGTCAGCCTGATCATGTGCACACAGAAATGATTCACATAGATATTGCATAATTACAGGAGGATGGGGGGGAGCGAGCTTCCAGGCTAAGTTAACTGTGGACTAATGGCTCTTCTGACGGGTTCAGTATCATTCACCCCACGACTGAGCTCTCCCTAGACAAATTGGTGAGCAACATAGACCCGACAGAGAATTACCATTGACATCACTTACCAATCATACTTTGGTTCTTGGTCTCAGGCTTCCCCTTCTGATTCGCCTGGACCTAGATCGTTCCCCTCCCTTATCACGCCACCATCATCATCATGTTCTTGATCACTAGGCGGCAGCTCTTCAATGTCTTGATTCAATGCATCCATCGCTTCTTTCATTGCCTCCTCCCTGTCTTCGTCGTTCAGTGGACCTCCGAGGCCACTTGTGGTATGTGGGAAAAGTATTCTGTCCCACTCACGGAAGATAGTGAGTACACTCCCTTTCCTTTTTCCCAGCCCAATTTCGAGATATTCAAGGTAATTGTCGAAATCTTCATGCCAATTAATGCCGGACTGAGCTCCCCTCTCTTTCAGGATACTATCAGGGGAGAGCACCCATCGTGCCTAAGGGAAATTCAGTAATAATTAGTGTTGGGTTAGGCATTTTACTTACCAAAATAGCGGCGCATGCAACCATGCCTGGTGTGGTGTGCTGGAGGCCCCATTTAACGTCCAGAGTTTCGGTACTTCGCGCGCCCTCATAAGGCATCCCCTTTTTCATCGCCACAATTGAGCCGGGTCCTCGAATGACACAGGATAGGACCTTGGAGTTTCTCAGCTACAATAAATCTGATTTTGACAGGAAGACACTTACCACTTTCAAGAGTGGGTTAAGGAAGACTTTATTCACGTCGAACTTCCCAGAATAATCAGCATGGAGGACCTCAACATTCCATAGGCTGAAAGCTGAGTGTCCTTTGCTGTTCATCCTCCACCCAATTTTATTGAGAAATTTATTTCGCCTCGCCTCAGATGTCTTCAAATCGGCCACTGAACAATCAAAGATAGTGTTGCCGCATGCACGAAGACGGCTTGCACCATTTGACCGCTGGGCCTGCATCCCGTCGCGGAACTCATTTTCATACGCTCAGTTCAAGGAGGCGTGGTAGGAATGAAAAGACTCTACTCACAGCAGATACGAACCAATCCTGCCCAATCATCCCAACAAGTTCACGAGGTGTGTTTGCGTATATCTCACTAATCTGACCTTGTATCTTTTGCTCAATGTTTTCAAACCGGCCCAGTGGACTATATTGATTGTCACGAGTTGTCTTGAATGTATTTACTGGGTCATGTATCCATAGCATGGACGTCACAAGGAACTTTTGCCCCAGCTGCTTGGTATGTTTGATTTTTCTTTGTAGCTCACTGCCGATGTCCATAAGCTCTTGCTTTTTGGGGGGACCTTGCTGACTCGAGATTTCAGGGTCTTCAGTCTCGTTCAGCAAATCGTCGTATTTTCGCCGCAAAATCCTTGTTTCCTCTCTGGCCAAATTGACCGCTATCTGAGCTTCTCGAGCAACCTGACATTAGGTGAGTCAGTATATTTTGCTAATCTTCCCAGATTAACATCAGCGTACCTTATAAAGCATTCGTGGGGACATTGTCTGATTGACACTCAGATCACCATGTAATTCAGGTGTGTCTGCTTCATGTCTCATGGCATGGTCTTCACTGACTTGAGCATTCTGTCCTCGAGTATCGCTCAAAGTCGAATCATCCCTGCCCCAGTCTTGCATTGGCTGTGCTCCATGATGTAAGTCCGTCTCTTGGACATGGTCTCTGCTCTGATCACTCCCTCTGTTTGTAGGCACCCTTCGTCGTTCTCTTTTACGGTTTTTTTCCATTGTAGGCTGTGAATTTAAATAAAAGGACAATATTGAGGGTTTGAGTTACTCGCAGTTAGGAAAACTGTTGATGGTGCGTAGGTAGTTTTCAAGTCCGACAATCTAACATGACGTAGGATGCCGTCAAAGATATGGTTGTTCTCCATTATCAACTGCAATTAGTAGAATCAGCTCAAGCTCACTCAAATCCATCAACATGCGCTCATCTACTAGGACAAAGAAGCTTTGCCAGGGCCCTTGGTGCCAATACTGCAACAGTTTTCGAAGCTCTCGTCGATTTGATAAACATGTGGAAGCCTGCAAACGTCATCATAATGAGCTTGCAACAGCTCCATCCTTTCAAGTCAATAAATCGCGCCCACAGGATGACTTACCTGTGCCTCAAAAACGGCGCAAACTAGACTCAAATGTAAGCAAATAATATCTCCATGTTTGTTTATGCATGTGGTTGCTACGGTACTGAGTGCCTTCCCATTTCTTATACTAATACTACACTGTTTCCCATAGTCCAGTCCCGACTTTACATTCAACAAAACTGCTTATGGAGAAGATCAGGCACAAATTGACGAAGCAGAACCATCGCACCAGGAATCTTCGCTGGACTTAGACTCTGAGGTGCACAATGAACGTCCCTCAAGCTTTATTCAAGTCATACCACACCCTCACAGCGGCATCAAGGAACCAACCATTATCTCACTAGACACACCAACAACCTACAGTACTTTCAATGTCCGTGGCATCAACAGCAAACCATGGGCTCCGTTCTGAACTCGTGCAGACTTTGAGTATGCAGAAACCGCTGTAAAAGGATTATTTAGCAAGGACATCATCAACACACAGTTACGTGGTATACACGGTGGATGGGCACGTGAAACGGCAATCACACTGCAAAGCCACGTCGATCTAGAACATTCATTGAAAAAAGCACGGAAACTATGTCCTCAGGTGAGCCAAAACTTCAAACTCAAGTCTGGTCTAATGTTTTCATTACAGTTTCGAGAGGGGAATGTCTCAGCCGTTTATTTGGGTGAGACATTTCATTTCAGTTTCGTGTATCGCGATCCCTGGGAAGTATATTGTGACTGGATCATGGATGCCAGCTTATCATCCATGATATTCTGGTATCCGTGTAAGAAATTCTTTTGTAGGCGCAATGGCCGGGTCACTCTCAAGACTCGAATATACGATGAGTTTAGCACTGGTAATAGATGGTGGGATATACAGGTGCGTTTCTATGTATTATACAGTACTTCACTTACGTTCTTCCAGGATCAGCTTCCCAAAGACGACATCCCACACTGCTTTCTCCCGGTCTCCCTCTGGCTCGACAAGGGGAATGTAACAAAACGAGTGCGAAAGCACCCAATGATTATTCGGCCAGCATTCCTACCTCGTGAAGTACGGAATGCTTCTGGTAATGGAGGGGGGGTACTGATTGGTTACATGCCGGTGGTGTGCTTCTCTCTCTATCCCCTAGAGAGTTCTTACTACTTTACCATAGCCTGAAGACCCGGCCGACCCAACAGACCGCAATTCAGCCGAGACCCTTGAGTGGGCGCATTTCAAGAGAGACGTATACCATCAAGTTCTTGGCATTGTTTTCAAGACCTTACAACGACCAGCACGCCATGGGGAGGCAATGAAATGTGGCGACTCACATAATAGGATTATTCACCCTGGAATACCAATCAAGTCTCTTGACGGAGAAGAGAGCTGTGTGGTTACAGCAATGTGGGCTGCACTTGCCAATTACCCCTGCCCCAAATGTTTGGTTCATCACAACGAGCTACATAACATCAATGGAACATTTGAGCCCCGCATTACCAAGACTATGCAGAAGGCTTATCTTGATTCTACTCGAGCGCCAAACAAAAGCGAAGCTGAACGAATCTTACAGAGCCGGGGGCTTCATGCTACGCAGGTAAGTGCATACCCTGTATTCATTGCTGATAATCCTATAAATAATGTATTTTCTATATTTACAGAATTTCTTCTGGTCTTTACACTACTTGGACCCGTATCTATTAGTTTCCTACGACAAACTTCACTCGGACGACTTAGGAAAGTGGGGGAAACACTTGTGGCCCCTGTTGCTTAGTGTTCTAGCCGAAGATGGAGTCAAAGGGCAGCTAGCAAGGAAGTGAGTCTTCATGATTATCATTGAATCATAGCTAAAAACTCGACACCAGCATGCGAAACGTTTCTCGCTGGCGCAACCTTAAACACTTTGGTAATGTCACAACAGTTGATTACGCAGATGGTCAAGTATTTTTTGATATTCTAAAGGTAGACATTTCTCAACGCAGTATTTTCAAAGTACTTACTTTGCTATTTTAGTGTATACTACCTTGTGTTGTTCAGCTTCTGCCCGAAGACTGTTCACTTGTCCACTGCATTCGGGCCTATGCTCAATATCGGACAATGATTGGATTGTCCTGTTTGACTGACGAGCGGCTGCAACAGATAAATAGCATAATATTATCCTATAAGAACACTTGTGAGGTAACTATTCTACATTTGTAGAATCAATGAATTGCTGGCACTAACAATTTACTAGGACGTCTCAAGAGACTACGGAAAATCATTCGATTTCTTCAAACAACATTTCGTCAATCATGTTATTGAGGATATCCAACAAAAGGGTGCTACTGACAACTATGAAACAAGAGTCGGTGAAGGAATTCACCAGGAGGTTCGTCAAGCTTACAAACAGACTAATTGCAAGAACACGGATCCACAGGTATGCTCCTGTCTTTCTATCAAAATCTGAAAATCACACAACTATTCTACAGATGGCCCGAATAGACGAGAATCAAGAATCCATTGCGTATCTACGTATGGTCGTTGACGAGTATGACAAAGCACAACAAGAACAAGAGCAGGTAGGGAACGCACGAGAAGCTGAGACAGAGGATACAACAGAGCAGGCCGAGACGGAGGACACAAGAGAGCACATAATAGAGAGTACAGACGACCACTGGACACTTGGATCGCCAACAAGCCTGAGTGACTCTATTGCAATGGAGACCATGCATTCAGCATTTGATAAGTCTCTGCGACGGTTTTTTTCGATTGATGTTCCGGATGCTAGCCTCGGTGTTGAACCCATTAAGGTATATATATTTATGTTGTTTTTTGGTCTCATTGACCTTAGTACGCCATACAATAGATCCGACAATATCATTGCGTCTATCTTCGGTACCAGTTGCAAGAAGACTGGACCGAAGGGCGAGATATCCTCAGGTGTAACCCTCGATTCAATGGAGTGCCCCGCCACGATTGCATACTCATCAACACGGACACTGTTAAACCTACACCGGCTCGACTTATAGGGATTTACAGGTGTTATATCAAGTCCAAAACATATGATGTCGTCCTCGTCAATTACTTCAAGCCCTCCACTACAAAACCAAGGACAAAATGGGCTGGTGCTCGTCTTTATGAGGAGGCAAGGGAAAGCAGGTTCGCACTGGTGAAATATTTTATTCGTGGGGCACATATGATTACAGCGTTTGGAATGAGGGAGGGTCGCTTTTATCTCAACGATACCGTAGACGGCGACATGTTTCTACACTTTTCAAATGATTCCTACTGTATTATCTAACTGTACTAATGAATCTTGTATCTCTGGCACTAAAATTGATCCAACCTAACGTCGTTCGAATTATGGACCATTGATTTGGCCTCACAGAGCCCTGAATAGCCTTCGAGGACTTCTTAGTTCTTAAACAAGGTGTGATGACGCCTTTTCATTTTTCGCTGCGATTTTATAGAGCTTGATCACATCTTATCACGTCCTCTATTCCCCTTGTAAGGTCTCATAAGACATGATGATAGGCTTTTCATTTGCACTATGATTTTATAGGGCCCGCTCATACCTTACCTGATACTCCAGCTCCCTCATAAGGTCGTCAGGCGACACCGTACTCGCAGCATGCTCCAGCAGTCCTGATCAGGTGAATTGGATTTTTCCGACATAGACATCATTACAACCTATCTCTCTCCGAAAGGCCTCACAATGTCTATCTGATGACAAAGTCCAAACCATCCAAGATTGGCCTGCATCAGGAAATCGGGAGGAGTGGAGACAAGCTTTATAAGACCTTGTAATACATACAAGGACTATCATAAATATCAGTGTGATGGACACAATTTTAGGCTCTTATATAGCTAGATAGAGTTTTATGTGTCTGTCAACAAAATCAGACCGATAGTCCTTTGTAAGATTTATAATTCTGATTGTTGGTTATAAGGTCTATCTGTAGGTATATTGCTAGCTATAGTTTATGTCGGCCCATGTATGTCAGACTGGCATTAAATTATCAAATATATAAACACTCATATAATACTATCAGTAGTATTTTGACGACACTTAGTTACAACACCTTAATAACCACATCTGTACTCTACTGAAGGGCGAGACATTTCAGCCATATCTCAATGACATGGGTTTATAATGCCTGATAAAATATATCAAATTTTCAGCAAAAGCAAGATGTGTTGCACTGTTGTTAATTAGAATCCATTACAAGGAACAGTATCACTTCTGGGACAGGACCATGCAAGAAAATGACAAAACCGGATAAACCCGGTCTCTGCCGAAGCAGCCATTGTTCTCTATGGAGCATAGCCACCACTCCATGGAGTAACCATTGTTCTCCTAGGAGTCATTATACTGTAGCGAGTAGCACCTCCGACTATAAGTAGTAGGGGGTTTAGTATAGGAATACCTCAGTCGTTTCTATAGCCTCTCGGGTAGCGGCTGAGGTATGTTACATTACATTTATTAGAGATCACCTTAAACTAACATCTATTGTAGTTTCACTTAGGTAAATAATAAAGTCGTTTCTATAGCCTCTCGGGCAGCGGCTGAGTTTCACTTAGTTTTATTACCTCCAACTATAAGTAGTAGGGGGTTTAGTATAGAAATACCTCAGTCGTTTCTATAGCCTCTTGGGCAGCGGCTGAGGTATGTTACATTACATTTATTAGAGATCACCTTAAAACTAACATCCATTATAGTTTCACATAGGTTTATTAGGTTATGAGCCCTGGTGCGCAAAAGCTACGCAGGAAATAATTCTTATTTGAAACGGCAACCTCGGAACCATGACCACAGCACGCAATACATCCGCATATCCAGTTCTCACTGGACCCAACAATTTTCAGATATGGAAACTCCGGATCATCTCAAAGCTACATCGGGAAAAAGTTCTCTGGGTTGTTACTGGAGAGGAGCTTAAGCCCTCACCAGGAAAACCTACCTCCTCGGAGGATCCTGAGATCACATGGATACTTAAGGATGAGAAGGCACATGGAATCATCCAGGACCACATCTCTGATGCCCTCCTAATGAGGACTGGAGACCTCACCAGCTCCAAGGAGTTATTTGATAAACTTGTCTCACTCCATTAAATGTCCAACATTGCCTTGGCCTTCTATTCATTCCAGCAACTCACCAAATTGTCCTGGGATGGGACATCAACTATCTACGACCACATTGCAAAAATCTGGACAATTGATTCACACCTCTCCAGAATGAAACTAGGAGTTGATACCAAACTCATGGCTTTTGCTCTTCTCCAATCTCTCCCATGCACTCCTGAATGGCAAATATTTCAGTCATCAGTAATCAACACGATTGAAGAAAATAAACTTACCTTTGATGCAGTTGAGATCCGGATCACTGCAGAAGTTGCACGACAGTCAGGGAAGGCCCCTGGAGGTTCAGAATCAGCACTCAAATCCGAGGAGAAATGGTGTAACTTCCACAAAGCCAAATCACACAACACCTCGGAGTGTCGAACACTTCAGTCAGCTGAAAAAGGTCAAAGGAAGAAGGGAAAGGAAAGACACAAGGATAAAGGAAAAGAGAAGGAAAAGGCAAATACAGCGGAGCAATCATCTGGATCTGACTCCGAGGAGGAACAAAGTCATATTGCATTTGTTACGCACGAAGTGCTTAACAAAGTCTGAGGGTTCGTCAAGGTTTGTAAAGAGACTTATCCGAAGACAAGTTTGAGAACATAGTTCTGAGTGGAGGTTTTCCAACGGGAGTTGGTCTTCTTCTGAATAGAAGTCTGATCTTAGGAGTCTAGCTTTGTAAGCGTAAACTGCGTAGAATCGTATTAGAGAATACTACTGCTGTTACATGGTATTTATGATGAAAAGGAATCGGTGATAGGAGTTAGGTCCTATCTAGGGCAGGTCCGTCTGTTGAGGACTAAGTACTATAATAGGTACTGTGAATGCGAGAGGAACGGAAGTGTACGTGAAGGAAATGAGTCATCGGTCCGATGGTATAACCGATGAGTAAAAAGAAATGAGTAGTCCTTAAATGTCCAATAGAGATCGTAACATTACCCCCTTACTTGCTCCGAGTTTCACCAAAATTTGGTACCTTCGCTGTCCATATTGTAACTGTTGTCGTAGCTGACATCTCCATGTAATCCTTCCATCAGAATCCTATCCTCATCTTCCCTGCGGATGGGACACCAATTGAAACTATGTCCCGGTGCACAACAGTCACAGTCAGGGCAATAGTAGGCTTCGCAATAGTATGTGCGATGATCGCTCCAACCGCAGTTTTGGCAGTATGGAGCGTTGTTACGAACACCTTCATGGTATCTTTGTCGGGTGTTGGATGAGGTGTCGGATTGGGGAGTGGTTGGATCGTCATCTCCCAGGTCGTACGTTCCTGCGTACAACTGATTGATCATGGCTGCATTGTCATCTACATTGATTGGGTTGGAGGGAGAGCCAGTCTCAGGCCTGTGCATTGCGCCAGGCGGACTGTCTTTCTGTCCCTTCGACATACGAGACTGCCCTTTTGATGAAGTTCTGGCGGCGGGGATCTGGAGTATCACCTCTTGCCGGCCGCGTCGGGCTCCTCGTCGGTTCGTCAGACAACGGTTTTGGGTGTTTGGTACTGGTCGAGGTGGAGATGATGGGGGAGACGGTGGTTTTGGGTTCGACCCAATGGAACGGGGACTGGAGTGGCTCGACTCTTGTGAGATCGGGCTGGTTGGGACGGTGGGAATATATTTTTCCCCCGACGGGATGGGCGTAGGTCGACGGGTGATGATGTGGTAAGTGTGCTCCGGGGTAACACTGGTCTGGTCTGGGTGCGACCGGGACCGGAGGGACAAACCGGGTGGAGGAGTACTCGTACAACCGTCTCGCTCTATCCGCGTGCAAGCTTTGTTTAGCAATGTCCTCCCGCCTGATTCCAAATATTCCCTTGCTGAGTCCATCTGCCCATTCAAGGAGCTCATCCTCAAGCGTCGTTCCAAAGATTCCAAAACTAACTTTTCCATCCGGAGTGCCCGACAGATACTCAAGTCCTGACTGTTGAGCCATGAATGCTCGCTTTCCAACGAATGTATTGAGTCTATGGGTTTTAGGAGTTTGTCAGCTATGAGGACTATGGCAAGGAAGGTATGCATGGAAGAAAGAGCGTGATACGCATGGGGGCAGCGTTTTTTGGTCTCGTAAAAGAGATAGGTATAGGCGTCTTTTGCTGACATCAATTCTATGGTGTCAGTGACGTCGGCTTGGTTGTGTTGTTGCCCACGGGCGAAAGACACTCGTTCATCGGCTAGCAAGTTGGCGTCGCCGGGTATCGAGTAGGTGGTGATAGGGAAGCCGGTGGAGTTAGAAGTAGACATGTTTTGTGTTGAGAGACAGAGGATTGTTGGTAGTGGGGTGATTGTCTCTTCAACGCAGCTTGTGGTCCTTCTTATAGGCTTCCAGTATCTCCGCAACATTGGTTGAATGTTCTTCCGGTTCCCATGAGTTTTCGGAATGAGGGTAATGGTGCCATTTGATCAGGTAGCGGCGCCCTCGTTTCCAGGGTTTGTGTCTAAGAATACTTTCTACTTCGTATTCCTCTTCTTTGTTGACCAGGTCAGGTGGTGGTCGGATAAAGTTCGGGCTGTGAGTGTTGGTTTCCGTATACGGCATGAGAAGGGATGCGTGGAAAACATTGTGTATCCTCCAATGGGGAGGCAGGGATAGTCGGTAGTTCACCAGGGAAATCTTTTCTTGGATGCGAAAAGGTCCGATGTGTTTCATGTTAAACTTCTTGTATTTGGTAGCTTTTTCTCGCAGGTTGGTGTTCTCTAACCACACCTTTTGTCCTTCGGAGAATCGCGTGAACTTTCCGTTGTTTCGTTTTATCATCTTGCTTCTCGCGAGTTTGTGTGCTTTTAGGGCATTTTCCCTTGCCCTAAGCAGTTCGGATAATCGTTTTTCCACTGATGGGATATTTGTGGATCTGTGTTTAGTCGGGATTCCTCGGGGTTCATATCCCATGAGGAGGTAGAATGGTGATTGGTTGTTTGTGGAGTGTGGTCTTTGATTGTGACAGAATTCGGCAGTTGTAAGGTATTTTTCCCAGCTGTGTGGTTGGTTCTGGCAAAATATGCAGAGGTAGATCTCCAGTTCTTGATTGGATCGTTCTGTTTGTCCATCCGTCTGGGGATGATACACAGAGGAGAGTGCGGTTTTAATGTTCAGGATTTTGTGGAGTTCTTTGGATACTTCAGAGGCGAACTGTGGTCCCCTGTCGGATATGAGTTTATCGTGCAATCTGAATCGTTTGAAGATGGAATCGTGAAAGATTCATGCGGTTTTGAGTGCGTTGATGGTTTTATGACAAGGTGAGAGGATTACCCCCTTACTAAGTCCTTGGTCTACCACGACCATTATACTGTCGTATCCTGAAGATTCTGGTAAATCAGTTATGAAGTCTATGGATAAGTACTTCATCGGTTTGGTGGTTTTTGGGGTCTGGTTCGGGATTAATGGTACAGTGGTGGGATGCGTGTTTACTTTCGCTTGTTGACAAGTTGCACATCCTTTCACGTATTCTTCCACTTGTTTCATCATTCCTGGCCACCAATAGGTCTTTTTGATCAACTGGTAGGTTTTGAGCCTTCCTGGGTGTCCTGCGGACAGGGAATTGTGGTGATCTTTGATGATCATCTTTTGTTCTTCTACTTCATCAATCAGTAATTTATTCTGATAAAAGAACTGTCCTTCTTCTTTTCTCCAATCGTCTTTCTTCGTTCTTCCTGGATAATTATCGTTTGTGAGCATGGCTTGCTCGACCGTGTTTTTAACCGTTCGTATGTGATACAGGAACGCTGAGGCGGGTATCATTGGCGTGTTATCGTCATCTCCTTCTGTTTCGATGTATAAAGCAGGTCTTCTTGAGAGTGCGTTGGGTACCACCATGCGGGTTCCTGGTACGTGCTCCAAGGTGTAATTGTATTATGACAGTTCCAGCTGCCATCTTCTTTGTCGTGGTGTGAGTTTCCTGGCTTCTTGCCAGTATGTCAGGTTCTTATGATCTGTCAGGATTTGGATCGTGTGGGGGCTTCCTAAAAGTAAGTGTTTCCACTCTTTTAAAGCTCTCATTACCGCTAATAACTCTTTGTCATAGATCTGGTAGTTCTTTTCGGCGGGGGATAGAGTTTTGGAGAAAAATGCACATGGGTGCCATTGTCCTTGGTCATTGGTGTCGATGATGAGAACTGCAGTTAGAAAACCACACACAAAAACAAACTAACACACAATCCTCCCAGATTCCACGGAACTTGTTTATGGGCTTTGCCTCCTAGAATAGTGGGTGCTCTGGTTGTTCGTGGGGTGGTATGTATAAGGGTCCTTCAAAGTAAAACCCAGAGATGTATGGGTGTGGGTTTTGAGGAGGAGGGATAGTTGGACTATAGAAAGATAGGGGCTTTGTGGCGAGTATAGACGAGCACTACCTTGCTAATTGTAGCACAAGGTAGGTTTGAGAACAATGAGGATGACAAGGTGACAAGGTTCCCAGTGATAGCAGGCTCCTGATGCACAAACTGTAGTGCTCAGAAGGACTCTAATCGAAGGGGATGACAATCACTTTCAAAAAGTGACGAGTGACGATGACAGCAGTTAACAGTGGTAGAAGTGGGAAGTGTTGTAACCACACTGGATCACAAGTAGCAGTAAGAAGTGGACTTAAGATTAGAGAAGAAGTCTGGATTGGAGTTCTTGTTGTTTTACAAGGTAAAATACAGGGGTTTGTATAGTGAAAGAAAAGTAGGCTATGCACAGTATAGCTGTGCAAAAAGAATGAGAAAGAACATGAAGGAAGGAATGTATGCTGACGAATCCTGCGTAGGTAGTACAGGATAAGATTGTCAAAAAAGGAAAAGAAAGAGATAGAACAATGAATGCTGTGAGTAATGTCACAGGTTTGTACAGCCATAAAGTAAAGTCCAATAGCAAAAAGAGAGCAGGAAAATCATGATGTCATGGGAAGATGCAGTAAAAAAAGGGCAAGGCAAAACACTATCAGTATCAACACAGTTCCTTTATTGTCAGTCAGGCATTCTAAAAAAATATGTGTCCATAAAAATGATTCAAAAATCAAAAATAATCGCACTGTAAATGAATGTTCTGCTGAAGAAAAAGAAACTGGAGCCACCAGTCCACCACCTAGTCCAAATCCGACAGTTCCATGGCCTTACCAATGGACTGGTTGTGTTGGACCACCTGATCAAACGAGGGAGGGAGAGGAGTAGTTCCAATTTGGAACAAGTGAGTCCCAGGCAGCGTGTGGTAGGTGTAGCTGTAGCGAAGACGATGGACAAAAGATAAGTGTACCCAAGTGAATGGGACAGCGATGAACATGGGCGACGCAAGGGGATGAACCTTCTCCAGCTCAAAAACTACCCACCCACGCTCCAACCAGGCAAGACGAGCGACTGATGTTTTGATAGTATATGATGGCAGATCGACGTCATGAAGATGGACCTGTTGCCCTATCTGGACCGGCCGCCAGGGCTTTGCTGATATCAGCAGTGGCACGTGGTAGTCAATGGATTGGCGACGGAAGCGGATAGGAAGTGGTGACATCAGAAATGGTGGGGGTGCAAATAAGATGAGGAGGAGGAGGGTGGAGGTGACGAAAAAGTGGATTAGAATGGGGATCCAGAAACGACCGTCAGGTGAGAATAAAAAGGAGAGGAAGGGGCCCATGGTGGGGCTAGGCAAAGGAAGGGGAGTAAGGGAAACAACAAAAGCGAGGGCGCAATGCAATGTGTAGCCAGTGGCGACGCGAAAATTTGCCGAAATGCTGAAACGCGGAAAGTACCGGATGGAAAAGCAAAGGTGAGCGCGACTGGATTGCCTAATAGAGGTGGTGCTGATCACAGTACATAAGTACAAACACTCTGTATTACAGTGCGCGACACACTTTGGCCGTGCCTCTGTAGCGGGCCAAATTTTTTGCCGATTCGATTTCTGTCAACGGGGATGTAATCTATGCGTTAAAATAGGCAATATCTGATGTTTTAAATTTTCCATAAAAAGTCTCAATTTTCAGTCGCAAAATTTGGAGCTAAAAGTACCGAAATTGACACGCACTCTCTCCCTCTACTCAAAACCTGTTGACGCACTTGACAAACTCGAATTTACGATGGGACGTACTGGAAAGAAGGCCGCACGGGCCAAACTGCAGAGAACCTCAGCCCAGGGCAAGTTCGTATCTGGGCCAACCCAGTGTGACGGCGAATCAGACTACGAAGATTCTGGCAGTGACAGTGATGCCAGTGTGTCATCGACTGGTTCTCTCACAGTTGCAAGGCAGTTGTATGCGAAAAAGTTTTCTGTGCAACAGAACCCAATGAAGGTGAGCAACATGGTAATTCACCATAAAAAGTTTTGATTGAAAATTTGACAGCGCAAGCAGCCCGTGGTGTACACAAAAGATTCTCGAGCAACCTTTTACCGCCATAAAGCACACTGGAAAAAGGCAGCTGAAGACTGTGCGAAGCTCAAGAGATTTGGCTTCTCACGCGACACCACTCTAATGCGCAAGGACGCCGTTTACAATCCCGAGACAGAAGATGTCGATGTTGAGGGTTGGTATGACATTGAGGAAGCCATAACCGACATGGATCTGATGGAGTTTTGCATCTCCCGCACTGAATCTGGCCCTATCGAGGATGATGAACTCGATGAACAGGAGCTTCAGGTGTGATCAGTAACCATGGTCCAGTGATTATAAGTGACTTACCAATGCATCGGAACAGAATACCCAAAAGGATCTCGCAGAAGCAGTAGCCGGAGAAGATGAAGATCTTGCCAATGATGAAGCCATGCATACAGCAGAAGTCGAAGCAGCTCGCGAGTGGCTTGTCCTCGATGATGATGACAGTGCTCCGTCCCAAAAAAACATATTCGAGATTGTCAAGACCTGTCTCAAGGAAGTAAAGCGGCTCAAAACAAGTAAAACAGTCAAAATGATGACTCAACTTACTGCTGTCACCGAGTACGCGAAGCTTCACGAGCAGTATGCTGGCCACCCAAAATGCCAGCGCCCAGCACTCAATGCGAGCTTGGCCATTGCATATTGCATGGGGAAGGGCCCCTACTTTGCCCGCCAAATTCGCGAAAATGCAAGATACCTCCTCAGGCACCAGCGATTGCCGCTGTCACTTCGGAGTGCCCAGAATGGCCAATACATGCTACTGGATGATGAAAATGTCCTGCAGGCAGTTCGTTCCTACCTCGCGGCCCAGGCTATTGGTACCATCACACCCTTTGAGCTTTGCCGCCATGTCAACAACGTCATAATTCCCGCATTGGACCTGACAGGGAAGAAAAGCACGATCTGTGAAAGAACAGCCATCAGATGGCTGGGAAAGCTGGGATATCAGTGCCGAGATGTCAAGAAAGGTCTTTATTATGATGGCCATGAAAGGCCTGATGTCGTCGAAGCACGGACCAAGTATTTGGAGGAGATGAAACGGTTAGAGCGGTACGAGCATATTCTGCAATCTCAAAGGAAGACAAACTTACAATTATTGGTCTCGAAGGTTGATGTGCAAATATGACGATGACACGCTCGAGCCAATTCCACCAGAACTTGGTCCAGGCGAAAAGGAGCATGTTGTTGTGATGTCGGATGAATCCATTGTCGGCACAAATGAGTCAGCTCATCGGCGCTGGTTGAAAGAAGGTGAACAGCCTCTCAGGAGGAAAGGGAACGGGCGGGGAGTCCACATCTGTGGTTATATCTGCGAAACAGTTGGCCAACTAAAGCTATCCGACGAGCAAATCACAGAGCAGCTGAAGTTGCCCGAAGATCAGCGTCTAAAGGTGACGAATTTGTGCAAGATAATCTACCCTGGAAAAAACCATGACACGTGGTGGGATCTCCAACAGTTGATGGATCAAACAGTCCACGCGATCGACATTTTCGAATACCTCCATCCCGACAAAGTAGGCATCTGGGTCTTTGATTGCTCATCGGCGCACGAGGGACTCGCACATGACGCGTTGAACGTCAACAATATGAATATCAATCCCGGCGGCAAACAACGTTCACTACACACCACGATCATCCCTCTCAACAACCCTCCCCCACTCCCTGGCAAAGATGACACCCGCGGAAGACCCCAGTCCATGGTTTTCCCTGCTGATCACCCCAACGAGGAGCTTCAAAACAAACCTAAAGGCATGCGGGTGGTTCTTCAAGAGCGCGAGTCGGTCTGGGATGAGCTGATGAAGAGGTCAAAGGCCGGGAAACCAGTGGGGAAGTGCAAGGAGTGCAAAATGTCGGAGGTGAAGAAAGACGCCGCGAGACGTGTTGCAGAGGCAGAGGCTATGGGCCAAGAGGATGCAGTGCCGGAAGATGATGTCGTGCAGGCTGATCAGCCCAATATTCAACCAGTGAGTGATTGGTGCTGTATGTATCGTGTTCTCTCGTTGCAGGACGACTTTGCGAACGAAAAACCGATGCTACAAAAATACATTGAGGGGCGCGGTCACATTTGCATGTATCTGCCCAAGTTCCATTGCGAACTTAACCCTATCAAAATGCTATGGGGATTTATGAAGTACCATGAGTCTTTTCACTCTCGTTTAATTCAAATCATTCTTATTCTATTTGAACCAGGCTATCGCAAAGTATCAGATGGCAAGTTCTCAACTGCCAAAGTCCTCGTGCCGCAGTGTCTCAACATGTGTGACACAATCACGATCCGACACTTTTTCCGTAAGACATGGCGCTACATGGACTCATACTCGTGAGTTTCTTCACTTCTATTTTACATATACATCCTTGGTTTAATCATGAGCAACATTCAGGAAAGGACTTGATGCTTATCAGACTGCATTTGCAGTCAAAGTGTTCAAGTCACACCGTAGAGTCGGTCATCCTGCCAAGATTAAGGCTCTCATGAGCCGCCGATAAGGTCCCCGCCCGTTCCTCGATACTTACATGCATGTAATGCTGCATACTCTACCAGAAAGCGATGTTTCGGTACCAATAGTCGTCACAGTCTCAATTTTTGTCGTGATTTTTACTTTGTTTGAATTCATCGCATTTTGTTCAGCATACCTTACAGTAGTATCTAATACAGTCCTATTGCAATAGTTTTCGCAAAAAAACATGGTATTTCCAGCGTGGAATAATGAATGCGCATCACTGACATTTGAGGCGCCGAAAAAGTGTGTCGCGCACTGTAGAATTATGGTAAACGAACGAAAAAGGAAAAGTGACAGTAACAAGTGACGAAGTAACACGTATCCGTTACACGTGCACAATAGATCACGATACTTGATTTTTCGGCTATGTTCGGTCGACATCGTGCTATGTTTTTTTGCTCTTGCAGCACCGGACGAATGTTCTGTAGTAATAGCATCGAGTCATAAGATTAAGATTCTTCCTTTAGAGGGCTTCGAAACCGCCCAGCAAGGTTTTCCACCAAAAGATGTCCTCAGACCGCTTGTCTAGAGTGCTAGGGAGACTGCAGAATCTTCCGTCTATATCTCTGCCTACAGATTATCCACGACCCACTGGTCCCAACAGGCTGGTCGAAGCCGTACATTTCGCTGACCTTTCAGACCAAACATCGCTGAGCCTGCTTAAGCTCGCATTGCATACAGAAGACGACCGTGTGGAGGAAGATGATGATAGTTTTTCGGAAAGCCGTCCTTCTGCGTTTCACCTTTTGCTCGCTGCCTTTGCCGTCTTGCTCCATCGATATACTGCCGACACAGATCTTGTCATCGGGTCCTCATCTGCATCTGCTAGGGATCCTTTGATTCTTCGCCTTTCTGTCGATCCAACAGATCCATTCTGGGCCGTCGTTCGTCGTGTGCAGCATGTCGAACGCGAAGCAGAATCAGACGTTCTGCCATTCGAGACGATAGTGCAAGCACTAGAAAAAAATAAGGAGGATTCTGGCGAGACCTCCCGCCCGATATTCCGTGTACGCTTCTTCGACGAGACGGATGAGCCCACGGAGAACTTCATTCGATCTACCAGCTTGACCTCTGATCTTACAATATTTGTTACTCGACCACCAGCATCTACGCGTGCTTCCCTTGCTCCCCATATCTCACTTAGAATCATATATAACTCATTGCTATTCACCTCCGCCCGGATATCGTCTATTGTCGACCAGCTCTCCGTTCTCCTGCGCAAAGTCTCTTCGAATCCACTGGCATCTGTTGGATCGGTACCTCTTTTGACTCCTTCACAACGCGACACCCTCCCAAACCCAACGGCCGATCTACATTGGTGTGACTGGAAGGGTGCTATTACAGATGTATTCTCAACCAATGCACGTCGGTGGCCAGACAGGCCGTGTGTTATACAAAGCCTCCCGGCTCTTTCTCTAAACGAACCTCAAGAAACAGTCACCTACAATTACGGAGCCATTCGTAGAGCGTCAAATATACTTGCACACTATCTTCTTCGAGGAGGAATCCAAAGAGAGGAAGTTGTCATGGTTTATGCTCACCGAAGTGTAGAACTCGTTGTCGCGGTGATGGCTGTTCTCAAAGCTGGCGCTACTTTCTCTGTCATAGGTGAGCATTTCATTGATTTTCTATCGTCCACTCCCTCCATCCGCCTGAGGTTGTCACTGATCTGACGCCGAAATATGCTTAGACCCTGCGTATCCCCCTTCTCGACAAACAATATATCTACAAGTCGCGCAACCTCGAGGCCTAGTGGTACTTAAAGGCGCAGGTTCAATCAGTCCTACAGTCCGGGAATTTTTATCTACAGAACTCAAAATACGCGTTGAGGTGCCTGCATTAGAACTCGAATGTGATGGCAACATTTTAGGTGGTAGCCGTGAGGGTGTCGATGTGCTCAGCTCTCATGTGAATATAGCTGAAACCGATCCCAACGTGTCCTTGGGGCCAGACAGCATCGGCACGTTATCTTTCACCAGCGGAAGTACCGGCATCCCCAAAGGTGTAAAGGGACGACATTATAGTCTCACTCACTTCTTTCCTTGGATGGGTGATCGTTTCCTTCTAGGCGAAACGTCCAAGTTTACGATGTTGAGTGGAATCGCACATGACCCCATTCAACGCGATAGTAAGTAACTAAGTGTCATCGCAGCATGATGGTTTCCCTGATGATATCATTCCCCAGTCTTTACTCCGCTCTTCTTCGGCGCACAACTTCATGTACCTACTGCTGATGACATAGGGACACCAGGGCGTCTCGCTGAGTGGATGGCTGATAGCAGTGTTAGCATAACTCATCTGACCCCGGCCATGGGACAACTGCTTTCTGCCCAGGCTACCCGTCAGATTCCTTCCCTCCGCAACGCGTTTTTCGTAGGAGATGTCTTGACAAAACGTGACTGCCTCCGACTTCAATCTCTAGCAGCCAATGTACGGATAGTCAATATGTACGGGACCACCGAGACCCAACGTGCCGTATCTTATTTTGCCATTCCTCCTGTCTCAGGAGACCCTACCTTCCTGACCACGCAGAAAGACATCATGCTCGCTGGCGAAGGAATGATTGACGTCCAACTTCTGGTCGTGAATCGAAACGACAGGAACGTCCCCTGTGCGATTGGCGAAGTGGGCGAAATATATGTTCGATCTGGGGGTCTGGCGGAAGGTTATTTGCAGCCAGATGCCTCAGCAGAGAAGTTCGTAGCAAACTGGTTCTCACCTCCCACAATCCCCTGGAAGGACACCATTCTTCACCCTCCTCAAGGTCTTGCAGGTCCTGAATCGCGGTACTGGAAAGGTATCCGCGATCGTATGTATCGTTCAGGTGACCTTGGGCGATACCTTCCTGATGGGACAGTCGAATGCACCGGGCGAGCTGAT
The DNA here is from genome assembly GCF_000218685.1 of Serpula lacrymans var. lacrymans S7.9. NCBI lineage: Eukaryota > Fungi > Basidiomycota > Agaricomycetes > Boletales > Serpulaceae > Serpula > Serpula lacrymans. The sequence goes on along the minus strand of NW_006763291.1, from coordinate 1,548,364 downwards.
GATCAAGTCAAAATTCGTGGTTTCAGGATAGAGCTTGGAGAGATAGACACCCACATGAGCCAATATCCTTTGGTGCGAGAGAACGTCACCCTCGTACGCAGAGACAAGGACGAAGAGAAGATCCTCGTCAGCTACTTTGTGCCCTTGGAGAGCCCTCAGCTGGATGGTTTTGCCAGCGAACTGACAGATAACGATGACCAAACTGATGTCAAGGCTGCACCCAAATATAGGCGACTTATCAAAGATATCAGAGAACACCTCAAAAAGAAGCTGCCGAGTTACAGCGTTCCTTCATGTACGTATTATCATTTCATCGTTAGTACCTTGGAGAAACTGATGATATTACAGTATTCGTGCCCCTTCGTCGTATGCCCCTTACCCCTAATGGTAAGATAGACAAGCCTGCGCTTCCTTTCCCAGATACAGCTCATGCTGCCTCTGCGGAGCCAAGGCACAAAACTAAATCCCGTAAAGCCAATCGTACGGAAGAAAAAATGCGGGCCATTTGGGCAAGCATCTTACCTAGTGCACCTGTGCCCATACCGTTGGACGAAAATTTCTTTGATTTAGGTGGTCACTCCATCCTCGCTACACGTCTTATATTCGAGATACGTAAAGTATTCATAGTCAACGCGCCATTAGGCCTGATCTTTGACCAGCCAACAATTGGCGGTCTCGCGGCTGCTGTGGACGCTCTCCGTGATCCTGACTTTGGTATTGCTTATAAAGAGAAAGAAATCGATTCACAAGGTCAAACTAACGGTACAAAGATGTCCAAGAAACCTGCTGTAGTGATGGAGTATGGGCAAGATTACGACAGTCTGGTCCCCCAGCTTCGGGCATCATATCCATCTCTACCCTCGGATTTCGACAGTCATTCACTAACGATATTCCTCACTGGTGCCACTGGATACCTCGGTGCCTTCGTCCTTCGCGATCTTCTTCAACGTCAGACCCGAGTGAAGAAAGTCTTCTGCCTCGTACGCGCACCTAGTGTGGACAAAGCTTTGGCTAGGTTGAAAGAAGGCTCGAGCGATCGTGGCGTTTGGGACGATGAGTGGGTCTCATCTGGGAGATTAGAAGTCTTGATTGGGGACCTGGGACAAGAGTTGTTCGGCCTGGATCAAGATATGTGGTCTCATGTGGCAAACGAGGTCGATGCGATACTGCACAACGGCGCCTTGGTTTGTATCTCATCGTACCGATATCATTGGATCTGCTCACGCTGCTAATTGACAGGTCCACTGGGTATACCCGTATGAGAAACTCCGTGCTGCTAACGTCCTTGCAACTTTGACGGCCATCGAGCTGGCCTCTACAACCAAACAAAAACTTCTGGTGTTCGTTTCGTCAACGTCAGCCATGGACACCGAGCACTACGTCCGACTGTCCGATTCACTTTCGCACATGCATGGCAAATACAAAGGTGTCCCCGAATCTGATGATCTCGAAGGTGCAAGAAGCTTACTGAAAACTGGTTATGGACAAAGCAAGTGGGTCTCCGAGAAGTTACTGTTTGAAGCTGGTAAAAGGGGTTTGAATGGCCATATTGTTCGACCTGGTTACGTGGTGGGTGATTCGGTAACAGCAGGTTAGTAAATGTTTAAGAAGAATTCTTGCTCATGAATTAATCACTATGTGATAGTGACAAATACGGACGACTTTGTCTGGCGAATGGTCAAGGGGTGTGTCCAACTCGGTCTTGTGCCGAATATCAACAATACGGTCAATATGGTACCCGTTGACCATGTCGCTCGATGCACCGCTCTTGCTACGGTGGCCCCACTCCCCAGTTCTGCGATGACTGTCCTCCATATCACTGCCCGGCCCCTCCCCTCTTTCAACAATATACTATCTTCATTGGCCCAGTATGGCTTCGCTACAGAACAGTGCGAATACCTCGTGTGGCGGCGTAAATTGGAACAACACGTCATGGAAGTGCAAGATAACGCGCTATTCCCCTTGCTGCACTTCGTTTTGGACGATTTACCGACTAGTACCAAGGCACCCGAACTCGACGACTCCAACACTCAGGCTCTGCTTCACCCCCATTTGCAGGAGCCGAATATGACTGTATCGGATAAACTGATGGGAATGTACCTTTCGTGGCTCGTTGGCGCAGGCTTTTTACCTCAGCCTTCTTCGCTTTCACCACAGAGGTCATTGCCTTCCCTGAATAGTGATCAGATCATTAAGGCCGCTGGAAGGAGTGGAGTATGAATGATATGTGACTACTAGTAGTTACTATGTAGGGTCTTCTGCTTTGGATCAGCCTATGTATCGCTTCGTAGTATTCCAACAAAACAAAATTTTGGCGCTGTACAGTACTTGTACATATGTCGGAGTCTGCAAAACGTTTGTAAATTCAAAAATATGCAAAGGAGCAGACGCAAATGTTGACTCACAGCATTGATTTTTCGAATAGGGATGAGTTGCTTCGGTCGGAACACCTGAACTCTGTGGCGATTAACAGTTCATTTCGATAAAATAGTTCGTGAAACTCTTTTGGCAAATCCAGTTGGCTGTCAAAATTTAAAAGCGAAGAACAAAACACCCGCACGTGTGGCCTTCTAGTGAATCTGATGGGCCTACAACGTTCAATACAAACAAATCCGCCCCTTGAATAAAAAGACTGAATGTTCAGGTTGTAATGTAGTTTTGAAACCGCAGACATCCACCAAATTTAGACAATGAACTGGTTACAGTCCACACTTGGTTCAGTGAAGTTATTCAACGTTTCGGGACAAGACAGCTTACCTGTGGTTCCTGTCTCCGTAAATTATTTCCCCCACAGGTTAGTTATGGTCTCTATAGCATTCTAGCATATCGCTGACCGGCCTCTAGAAAATGCAACTATAGCTGCGACTTCTGTTTTCACACCACAAAGAACTTGTACATTTTGCCTATCGATGAAGCCAAGAAAGGTCTAAGACTGCTGGCACAGGCAGGAATGAAGAAACTGAATATTAGCGGTGGTGAACCGTTCCTGAAGCCAGACTTCATTGGCGAAATTTTCCGCTTTTGCAAAGAGGAACTCCATCTCGAATCCTGCTCTGTGGTGAACAATGGATCAAAAGTTACAGAAAAATGGATGGATACCTACGGCCGTTATTTGGACGTCATGGCTATATCCTGCGACAGTTTCGATGCCGATGTTAACGTGCAAATTGGCCGCTCTGAAAAGGGCACTGGTAACCACGTCGGTCGCGTGTTCCAAGTTGCCGAATGGTGTCGTAGAAGAGGTATCGAAGTGAAGATTAATACGGTTGTAACGAGGCAAGTTGTTTCTCGAATACGGATATGGCACCGCGATAAAATGCTTACTTGAATGTATGCTAGCCTGAACTGGGACGAAGACATGAGCGCTAGCATTGAGGAGCTCGCTCCTTTCCGGTGGAAGGTAATCAGTTCGAAGCGTTGAATCCGTTCGCCTAGCTCATGAAAGTCTCTTCAGGTTTTCCAGGTCCTTCTTCTAGATAGCGAAAACACCGGACAAGAGACTGGTTCTCTTCGAGATGCGCGGAAACTCGTTATCAAGGACGAACAATTCAAGGCATTCTTAGACAGACACAAAGATCAAAAATGTTTAGTTCCAGAAGACAACCAATCCATGAAGGATTCGTACCTTAATCTAGACGAAGAAATGAGGTATACCTTCGCTTTCGTGCGGCCCTCTTAGTACCTCACTGACGTTCTGATATCCTATAGGTTTCTCAGTTGCACGGACGGAGGTAAGACACCTGGCCGCTCGTTGCTGCAGGTTGGCGTTGCATTGGCATTGGCAGATGCAGGGTTTGATGAGCAGGCTTTCTTTGACCGAGGTGGTGTTTTCGAATGGACCAGGGACCAATCGTCAGATAATGATGCAAGTCTTGATTGGTAATTCATAGGTCGTTTGAACTTTTGAGCCGTCGTGTGCATAGTATCATTCTGTAATTTCGAAAAATTTATGTAATTAGTATAAATCTGCAAGGATCGGTCAACGAGCACATTGAAAACTGTTATAGAATAACATACTAGTTACATCGTTGTAAAGCATAAAAGCTTGGGCATGCAAGTGGCTCGGAGATGAAGGATTCCCTTTGAAACGTTTGTGGGCAATTGATGGAAGATCAGCGCTAGGTTCTAACCAGACTCCGCTACTAGTACCCATAACTACTTACTAGTAAGTTACTTATACCCGTACTAGTTGTACGCTCTTGCACTCACTTGTCATCGTTGCCCGTATAACAAGTATGGTTTGGTCTCGGGTTTCCAAGTGCTGGTACGCTTGTGCTGTAAGGTCTGGCTATTATGGTCAACCAGCAACGCAGGCGAGGTCACGGTCGTACTCGCATACCAGTCTCTTGCCTCTCGTTCGCGCGTCAAACAATCTTGTACTATCATCAGGATCCTTTCATGACGAGAATAAGACACATTGGATCGCTAGTAGGAAAGATGAAACGTTGGTTGACAAGGAGCACGTTTACCCTCTCTTCTTGTCTGCAGCACCTTTGTCTTGTTCTTCATCTCCTATCGGATTTTTGAGGCAGGACTTATTTTCGGCATTGCTCGATGACCACAGAGTTCAACTTAGATTGCAGGGGAAATCACCATGGGATATTCGAGTTCGTGGCTCGTCCGCAAATGGTGATCCAGCAGGCTCACCTTGGGCAATGGCTTTTGCGCCCTGGGTTAATGCTGGTGGAAGGGAGCTAAGGTCCCATCATATTGGGAGGTTGGTAGACGAATGGAGGGAAGGCGGCATGTTTCGTGATATGTTAAGAGGTGCGTCCGTCCACAAATTTATTCGTCGTCCGACTCATAGTACGCGTTGCATAGGCTGGAGTAACGAGGCATACCCAATTTATAACCCTGCTCGGATTGAATCTTTTGAAGATTCGGTTGCATTCACTGTAGAACGAACATCTCTTCCCCTTTTTGGCTTTGCAAACTTCGGGTGCTTGCTTACAGGTACGTGCCTCTTCTAAAAGTGTCTGCTAACGGTTGCTGATAGGTTTCACTCAGCATATTTCGACTCCAATGACACTGGCAAGAGGATGTTGTGGGTACCTCGGCGATCCAAGACAAAGCGCACGTATGTATATGAGTTTTTCGCGAGCACATTCGCTTGATGACATCTTTGCAGGTGGCCAGGCCGTTTGGACGTGACCGTTGGCGGGGGAATTGCTGCAGGCGATAGCGCTCTTTCCACAATAGTGCGCGAAAGCTCAGAAGAAGCATCTCTAGATGCATCATATGTTCGACAGCATATTCGCTCAGCTGGACTCCTTCCGTTCCCTAATCGCTCGCCAGCAGGATGGGTTCTTCCTGGCGTTTACTATCTATTTGATTTACCCCTACCTGCTGATGGCTCTGTCTTTCCAAGAACAAATGTGGCCGACGGAGAGGTGGAGAGCTTCGAGTTGATGGATGTGCAGATGGTGCTGGAGAACCTAATGGAGGGCATGTTCAAACCTAGTTCTGCCCTCGCTCTTGTGGATTTTTTGGTTCGTCATGGATATGTGACTGACGAAACAGACCCTGCATATGTGCAATTATGCCTTCAATTAAAAAAGGAGTTGCCCTGGCCCCTGCCTCGCTAGTCAGTTTGGTTCTTCCATTTCAGCAAAGGAGCTGGTCGAGCTTCAATGTCACATTATCTGCAATCATATTTTTGGAAGATTCTCTGTCTTGCATCTGAAAAAATCGGAGAAATGCGGTTGTCGGGTGAGATGACCACCTCTGTTCTATTTTATGATCACCATAACATTGTCACGTGTGGGACTGAGCGGACCGGCATCCGTATACCGAAGTGCAGCTCAGTGGTATCTTTCTCTGACACACGCCCTACCTTTTTTCCTTCCTATCATTTCACCTTTGCACTACCCGCTCCATCTCCTGTGAGTTGTAACGATCCTCAGTTAACATCAACTAACATTTTCATAGAACTTGCAATTAAGATGGCAGCATCCACTACTATGAAAGCTGTATATTATCATGCTGCACGTTGAGCTATTATCATCCGTGCTTTCATTTTGCTAAAGGATCACGATAGCCACGTCAGTTTGAAACACGCTATGTCCCAATTCCCACCATTTCTGACGACGAAGTTTTGATCAAAGGTGATCCTGATTCTTCAGCTGGTCTCCAATTTATCTTGATTATTGTGTCTAACAGTATCATATTGTGGTACGTGTTATCCTTTATTTTGCTCAGAGTAGTAGGTAACTTGAGTAGGAATGTGCGGAACTGATAACCACTTACATGAGGGAGAGTTTATCTCTAAATTTCCTGTAAGATCCATTTGGCAATATACATCTTGCTTGTCTGATCTGTTTTGGATCGGTTCAGCTGATCCCAGGCCATGAGGTGACCGGCACAATAACAAGTATAGGGAAGAATGTGCGCGGTTTTACTGAGGGTGATCGATGTGTAGCAGATCCTGGAGTGACCGTACGCCATAAGATTCACTCATGCTATTGTTATGGTGCTCAATAGCAATACAGTGCGAAACTTGCTTTTATTGTCGACGAGGTCAAACTCTTCTGTGCGAGAATTTCAATGGCCTGGGTGTCACCACAGATGGTGGATTTGCCGAATACGTGGTCTTGTAAGTCCTTCATTTTCTCATTGAAATTGATACCTAATTCACTTTTCCCGTTTAGTCACGGAAAAAAAGTGTACAAGATTCACAATCTCACCGATGAGGAGGCTACGTTAGTCGAACCTACCGCTTGTGCCATCCATGGCATGGACAAACTCAATGCTGCCGTTGGCATCGAAGCCCTAGTCATTGGAGCTGGACCCACTGGCCTCGTTCTTGCCCAGTTGCTGAAACTAAACGGGGCCACGAAGGTAGTCATAGCCGCCAACAAAGGTATCAAGACAAAAATTGCCCAAGAGTTGGACGCCGGGGACCAGTATTTCGAGCTAGACAGAGAAAACCCAGGTCCGCAGTGGGAGCAGATCAAGAGCGAATTCCCTTATGGCTTTGACGTTGTCGTATGTCTGTCTCCGTCAGTCCTGGAACCATATTTCTAAAGCCTCGAGTCCTATTTTTGAAGGTTGAAGCAACTGGATCGGAGAGCGTAGCCAATGACGCGATTAACTATGTGCGGAGGGGAGGAACGCTCATGATCTATGGCGTATATTCGAATGAGGCTCGTGTGCACTGGCCACCCTCGAAAATATTCGGAGACGAAATCAAGGTCCGTTGGAGTTTCTTGCCTCTGGCAAGCAATTACTAACGGAGGACATCATCACCAGATTATTGGCTCGTTCGCGCAGACGCATTGCTTCCCTCGCGCCGTAGCCTATCTGGACAGTGGTAAAATCAGAGTTAAGGGCATGGTAAGTCACTGCAGCACCTGCGCAGCACCTGGACTGACAATTTGCAATGCAAGGTGACCGATGTGTTCAAGATCGAAGAATATCAAGAGGCGCTGGATAAGATGAACTCTCGCGCGGCTCTGAAGATCGCGGTGAAACCATGAAGGCACAAGCTGGTACTAGTACACTGATCACATGCCCTTGTAGATTACCTTTGTATTACTAGTCTTGAAGGCGGATAAAATTCTACAATCACGCAAGGTTATTGTGACATGTATCAGAACATTGCTCCTGGATTTGTCTCCCCTATCGAACCAAATTACTACGAATACTATACTGGGTGGAACAACTAGATCACCATCAAGATATGACAGTGCAAATGAGGTACGTATTCATTGTTATTGTGAGACCTTCATAACTTCGACGCCGTACACATTAATGTGTCAGAGTACAGCGGAACGTTATCTTTTTCGTCCATTTGTTTCGTTCCAGGGTGTTGATTACTTTGTTGTATACGTTATATGAGCATTAACCAATAAATGGCTTCAGGTTGCAACGCAGGCTCAACTTCACCCGAAGGTACGCCAAATTCCAAAGATCATTACATTATTCCGAGTACTCCGTAGCGCTGCATCATAGACGCCTTTTTCAACGGGTTTACATTGCAGTACTACAGAGCATTTTCAGTATAGTCACGGATTCAGACTTGCAACTAATGTTACATATATCCTCTTTTGAAGTCCGTGCAGCGGGAGTGCCCATGGCGTAAAGCTCCCAACGGTTCTTGAATTTCACCAAGCATAATAAGAAGCGTTGGCCTTTGCCTTCGCCCAAGCCTCATTCACCATATCGACAACATCCTCGGATAGTGGACCACCCTCGCTGTGAACCAGACATGTCATAACAACAAAAGCGGAAAAGATCAAAGACAACCTACCACTGCTTCATATTGTCTTCCAGCTGCGAAGCGCTGCCTGCTCCGAGTATAACCGCATCTCCGGGCTGGAGCAAGCTGTGATGCTGAAGCCACCGTTGGGCGACTTCAGGAAGGGGTATGCCGTGTTTTTCCTAGGTCAGCCAAGAATAACTGTGAAGAAGTTCCCATTGACACGATATGAGACTTGGGAAAACTTACTGCTGCTTCTTTTAGCTCTTTGAGCACGGGCAAGAGTGGGGCATATATCCGGTGGAGTGTAGGCGCGAGATCTGTGACTTTAGGATCCCATCGGCCTCCCGTGCTGTTGCGTAGGTCCGTTTCATTAAGGAGCTTTCCTACCAGTAGTCCTCCGCTGAATAGTTAAACTTAGTTCAAACGGTCCAGAAAGCCCGATGTGACAGGAGAAAACTCACCACAGCGGGCTGTACGCGTAGAACCTGATGCCAAAATGACGAAGGCAGGGAAGCAGTCTGAAGAATAGATTAAAAGATGTCACAGTTCGTGAGAGCTAAACATACTCCGTTTCTACTGTGCGTTCGACAGCGTTGTAACACCCTTCATAGACAGTAGGGCCAATCCAGTCGTTGCGTTTCGCAATGCCAACGATCTCGGCAACCTAAGGGTTGGAGGTAAGCATGTGGGCTGACAATAGCGAAACGGCAGCTGAGAACATTACCTCCCAGGCATAAAAGTTGCTCAAGCCAAACTCCTCTCTGAGTAAATGTAAGCAACAGTTCTCAGTGAGAAAAACGGGGCTTACAGAAGGCCTTCCCTGTGCATTTCATTCACTTCTCTCAACGTGTCCTCATAAGGAACACTTCTATCTGCAGCGTGGAGGTATAGCGTATGAACCTTCTGCCCATTGAGAGCCTTGATCGACTCCCGGAAAATTGCCCGCAGCCTTGCTGGCGCGTGATCTCCAGGCTGCATAGGATAAACTCTAATCATTTCACAAAGTCACACATCTGTGAGAAGTGCGGGGTAAGGTATCGGAGGACGTACTTGGTGTCTACGGTGCAGCCTTTCACGTCGATCTCTCCCAGGAACTGCATATGCAACGGTTAGTTGGTGTGAAGGCAGACCTGATATCGTAAGGTCATACCTCTTCAGATGTCCCACCACCATATATGCGGGCCGTGTCGATCTTCTTGTGTCCATAGCGAACAAATGCATCCACCATCTCTCGACACTGTTCTACCGTATGAACGCGAGCACCATTGGACTTGGGCCCGGGTTTACCGAACGAGCCTGCGCCCTGCATGCGGAGTCACTTAAAAGTCAGGGGCTATTAACGTGGAGAAAGCAACTTACAAGGATGAGCTCAATGCGAGTTGACATATTGCCTTGTGAACAGAGTCGATGTAAGACTGTAGCGCCTTTTATAAATGATTGGTTCGGACAAATGCAATCCGTGAAGAGGGTATTAAATACCTTGAAAACTTAAAAGAGTTCAGTACATGAATGACTCTTTGCGCTTCTGGCAAAGCGGCACCGATCCACCACCTTGAGAGTCTTGATGTATTTTCCGATAAAGCGGCATAGCATCTGCAAAGTGGTCGAACTCGCTTGATAGTTTTATGGCTAAGCGCAATTCAAAAATCTGAGCTAATCCCATTTGGGTTTCCAAAACTTCCTCCAACATACTTTTGAAGACCAATTTCGGTCAGATGTAAGAAACACCATTTGCGTTATCGAGAACCGAGCTGCGAACATTATAGTGTACATAGTTATCATGGCGCTGCTAATGACTTGCTGCATGACTCACTGCTTACAAAGAGCCATATCAAGAGTCATATCACTGAGCGCTCAAAAACTGACTATGACTTCAACCAAAGTCAGAGCATCAACAAACCATCGATGACACTGCAGGCCAGACTTTTCCATGACTGCCACACTCCCATTGACAACTTGATTTGTATCGACAAGCCTCTGCAATAGATGTCGCTTCCAATAATATTAATTTAAGGCTCCCACAGCATCTAACTGTAACTGCTCGCTAACTTTCTTCTGCACCTTGTCTACTCCTCTCGAAGCTTTCGTGAGGCCAAAACCGAAACTGATGCCGCCTGACAATGAACGTTCTTCTCCACTTTCACCAGCTTTGATGTGCTCGTCGACTGTCTTACAAAGTCCCTGAAGAGATGTGAAGCAGCCGTTGTAGCCCAGACCACCCTTTGCTGGAGGAAGACGGGCTCGTGAATCATCAAAAACCAAGTGAATCGAAGTGAGTGCAAAGAGCGAAGGTTGCAAATTAATAATATCTCCCGTAATATTGGGTATAAACCGAGCGAAGAAGCGCATTAGCTGAGAAGACGATTCTGAAAGGAAGAATCGTGAAAGATATATAAATTCAAGGATATGGGCGAGAAGCAGCATGGCGGTGGGAGAGAAGACAGGAAATACCGGGTCGGGGGAGAGGGTAGTTAGAGCAGTGTAGCAATCGCCGAATGTGACGGGAGGTCCGGTATCTGTGATCGTAAAAGCTTGTCCTCCTATATCTGGGTTTGAGCTTCCTTGGTGGAGATCTATGAGGCGGCGCTCATAGCATAGATGGGCTTGAGAGCAGTTTTCTACGTAGGAAAAAGATTGTAGGATGTGGTTCACCCACGTAGGATTGTCCCTACGGACGAGGTAGGCCCCACATAAAATGTCTCCACCAGGGCCGAATATCCCATTTCCAGGACGAATACAGCCCGTCCTCAACGTTTTCTGGCCAGCAGCAGCACTCTTATCTGCCGCCCGCACAGCTCTCTCGCCTCGTATCTTTGTTGCAGCATAGTTGGAAAAGAACTGCTCGTGACGTTTGGGCACGATGCTGTCATCGTCGTTGAGCACTTGCACAAAGTATTTGGGCTGCTTTTCCCATGGCCACAGCCAGAATCGCGATCGATGAACGGCGACAGATCCTGATGAGGTGTAGATGAGGACAGTGGCGCCGACTGAGCAAGCTGCTTTGACGACGTTCTGGACGCCATCGAGATTGACCTTGGCAGAACGGGGGACAAGAGCGGTATGACGTTCGTAGAAGCGAATACTGGCGGCACTGTTGAAGACGGTGATTTCAGGCTCTGGTTGGCCGGCGTCGGCGTCGCAGGGAGGCCATGGCGCTTTGAATGCAGCCTCTACGGCTGCTGCATCGGATATATCTGCTTGATAAAAGGCGACCTTTTGTGCTTCTCCTTTCTTGAGGTCAGGTCGAGACGGCGCGCGGATGTCTATGATTCTTATTCGTCTTGGGTCTTCGCCTCGCTGAAGCAGATGCAAGACCATCCATCCTCCAAGGAAACCGGCCTTTTATCACGATAGCGGTAATCAGTCGTGGATTCCCAAAAAAGAAGCTGCTAGCAATGGACTCACCCCACCAACGACAATATATCTACGTCCAGTCCGCGGCAGGGTGTCCACAACCACAGGCGACTCTGCCATCTTCCTCGCAGCATCGCGCACGACGTCTGGGGTGAACCGCTTTGGCGAGAAGGAGAGCGCCTCTGAGGGAAGTTGGCATAAAAGCTTATCGTTGCGTCGGATGTAGAGATACAAAATCAGGGGGATGATGGCCAGAAGCCATACCAACGACAACGACATGTTATCTGCAATACTCTCTCGCTGTCAAAAACAAACCGGAAAGACAATTCATGCGTTCGGCGTCAACGAGAACGCCATTGCCGCTGCCGACGCCATCCGGCCTGTCCCACACTGTGCTTGCTATGGCGTAATGAATATATGTTTCCAAGATATTCTGATATGATTGTAAACTCGCTAACAGGCGGACTATACAGCTTTCAGACTGATAGACACTCGTGATGCTGCATTTTCAATAATAGCCAAACAGCGCTAGTACACTACTAGCCCTATTTAAGTGGATTTTCGCGTTCAATGAATCGGAACAGGGGGTATATCGTTATACCGAGAGGCGAGGACCCTGTGCAAGTTGCTCCTATGTCATATCAATAGTACACCAACCTTATATCGAGGCGAGGACCCTATGCAAGTGGCTCCTATGCCATATCAATAGTACACCAACCTTATATCGAAGGCTCTGAGATGGAGCAAGCGCCACATAATCCTATCTTTGAGTCTTATGAATGGCGCCTCATGTTCCGATCAAGACACGTTTCATTCGAGTACAGCAGCATCATGCATGACGCAAACTATAGACCAGCGCCAACTTGTCTATTCCCGGTATCGCGAGTTGCCTGTTGCGTAGAACGGAGACCGTGAGTTGTTGCATAGTTCACGATAGCCGGCGTGTAGCGAACGCGGCGAATAACGATGATGTATTAGCTGTTTATATCTTGATAAAGGATATCGTGACCTGCTTGAGAAACGCCCCAAGTCTGCTGGCTGCCCCGTATTGGCTAAATTCGAAAGCCACAATCATGGCCTTTAAGTCTGAGTCACGGTGAGTGCTGAAATAACCGAAGATTGCGAATGGATGTGGCGGGAATGCGAGCTAGCTCGCAAGAGATAAGCTATCGACCATGCTCGTAACCAACTTACATTGCAAATAGTATAGCTCGAGGGTGTCAAGGGGGCATAGAGCGTGTTTTTGGGAATGCGAACTGCGGGCTAACAATCTGCATATTCCATGTAAGCCAAGCATGATCTTCAAGCATTTGCGGCATAGACTATTAACCGCACATGTCTGCCTCATGGACGTTTGACGGGAAGCTGTAAATGCCACGAATGAGAGAGAGGCTACGAAACTGGTGTGCTCAGACAAGCGGGCAAGAGCGGATATTTGGATGCACCGTGCACAGCAGGTCACCCATAAACGTGGTACGATGGCATCCGGTGATGGAGGACATTGCTTATAGAGCGGTCAAAGGGAGAAAAAGTCGCTGAGCCGGCTGGATGATACAGGTATTTGCATCGGTGATACAGACGACCTTTTCTTGGAGCAGCGATATGGAGGCGTCATCGAGGTTCTCGACGGGATATCTCCTGTAACCTCCGGAGCGAGAACCGTTAGGTATCAATAGACGCTGAATATGAAGGAAATGAATGTGTCAGATAGCGTGATCATTCAGCGATATGACCGCCGCAACTAAGAAGATAACGATCTGCAGCCGTCCTGACATGAAAAATTGGAGATGCAGTTTAAAAGATTTCCTTTGAAGAAGCCAGGGGATAATCGAGTGGTCAATGGCCATGCAAGAAGAGGCCATCCGGGTCGGCGTCGGAACCGGAGAGAGGGACCGGTTACCCGCGGATGGATTACGGCGTCAGCGATTGGCTCAGGAACCAGACTCGGTGTAGAGGTATCACAGCTTTGGTGCATTGGCTAGCTGTGTTACGTTTGAGTTTGACGTTCTGAAGCAACTCTTCATTTGCGACGACAGTACAGGGAACATGTCGCAAAGCAGCGAGTGTGAAATGTGCAGACGCCTTGAATTGACGCCGTGCGGAAGTAAACCAAGAGAATGCATGGGGAACTGACTGGGCCCGGATCCATTCGAGGTGTCCATATCAAACCACAAGAAGTGCACAAGATCTATTGGAGATGTGCTTCTGGATTGGGTATACGGATCCAAGTTGGCAAAAAGAACAAAAGCTAATAACTGTTTCCACTTCTCAGGCTATGACCCCGAGATGAGTTTAGAAAGGCACCGCCGCAGAGCCCGTCACCATGCATCGCTACCGTATCAGCACCCATACGCCAATGGTCTCTTGACATCAAGACACAGGACTGGTTCCCCTGCAATTTGATGCGGTCATACACTGATAATTGGCCTGATGCACCACCATTCATTCGTCCTTAGTTTCGCAGGAATAGCGAGACCAGAATGTGACTTGAATGGGATTGGTTGCGGCGTTCGCTGGTTCTAGTGGTCTTGATATCATCCATGCTACTTGCATTACAGTTCTGTGGGCTCCAGTTTGATTTTCTAGAAAGGCCAATGACGGAAGACCATACAAACTGACCAAAGCGGAAGTAGCATGAATGTGGTGCCTAGGAGAGCGGCCGCAGGAAAACGTTTCCTAATAGCGAATCAGAGCCCTGCACAAGTCTTGGACGGCCATTGTGATTCGCTCTTGTTCATGTTTAATGCGACGGTGTGTTGCCCTCCAATAGACTTTTGGTGGCACAGTTAAACGCCTGCAACGAGCTGAAGGTGACAGTAGTGTCAAGGACAATGCATGGATGAAACCAGGAGCGAATCAATGAGCGCTCCATGGACAATGGTTTCTGGGGTCCTGTGCGAGTTTATGGGTGGTACTTATTTAGCCGATTAGATCCAAATAAAAAAGTTGTAAATTGCGGATAGCCCTCGTACCATTCTCTGCCTTTTTGCTGCGCTCAAGGTCTGCCCATACCTCGCTTCCTCCTTTGCTTTCCCCAGCGAGGACCACCTCATCACCTCCCTTTCGTTCTATTGTCGCATCTGCTTGCCATTATAGAGGTATAAAGGCTGCGCCATACATAGGTGAGCATCATTCCCAGCCTTGTGATGGTCGTTCGCAGTTGACTGTCTTTTTATATATAGGTCTGGGGTATTACCACTATACTTCAAGTATTATCCCTCTAGACCATATTTTGCCATGCGTGTCCTCCTCCATCCACTCGCCAGGCGCGTCGCATTCTCTCCAATCGAGACCATAGTCTTTTTCTCCGTGATTGGTACTCTCGCATATTTTCAAATCCTATCTGCTATCAAACACTCCGCATTCTTTGCTCCTACTTTCCCATCAACCCTACGTCCTGCACACGCATTACTGCGAGACGGTGAATGGGTTGGTGTCGATGAGAATTGGTACAATGGACGCTCGGCTGCCGGAGATAGCTCAAGACCTTTGGAATTACAGCAAATAATATTCTCATTAGACCCTGCGCCTACGCAGAAACTAGAAGAGGTGAGTGTTTGTGTACTGAGATTGCAACGAAATGAAATTGACCATTTTTATATCAAGTCCTCTGCAGACTCAACAACATTAGCCTTGGCTCCACTCGTCCAGTCAATTAACAACGTTACCCACTACATTACTCACGATTTCTCTGCTTATTCCGGCGAGAAATATACTTCTCTCTGCTACATCCCAACCGATGCTGCTGAGACGACAGCAGGCGACAGCACCCAGCTACCTGCCCAATGCTTCACCGCTACTTCTTCCATGTCATCAAGGTCCAAAGTGGTCACGCTTTCCTTTGCCGCGGATGCCCGAGGCAACTTCATCGACGCCCTTAAGGACTATGGAAAGTTCGCCGCGGATGAATTCGATGTGGTGTACCATCTTGAGGGACGCCAGACTGAGACCATTGGAGAGATGAAGAGTGGGAAATGGATTGCCTATGCTGCCAGTGCACTCGTCGTGCGCTTCTGGGAGCTTGCCAAGGTAAGAGCTGCACAAAGTTATTTTCGTGTAAATGTTCTAATGGGTCGTCTGAGCAGAAAGCCGACTCACTGGACATTCTCTTGGTCCTTCTCGGATACATTTTGATGCATGCCACATTCATTCGGCTTTTGTTGTCCTCGCGAGCTCTGGGATCCAACTTCTGGTTAAGCACGGCTATCGTATCATCGTCCGTTTTGGCTTTCCTTCTCGCCCTTCCTTTCGCACTCTACCTGCAAATTCCTCTCGACCCCATAAGTCTCACGGAGGCTCTGCCTTTCCTGGTCTGTACAGTTGGTTTCGATAAGCCTCTCCGTCTTGCACGCGCTGTCTTCAACCACCCTCACCTTACTACACCAGTTAAGGAAGGTCGCTTCCGTGGACAGATGAAACCTGCCGGGGATATCATCATGGAGGCACTTGACCGCAGTGGGAATGTTATCTTGCGTGACTATGCTCTTGAGATCGCTGTGCTCGCTATGGGTGCCAAAAGCAAAGTGGGGGGTCTGAAAGAATTTTGCGCCCTAGCGGCTGTGAGCCTGACTTTCGACTGCATCCTATTTGGTACTTTTTATACAGCCATTTTGGCTGTTATGGTAGAGGTAAGTCATATGATTCTTGACTACCGGACAAATGGCACCCAAATTAGGGTTGCCGCTATTTGTTCACCCGACGGCCCATTTTGCAATTCTTCTGTCCGATAGCTGGAGACGGAACTCATGTGTTTTTCTTATTGTTCCTTTGCTTAGGTCCGACGCATCAGACTTGTCCGTGAAATAACCAGGTCGAGGAGCTCGAACAATCTTTCTGGGGAAGGAAAAGCCAGCTCGCTTGCGCGCCCACCACCTCGCCACCAAGACAGCCTTCACGCGAGAATATCAGAAACGATCATCGGCGTGAAAGGGTCTATGCTCAAGCAGAAGAACAGCCGTCACCAAGATATCAAGGAAGAGAATCCCGTTGCCAGACTGAAACTCCTATTGGTGTGTGCTTTCCATCATAATGTATTGACATCTGACTGAGAGACAATAAATCATCAGATCGCCTCGTTCCTGACTTTGCACCTACTTAACCTCTCCACCACGCTTACTCCTGCCAAGTCTGTCAACCGCTACCAGTCTCAATCCACCATCGACACCTTCAGCACTCTGGGTGACTCGATTACGGGTGCTCGTAAGGTCGACATAACTTCCCCTGTCATCTCAGAAGTTCTTTCTCGCCTCGCTGTTGTGGACCAGATCGTGGACGCGAACACAAACATCACCTCTAACGTTGATCTCCTTGTCAAAATCTCGCCCCCACTCTACGTCAGAGTTGTACCTGCTGTCGCCCGTATTCGCCCTCGTGCACTTTTCAGGTCTAGTGAAATGATCGAGAACTTCATGTCCGGTTGGACTAGGCTCGTCGGTGATCCAGTCCTGTCCAAATGGATTGTCTTGGTTCTTGCAGCCAGCGTTGCTCTCAATGGTTACCTTCTAAGGGGTATTGCGGAAGGTGGTTTGCGAAGCTTCCAGCCTCAGAGTGTTAGGTTCTTGTCTGTTGGAGGTGATAGGAGGACTCGCGACACTGAGGACAAAGTCCTTTCGCCTCTTTCTGCCGATTCCGTCCCCCCTGCTTCTGCGGCTCCATGGAAGAAACCTTCTTTTGCTGTTGGAGACGACGAGCCTAAACCTCGTACTCCTGCGCCAACGAAAGATCTGTCGTTCGTCCCTTCTCCTGTTACTGCCCGACCCATGGTAGCGCCCATAGCTATCCCTGCCACCGGTGTTCCTCCCTTCATGCTCGATATGAAGTTGCGTGCACAGTCTGCTGTTGCAGCATTGAGAGAGCCCAAAGGCGACATTACCATTCGATCGCTCGAAGAGTGCCTTGACATCTTCGATAATGGACCAAGACCACTTTCTGTGTCGTTGTCTATGTTGAACGACGAGGAGATTATCATGTTGGCGCAGAATGGCAAGATCGCAGCGTATGCGCTTGAGAAGGTATTAGGTGATCTCGAACGTGCCGTCGCGATCCGGAGATCGCTGATATGTGAGTGTCACGAGAACAGACGAAATAGCTTCGTTACTGATGTCATGATTCACCAGCTCGTTCGACGGAAACGAAGACTTTGGAGTACTCTGATGTCCCTATGACCAATTACGATTACTCGCGAGTCTACGGAGCATGCTGCGAGAACGTTGTCGGATACATCCCTATTCCTCTCGGTATCGCTGGACCTCTTAACATCGATGGTCAACAAGTCCACATTCCCATGGCCACGGCTGAAGGTACACTTGTAGCTTCGACGTCTCGTGGTTGCAAGGCATTGAACTCGGGAGGAGGCGTAACGACTGTGATCACAGGGGACGGCATGACTCGTGGTCCTGCCATCGACTTCCCCTCTATCTCCTTGGCTGCCGAGGCCAAGGCCTGGGTTGACTCTGAGGAAGGTTACGCCATTATCAGAGAGGCTTTCGAGTCGACGTCACGTTTTGCCAAGCTGCAGAGATTGAAGACTGCTATGGCTGGTCGGACGTTGTTCGTGCGATTTGCTACGACGACAGGTGACGCAATGGGCATGAACATGATCTCAAAGGGAACGGAGAAGGCACTGGAAGTTATGCAGAAGCATTTCCCAGACATGATTACGCTTGCATTGTCGGGCAACTATTGCACAGACAAGAAACCTGCGGCCATTAACTGGATTGAAGGACGTGGAAAGAGCGTTGTCGCTGAAGCCGTTATTCCTGGAAAGGTTGTCAAGAGCGTGCTCAAGACCACCGTAGAGGCGCTTTGCAACCTGAACATCAAGAAGAACTTGGTGGGCAGCGCCATGGCTGGCTCGATTGGTGGCTTCAACGCACATGCTGCAAACATCCTGACCGCTGTCTTTTTGGCTACTGGCCAGGATCCTGCCCAGAATGTTGAAAGTTCAAACTGTATGACTCTCATGGAGCCGTAAGTTTTCCGTAGTATCATGATTCGCTGGCATTTACTGAATATGTCTGTCATTGCAGAACAAATGACGGTGAAGATCTCCTTATGACGGTGTCGATGCCGTCCATTGAAGTCGGCACGGTCGGAGGAGGCACGGTCCTTGCACCTCAAGGAGCTATCCTCGAAATGCTCGGGATCAAAGGCGCGCACTCCACCACCCCCGGTCAGAATTCTCAGCGTCTCGCTCGTATCATTGCCGCCTCCGTTATGGCTGGCGAGCTTTCCCTCATGAGCGCTCTGGCTGCCGGACATCTCGTGCGCGCACACTTGGTCCACAACCGATCGCAAACCAACACTCCCAATTCCTCACGGCCTGTGACACCAGGCTGGGAACAACAGGAAAAAGACAAGAGCCTTGGAATACCATCACGCAGTCTCACGCCATGTTCGTCGACGTCTTCGTTGCCTCCATATTCGGTGGATCCGAAGACGTGAGAATACCCTTCACAGTTTTCGCATTTCTTCGCATCGCCATTTTGTTATATATTGTCATATATATGCATTGCTGCTACAAAGTACCTTAATTCTCTGTTTTTACTTTTTTCTTTCAATCTGGAGTACAATCTGGCGTGCGAAGACGCTAATCATCATACTTGCATACTGCCTTTGGGCACGCTGCTGCACTTGCACATAACATTTTTTTTTTTGACTTCATTCGTTCGTTCCTAACACATTCGCAATTTGTATTTTCTTACTCAAATTGTCCTTGGATCTGACTTTCATTCGCGCGGGATGGATCTGGAACGATGAATAGTATTGGGGAGTTGTATATTTATTGTAGCAAAGAAGTTTATACATTCATTTAACACTCATGATCTAAGCTATCGTCCATAGTATGAGCTGGACGTCGGTATGTTTCCAAGTGTGAGATAGGCATTGACAAGATAGTCTGATTTAGAAGTGGAGAATTGCGTGAGCTGGGTTTTGTTGAAATGAAATGATAACAGCCATGGCTCCGACTCGTAACAGAATAGGTTGAATGAACTGAGGTTTGCGGAAACTTGTATTGGTGCAGTATTATATTATATGCATTAGAGAGATGTCATTATTGACCAGCTCAAACATCATATCTAATTTTGCATCTTCTAAATCTTTCTAGCTTTTCCACAGCAGATGATAAAAGAGGTGAACATTATATCGAATTTGTGTTTAGCTAGATGGTATAGGTTTCCCTGGTTGATATTACAACCAAACCTCGATGGGAAACGAACAGTCTCGACTCGTTCCGTAGGCAACAAATGGGAAGGGCGGGAGTTTGCTGTAGGCTCAAAGGTCGAATCCTTCGACATGAACAAGATCCATCGCTTCCTTCACCACCCAAGCGCCGACCCGCGCCCAACGCGCATCTCGACGGCGAAGGTATATTGCCACTTCCTCGCTGCTTGGTTCTTTACCACTACCCCGCCCCCGGGGATGAGCCTGCATAGCTTGTAGCGCATGGCGTACATGTGCGGCGAGTAAAGCAGGGGTCAGTGGCACATATGATTCTTCGTTCTCCTCTGGGTCCGACAACTGAGCGTCTTCCTCGTCTTCATCTAACGCAAGTACAGAGGATGACGAAGTAGATGATACCGAAAACATGGTGCTATTTGCTGTTTTCCACAGTGCGCTGGTCTCGCCCTGACAGTCCTGTGAATCTGAGAGGCCAGTGGGAGCTTTTCGAACAGGCCCGTCCCAGAGTATAATGCTACCCTCCTCATAGAGCTTGACAAGTGCCCATCCGAAAAGACGCTTCATCTTTAAACGTGAAGGTTCATTCTGTTTCGGCTTTGCATGCGATGATGTGCGGGAGTGACTTGATGCTGTCGGGCGCGTCATCTTCTCCTCCCGTTCAGCACGAAGCCGTCTCTTGGCTTCTGCGCGTACAACACGTGATGCAAGCAATGCTAACTCAGGTACACGCCGGAGGTAAGAGAGCGTGAAGCCGTAAGTGTGTGAGGATGGGTCAGTGTCTTTTTGTCTCCGTGAGGTATGAATACGGGAGTGCTGAGGTATGGAAATGGAAGGCGATTGCACAGGGGGTCGAGGCGTACTAATCGCGCAATTGTTATGTTTCGGACGGGGAGTCTCCAGTGACTGCCCGTGGAAGGTATGAGATAATCTGCGTTTGGTGGGTGTGGCCTGAAACACGTCTTCTTCGCTTGCACGATCATCCAAGTTTTCAGTCACATTATCTTGCAGCTCCGATGGGGCATTATCCATGTAATGTTTAAGATAAAAACGGAACGTAATTTCAGTAAGGTCGCGAGAGTGTAAGCGTGAGGGGTGGCGCAACTTAGGAGCAGACTGGAAACGCTAAATAAAGTCACGGATATCAGTATAGATAGACGTATGTTTACGTGCGAGGAGTTCATGGGGCTTACTGATGGTTTAGTAGGACTAGAGGCTACAGAAGACGATATAGATTCCGCTGTGCTGCTTCCTGTAGGCGAAGATGGCGCGGGAAACCTGGAATTGGGCGATGCTATGTGGTTTGAAGGAGGAATTGGCTGAGCATATGCACGGGGTGGGGAGCGAGATGGGAAAGCAGGAATAATAAAAGGATCTTTCAAAGAATATGATGTTTCATGTAAAACCTTGACATGATCCCAATGAAAAAGCTCGAGATTTGGGCCACAAGGTTCTACGAGGATCAAATTTCAACAAAGAAAGCTTATAAGCCAAGAGCAGTTATGATAAAATGAAGTAACTCAGACCTAGAGTGTCTGCCATAATCTGTCTGGTTTCAAAACGCCTCATAAGTTTTCCAGCCACCCTGACAGCGTATCCGATCTCCGTCACAGGTGGAGGTGGAGGTGGGGGATGAGATTCGGGATCTTTCTGAGCTACCACCGGTGCAAGGCGTGAAGTATTTATATTGTTTTTGTTACTTTGGGGGGCAACAGTTTGACGAGTTGGATGCCGAAGGACACAATCAATTACTCCGGTCCCGTCGTCCACTATTTGAGGATGAGACATATGCACAACGTCTTATTTGGTGGACAGACAAACCCGAATAGACTGTACGTTTCTCGTATACTTGTATCCCAACGACTACTCCAACAATAAGCACCGAACGACAAGGGACGCGTCCAAGCCAAAAGAAGTCTGCATCTGCGTATGTTTAATGCCACATAGGGTGAGGTCGCAATACGAAGAGCGTTGACTGTAAATGTGCTGATTAAATCACAAACGTTGGACAATGTACCTGCCTTTGAGGCCGCTCTCCTTCATGGCAAGTGCGTCCCTCACGAAGCACGGTGCAAGGGCTTCTTTTGTAAGCGTCCACTTCCATGCAGTTTGCAGCGATTTAGGCGATTTTGCGATAGAATTGTCCATATCAATTGGTATGGAATAACGAATGCAAGGTGGCCGAAAGCTCCTAAATTGAAACTCTGGTTACAATACGCTGCTATTTCCAAGGCCCTGCGACAAGACTCAAACTGTAAAAACCATCCGAATAAAAAGTATGTAAAGCAGCAAGTTATCTGACAGACTTGACGGTTTATGCAAAACTTCAAGCTTCAAGCTTCAAGAACTAGTAGTGTCTTGAAAAGTGGCACAGCTCGAAAGACATACTAGTGCAACCACCACGGTATAGACTCCGCCCGGGAGTGCCCATTGTCAATCCGGTTTCCTGATAAGGCTAATTGCTTGGTGGTTGATTAGTTTCCAAGCTTTGTCAACACTGTACGATGATACACGACACAGGCTTGATAAAGTTGCTCAAAGATACTTAGTACTGCCATACATTCTAGCTGGTATTAACCGCGGCTGTATCAATGTCTAATGCAAGTGTTTTCTCCGCAGAATCATACTTTATACAACGCAACCCCCACCGCGTTCATATTGAAGCAGGCCGAGCAAGGAAGGAATGTGGTTTTGGTGACAGTAAGCAGGGTATCTATCTACGTATCCAATATTTCAGAATAAAGATTTGTTAATTGCCATAGAGTGGTTGAACGGCCGTTCCTTTAGGGCTCAACGTGTGAGCGGGTCACACGCTTCACTTCAGCGAAGTTATGCAGCCTGCTCATTTTTTTTTTGCCGCGTTTCTTTTCAGTATCGCTACCGTTGTCCTTGCTGCAGACCATAATATTGACCGTGTTTATTGCTACTCTCGGGAATTAGAGGAGCAACTTCAGTGAAATACTTTCTGAAAGCCGGATATGCAGTTATATTATGCATCGCCACTTCAGTCTGCAACCATTTAGCAGGCACTGTTTGTATTCTACAAATACATTCCTCGAATCCCTCGAGATTAACTCGGCCTCATCACAGAACGCAACTCCCGAAATCAATGTTACGCCTTCAAAGTGTCCGGACCTCCTCCAAGTTTCTTACAGCTTGCAAAGCTGTACACACAGAAGGCACACTACACACGCTAACATTTTTCACCGTAAATGATTATCTGTGGCTCCTACGTGCGGTTATCCAGGAAATGTCGACACCGTTATGGTCACCAAGTAGTCATCGGTAACGACCTCCACCACAGAAAGTATTGCGTCGTTCTTGTTTATCCCTCATCTCCGTCTCCTACCGACACCGCGTCTTTTGAACATAAACGGTATCCTGGCCGATACCGCCGCCGCTCAGTACACTGAGTCATGGATAGAAATCGAGCCGTCTTTGGCAGCCAGCGGGACCAAAGAGATCGAAGAGAACATCACCTCCGAATTGCTCAGATGTCACCAGAGTTGGGTTGCAGCTGCGCCTTCGGGCTCAGTAGTTTTTTCTTCTTGTGTGTGGTAATACGAAGAGAAGATCTAATCATAAACTGAGCAGTCTATCTGTCATGCGTGATAAAATCATTGAATGAAAGTAAAATAAAAAGTGTACTAAAGGCTATACGGGCTCAATACCACCTACTGATAACAAGAATACTTAGCTTTAAGTGCATAACAAGATGTCATGGTTTGATGAGCCAAATGAAAGGTCATGTTGAAAAAAGATGTAATTTTGAATTCAAGTACGACAGTCTCAGAAAGAACAACAAACTCCAAATTAGAAAGTTAGAAAGTGAAAATAAGTGAAAACCATATGACGTGAGAGATGTGATAAGTGCGACACTACGAGTCAGCTCAACCGTACTCCCCTCCCCACTACTACAACGACCCAAAAGTAAACCACCGCTCCGCAGAACATTTCCACTCCTTAAAGGTTGACATTGATAGGGTTGCACTGGACGCCGAGACCATCTGATAACGCCGCATAAGATTCAAATAGACATTGCGTATAAGAAACACCTTACTTGTATAGGTATTGTCGCAGCAGGCGGGGTTAGCGTTGCTAGAAAAATTAAACCTTTGTGAGCACGATGTATGCCTATTAGCACTGTAAAAGAACCAACCAAGACGAGCCGCTGCCAGCACCAATACCAGTGATAGGGTTGCAGTTGATCCCGACGGGAACATTGGCACCAACGCCGCTCAAGCCCAATTGTTGAATGAGACCCGCAGCTTGGGAGTTGCTAGCGGTGGTGAGGGTGTTGCAGCATTGGACAGGGCCGGCGTTGCATTGGCTGGAGCCAGCGGCAACAACAGCAGCAAGAGCGGTGAAAACGAAAACAACTTTGGTGAACATGATTTCTGAGGAAAGATATAAGCTGGTGCTTTGGTTTGATGAAAGGGATGGAATGTGGTTTGGTTGAGGACTAGAGAGGGAGAACTGACTTGGCTTTAATAGATTTTCGAGGCTGGATTATCGGCTCGAGGTTGAGGTGGTCACGCTCAGAAAACGCTACGGTGGAACCATATTCGCGTCGGCCACATCAACAGAAAACGGGACTAGAAGGCGTGGTGGGGATCTCGCCGTTGAGAGACCTCGCCTGTTGGAACAAAAGGCGGCCTTGGAACATGGCTGAGACATAACGTACAACAGAAAAACGTATGATTTTTTTCCTTCCCATGAAATCGACATCTTTAGCGGCGAATCGTTTCGCCTTACCAAGAGGTAAGTAAGCATTCGTCGTTCAATGATTTGACGAAATCCTATGGCATGTAAATATTAGTCGTAAACTTGAAAATTCATTGATTTCATTAAGAACAACTCTTACCTGAGATGTCGCATCAATATCATGTTCTTCGCAACGTTCATGACATGCAGTGACAGATCATACTAGTGGATGCTGGCGTTAGCGGTTTCAGACTCATAAAAGAGTATGATTCTTAGAACCAGCCCAGCCATGGTTTCACTTGGGACATCGAAGGAATGCGGTGGTTCTGTTCGTCTGAGAGCTCGGTAGAAAAACAAAATATCCGATACGGTTTCAATCAACACACACTGGCAAGACTCATGGTATGCCATGGCAGTGACTGCGAAGGTGGTAGTGCGCACGTGGTGCTGTTTACCCATGTTTACCAAGGGCGTCTAACGAATGGACTCGCTTGATGCCGTAAAGTGTGGAACCTTAAATTTGGTACTGCACAGATCAACAAGCTCGGCGATTTCCGTGTAAGGAAATATACTGTACATCGTCGCGACCTCAAGACTAGCTTACGCCGACGCCGACAACAAAATGGTTAACATTCCCAAGTGCGTGTACATGCTGTTATCATGCACAACCAGTTTCTGACCGATTCTAAAACTACAGGACTCGCCGGACTTGTAAGTGGTGAACCGTTGAAATAAATATCTTCAAGATAAGAACCATTTCTCACAGACTGCAAGGGCAAGACCTGCAAGAAGCACACGTATGTTTCTTTGCGTGCAGTCGAATCTTTTTCTATATGCTAAAAACACAACCAGTCCCCACAAGGTGACCCAATACAAGAAGGGCAAAGATTCATTATTCGCCCAGGGAAAGCGTCGTTATGATCGCAAGCAATCAGGGTATGGTGGTCAGACCAAGCCTGTCTTCCACAAGAAGGTAAGCTCTTCCGGTTTCTCACAGAGCTTTTGCTTACTTCTATCTGGCTATCTAGGCAAAGACGACCAAGAAGGTCGTACTGCGGTTGGAGTGCACAGTGTGTAAATACAAGATGCAACTTTCTTTGAAGCGTTGCAAGCAGTAAGTGATTTAGTGTTGTCTCTGCGTATTCTTGCTAAGGTGCTCTGTAGCTTCGAGTTGGGTGGTGAGAAAAAGACCAAGGGTGCCGCCCTTACCTTCGTACGTTATCCACTTGCTTATGCTGTCGTGTTACTAATGTTATCTTGTCCATCAAGTGATCGTCTCAGAGTCGTTGTTTTTGTTTTTTTATACACTGCCATATCTACCAAGCCACTATGACATGCAATAAACCCTATGCATCTCATGACTTACTTTGACCGATGTGACGCTCAGCTCAAGGTTTCTTTGAACTCCATTGATCATAGTGTGTTGTTGTTTGGTGCTATCAAGACTATCAGTTATTCCAGGATCTCATTTTTGAGCCCGTCTCTAATGTTGTCCAAGGTGGCAATGAAATTTGACAGAAACACTTTGGTGGGACAACGTGCATCTATCTATAAAACTTCTCAAATATGTAGGAAGCTTAGACTTGAACGAAGTGTTGAATTTCTTTTCATTTATTACAGTCTCCTGGAGAAAATGTGAGATACCAATGTGAGATACCAATGTGAGTAGTTGTGGAACCAGGGAAGCATATTGTAGTGTTGACAGTGGTCCTGAAGGTATACATGTAATATGTAGGAGGTGCCAGGGCATAACGAACCAAGACGATAAAAATCATGCCCTGAGAGACCGCGGAAGATCTTATTAATTTCATTTATTGAGCCCAAGGTATGCCCCTTCGCCTTTTTATACCTGCTCTGGCTCCCGTCCCAGTATCAGATGACGAAAACCCGTCTACACCGTATCCATAGCCGTCTCCTTCATCGTCGTCTTCGCCTACTATCCATCTTCGTCCCCTTCCAGTCCCCCACGATCGATTTCTCCATTCCTCATCTTCACCTCCGTCCGTTGTGTCCCCTGCTGTCCATCGAGTCTGCATGGACTTTTTGCGCGTAAGCCCAAGAAGACTCCCAGTAGCACCATTCGATTTCTGAAGGTGTTTCCTTAGGCTCCTAATCGAGTGCTGTCGCCTGGCAGGAACGAGAAGGCGTTCTAGATTTAGCTCCCCGTCGTCGTCATCGTCATCATCGTCGTTTTCATCCGAGGAAGCGGCTTGTTTGTCGTTACTTTGTTCAGTATCAATCCCCCAGCCGCTCAGATGCCTAGTTCGTGGACTCCATTCATCATTTTCCGCCTTTGTCCGTGCCAATGAGGGCACCCCATCGGCTTCCCTTTTCTTCCCTTTGACCTTCACACTGCGGCTGGGGAGTTTTCCTCTGGTGCTCCCTTTTATCACACGCCTGCTCCCAGGAGAACCATGGTCTCCGTTTCTCGACCTGGACCCGGCCCTTGATGCAGGAGCAGATCGACACATCACCATGGTGCAGCTGACCTTCCCCTCACTAGTTCTACCCCGCCGATCCACCTGTGCACACAGAAACGGTGCTTTCACCTTCGCTGATGCGCCTTCACCGACAAGCTTTGGCAAGTTAGTATGGTCCGAGAGCGCAGCACCTGCATTTCTCGCAGGGGACCGCATAGTTAAGTCATGACTGGCGTTTGTATCTGGACCTCCGATGTGGGCACCCGCTCCACCGAACAAAATCGATCTGGCAACATTTTCGAGCCAATTTCGTGGCATCGGTGGCTCCATCTGATCCTGGTGTTCGCTATGATGATGGCTTTTATGGGAATCTCCTCGCTCTTGGATTTCGTCTATGTCACTTGCATTCAGTACGACAGTCTTACGCGATAATCGCCCCGTATCTTTTTGACCTTTACGATAGTTCGTGGATAGGTGACGTTTCGACGAAGGGTTGATATTTGGCGCTGAAGCCATGTGTCTGAGATAAGCACCTGCCCGGGATGGACGCAAAGAAGTATCAGGTAGCAGGTAGTTAGACGACGAAGAGTGGGTACGGAGGTGTTGACGTAAATGAGATTGTGAGTGGTGAGGGAGTCCTCTTGGTGAATGTTGAGAGTGAGGGCCTAGGCGTGACGGAGTGGTAGGCCTTGAAGGAACCGGCGGATGAACGGTAAGGGTAAGATTAGATCGTGAACCTCGGGAATATCTTTGGAGGCTTTCCGTAGATGTATTATACGAATACATGGACAAGGCCGCAGGGGAGTGTATATTCAAATGCCTGCCGTTATGTAGCGGTGAAAGCGGTGATGGGGGAGGTGACCAATCTTGTGCATCTCGAGCTTGTGAAGGGGGCGATATTGCTTCCCGTGCGAGACTGGTATTCCTGCTCACAAGACCTGCTATGAATCCTACAACAGCACCTACACCACCTCTCACGGTGCCGCTTGCACCGCGTTCCCGGTTGGCACACTCAGATTCTAGGCGTTCAGCCTCTGGAGTGAATACGCGCGTTTCTTTATATCCAGCTTCACGCAGTAGATCCTCCAATCGTTCGTATGTCTTTGATGTGCCTCGACGATGTAGAGGAACGCGCCCGAGAGATGAGGGATAACGGGAGGCTGAACGGCCTCTCGGAGGAGTCGAGGGTGGTGTTGTGTTGCTTGTATTAGTTGTCTGTGTGTGACTAGATATGGAGGTGGGCGGAGGCGATGATGAATCGGATGCGTCTCCCAGTGGATTGAATGTTTCACATTCGCTTGTCTACACAGACGTGAAAAAGGAGCAAGAACAAGAAAGAAAGAAAGGAACGCACCCTTTGCTCTTCATTCATCACGTCCTCCAGGTTCATAACTGTTCGTGCCGAAGACATGACAACCGTCCAAACTCCCTAGATGCCCCCTCTAATATGTGAAGGCCAGTGGCTTTGGGGATATCCCCCGGCTTCGTTCGAGGTTTGTATTGATCCTATAGTGGTGTATAGAATGAACGCTACGGATAATATAGTTGATCCCAAAGGTTGTCAAGAAGCAAAATGAGCAGCAAGAATGGAATAAAGGTGGAAAATGGTGATACACGAATGGCGGGGTGTTGCTGAGAAATGAAGACCGGAGTGAGACTCTGTATAGTAACTTAAGGCGTGAGCAAAGCTGACCATGATCCCACCCCTTACAGCAGTCTGCCCGGCATCAAATCTAATATGCAACGCATGCATGAGGCATAAACAGCCTTTTTTGCATATCCCAAAAAAAAAGAACGGAATGCTGTATTGTCTACAACATTGCCCTTCATAGGTAGCTGAACAAAAATGACCCAAAAAAACCATAGCCTCCCCTTCGAACACTCAAAACGATCATATTATCCTATTGTACCGCACAAATAAAAGTCACTTGGGACAAGTCCGAAGGCAGTGGTCACTGATGTTGTCTCCACTAGCCAATTCAGCAGCAACTGTCGCAGCTTGCTGATGCGGTCTAACCCTAAGAATACCTTACTTCCTCAGGATGGGTAAGCATCGGCGTCAATAAATCTGATGCTGATGGGCACCATAAACCGAGCTCAAAGAAAAAATTGAATATTAGCAACAGCATTACAAGCTATGGCGAAACGCTGTTTAACCAATGACTTCTAGCTTATCCTTATCTCCATCCGCAGCATCGGCTGCGATGCACTCCCTTCGCAGTGTAGCAAGTTCCTCTGGGCTCCTGAACACAGTGGATCGCTCATATTTGGCAGCACATGCAGAGCGGAATTCTTCAGCGCGAGACGACTTTATCTCTTCCAAGAAAGACATGATAGCCAGTAAACTCTATAAGCAGCCACATTCGTATTCAGCATTCCTGTGCATCAAGCCAGTTGGACTCGTTCTTACCTTGATGTCGAGGTTCACTTCCGCATTCAAGGCAGTGAATAACAAAGATTCTATTTCCGGCTGAGGTGAGATCAGCTTGTAAGAGACCTTGGCACAGGCGAGGATAGCCTGTGCCGAGTTCGAGTGCCGTTGAAGATATTGTGAGTTGTATGTTTCAAGGGTGACTTCTTCTGGGATGATTGATGACAGGAAATCCGTCAACACAGGTCCTACGGGTGCGGATATCGGTGGTTGAAGCGAAATCACTAAATTATGAAAAGATAGCCCAAATTCAGACAACAAATTATGGTAGTTGCATGAACCGAACCTAGCCTGCGGAATTCTATTGCACGGATATGTAGCTCTGGATGTTCGGCATCAATCGAGTGAGCAAGTTTTAGTGATTTGATGGCCTGAAGGAATTTTTCTGCGAATATTCAGAGGAACTCGCGTATAGACCAAGGATGCTTGCTCACTTCGCCGTAGTGCAACATCGAAAATAGCTAATGCAACATCAACATTGCGGGTGGAAAGAATCGTTAAAGGAGCGAGCAGTTTTGCGGCTCTTTCCAGAGGGTCAGTTGCTGAGATAAGCTTAATACCTTCTGAATCCTCGTCTTTGGCAGGTGGAGGTTCCAAGCCCTTATCCTCGTTTGACGCGGTTGCGTTTGCTAAAGAGGAATAAACATATAAGCAGGAAGGGATACCACATCAGGCTAACCCTTTTTGGAGTCTTCTTGCGTTTTCTGAGCTTTTTTGGCTTTCCTCTTGGCCTTTTTCTCTGACTCTGACAGAGAGCCTGTTAAATGTGGAGCGATCAACTTATGCTGATATGACAAGGTTAATAGCAGAAGCTACCTGTTGATGTACTGTTCGAAGCAAGTGTGGGATCATCATAGACTGCCACCCATATCTATATGATGAACACAATCCATCAGTTCTGACGCCAGAGAGTAGCAGCACTGAAGACTAACTCGAGAAGCCGATACGACAGCATGAATATAAGTAGGATGTAATCGAAGCTGATCCTCCCATTTGATGAGACTGTCACGTGTTATAAGCCATTAGTATACAAATAAATATTAATTCTTACTCAAGGTAGACGTTGAGGGTGAATTTTCTCATTGAATATCCATGGAAGTCAAATTGATCATCTTCCATCTCATCAAATACCTAAATCTGCGTGAGTCTTCGATACACCTACCGATGACTAAATTCTACGAACCTTGTTCACAGCGTAGTATTTTTTCAATGCCAAGTTCAATCTTCCGCTGCGATAGTGAGAATCACCCTCCTCAGTTAAATAAAGGAGAGACTGCATATCCTCTAGGTCTGCACCTGGACTTGATGCATCTTTCTGGTGAAGAGTATTAATCACCGACTAAATGAAGACACCTATAGGTTATTTTCAGAGTGCTCACCTTGGTGAAGAGACCCAAAATCTCGTTAGCTTCTTCCACTAAACCAGCTCGTAGCCTGTACTTTGCGCATTTCGTGTTCAAGAACCGATCTTGGCCATCAAGGAGCCGGGCATCATTGAGATAAACCGATGCACCGATGTAGTCACCAGTGCGTTTGAGGGCGCGAGCCTTACACAAGTATAATTCAGGAAGACTCGGTGTGTGGGCAATGGCAGTGTCGAGCATTGAGATAGCAACGGGATACCTTGAAAGAAATGAGTGGTGTTGCGCCAAGAAGTAGAGCGCCCAAATATATGTAGTTGGTGGTTCGGACGTGGACGATAAAGGCTCAGCAGCGAGCCGCTCGCGCAGTCCCTCAACAACACTTTCTATGACGTGCTGCTTCTCAGAGTCTCGATACAGCGACTTAACATCCACGAAAAGAGATGGGATACCCTTAGATAGGGCATTTAGTAGATAAGGTTCCACGATATCTTTGAACTCGTCTCCTACAAAGTCCAGTGAATTCACAGTTTAACTTCCATAAGAGAATTAGTCGTACCAGTAGCAATGTTCAGAGCCAATCTCCGAGGCGCAGTTGCTCGAGGAATCTGGTCTGAGAAAGTAATGAGAATGTCCAAAGCTTGTCTACGATTCTCGTCTGTGATAGTATCTGTAGATGTGCAGAATATGACTTTTTCTGCGCATTAATGAAGATGTATCGAACATACCCAATTCTATGCCTTGATTAGATAAGAAACCTCTATAATACTCGTAGCAATCTGGATTCTGTTCAATAAGGGCTCGCCACGCATTTTCTGCTTCTTCGTTGGAATTGGATTTTGAGAGGATGCGTGCTGCAGATATTTACAGTAAGTACTGTATCACATGGTTCTCAAGGAGATGCGAGCTGGGATAGACTGACCTCGGTATTCCATGATAGAAGTGCGATCAACAATTGCCCTCGATTTAGCACTGACATCTAGGAGCGAAAGTGCTTGGGAGAAATCGCCTAAATCTTCTAGCACGCGAATATGATATAGCAACATTTCGGAATGTTCGACGTCATAATCTGGTATGTTCTGCAGGACGTTCAGTGATAAAATTCTAAATCACGAAATAAGCTTGACAGTGACCTTCAGCATAGTCTCATAATTCTCAAGAATTTTCTTGGCTATAGGAAGATCCCCATTCAGATGGTGAGCGACTGCTAGTGCTACCCAGTTTTGTCGTAACTGTGGACGGATTTTGAGAAGGGTGTGTCGAGTATCGACTAAGCCGTCATAGATTCGCAGTTGTGTTTGAAGATGAGCTGTGTCTCGTAATATGTTGAGATTTTCCTAGCCCAATGCCAAAGGTTTCCATGTAAACCAATGATCGATGAATTTCCAAGTGACCTACGCACTTTATCAAACCGTAGGGCCTGCGTATACG
The DNA here is from genome assembly GCF_000218685.1 of Serpula lacrymans var. lacrymans S7.9. NCBI lineage: Eukaryota > Fungi > Basidiomycota > Agaricomycetes > Boletales > Serpulaceae > Serpula > Serpula lacrymans. The sequence goes on along the minus strand of NW_006763291.1, from coordinate 1,516,285 downwards.
ACTTTAGAGCCTCCTCATAGTTTTTCTCGCCTTTTTGTATCAGTCCAAAGACATGCCAACATATATGAGAAGTGAGATCGAGTCGAATGCCTTTCTTCACCAGCTCGAGTCCCTCTTCTCGTTTACCCAGGTGTGTCAATATCAGTCCCTTCATACATATCGTTTCTGCGGGGAGACATGAGGTCATAGAATAGGGTTTCAAACAAAACATTCAAACCGCCATGCTCTGGAAACTTTTTGAGGATTTGATCCGCTGCTTTTTGACCTTTCTTGAGCTGCCTTGTTTCATACAGCGTCAGCAGTTCTCTGAAGACTGTTGCCTCCTTCGATGGCAGATTCCTCTTGTTGGCTGGTAGAGGCATATTTGTGTTGTTGCCGTGACAGCTTTTATCGCCAAAGCGGACAAATGGGACGTATAAGTAAAGTCTATGTAGACAGTTGAGGATGAGCGCGACAGCCTCAGGCTGTAAACTTGTAGTTTGCCCGGTGTTTTCCCTGCAGGGGAATGATTATGTAACCCTGTGAAAGCGCGATGGGACAACAAAGAACAAACAACGCGGGCACGCGCTCCTCATCGTTTGCAACGACGAGCACGACCACCGCTATGGTGACCCAGACACGAACTGGCAGCAATGCCTCTAAAAAGAAACTCGCCTTCAACGAGAAAATCGTTGCCAAAGGCCTTACGACCGATGCCCTCCTAAAAAAGCTCAAGGCCCTCCACACAGAACTCGCCGAAATGGACCAGGAGCTTATAGATGTCAATTCCTTGGGCATGGCGCGCTCCCAGCTCATCAACACGTCTATACTTCTACACAAAGATAGAGGTGTCAAAGCTTACACTGCTTGTTGTCTGGCCGACATCCTTAGGCTTTACGCTCCCGATGCCCCGTACACTCACACGGAACTCCGAGATATCTTCCAGTTCTTCTTCAGACAACTGTCTGCCGGCCTCAAAGGAGGCGCAGACTCATCATATTATAACGAATATTTTCACCTCCTCGAATCTTTATCCACCGTTAAAAGCGTCGTCCTGGTTTGCGATCTCCCTCATTCTGACGAGTTAATGGTTGATATATTCCGGGAAATCTTTGGCTTGATTCGCCGCGATCTTGCAAAAAAGATGGAGATTTTTCTGGCCGATATTCTCGTCGCGATAATAGATGAGTGTCATTCGCTGCCACAAGAAGTTCTAGAAACCATAATGGCTCAGTTTATGGACAAAAACGCTGTGAGCCCCTTATGCTCCATATTCTTCCAATTTCATGTTTACATTACCTTGAAAAGCGCATGGATCAACCTGCATATCGGCTTGCTGTACAAATATGTAATGCCACAGCTGACAAACTGCAACGGCATGTTTGTCAGTACTTCACCGACATCATAGTGGCACACTCCCGTGATGAGGAGTTTGGAGAAATACAGACAGCTCATGATCTGGTCAAACAGCTCAGCCGTTCCTGTCCTGCATTACTACATAGTGTGATACCTCAGCTTGAGGAAGAGTTACGGGTTGAAGAGATGCAGGTAAGGCTCATCGCAACTCAAGTCCTCGGCGAAATGTTCTCGGAAAAGGGAGGAGCCGACCTTGTGAAGAAGTATCCTTCTACCTGGAATGTATGGCTCATGCGCAAGATTGATAAATCCCCTGTTGTTCGACTGAAGCTTGTCGAAAGCGCCAAAGGTCTTCTGGTGCACCTTCCAGACGTACGTGAAGTGACTGAAGGTGAGTCTCTATCTTACGATGTTATAAAGTACCATTAATGTTCATATCTTGTAATGAACATCGCAGAAATGCTGCGAACAAAGCTCCTGGACCCTGACGAGAAAGTTCGGGCAGCTGTTTGCAAAGTGTATTCTCAACTTGACTACGAAACAGCGTTACATCACGTGTCTGAAATGCAGCTACGGTCTGTTGCTGGTCGAGGATTAGACAAAAAGGTAAAGCAGGTTTCTCTTGATATCGTGTTCCTTAGGCTGATCGATTCCCCAGCACTCTGTTCGTGTTGAGGCTCTTAATAGTATCGGTAAACTATATAGCCTAGCGTATCCTGAAATGTGAGAGCGGTATTGTCTATTCTACTATAGCTGACTTCGATATCTTCTCTAGTGAAAATGGCGATCCTGCAGCAATTCAGCAATTCTCCTGGATCCCCAATGAGGTTCTACATTCATTGAGTGCTCCTGAGGCAAAGTGTGACATCATTACATCATCTAGTGGACTATGTATTTATAATCATCTTTAGGGTCGTCGCTGAACAGGTCGCAGCCGATTTCATATTTCCAATACCGTCAATATCGCCCTCAGCATCAAAGAACCTAGAATTCGACGAAGCTACTTGGACCGATAAGTTGTTGAATACGATGAATTTCCTCGACGAGAAAGCTATACATGTAGCACTCAACTCTAGCGGCATTAAAAGCAGGTGGGTTAGCTGCGTATGTTTTTCCAAATATTTTAATGCCTATGTATATATCAATGTCCTACAGCCGACCCACTGTATACGAAGTTTATGTGCAATGCTGCGTGCAAAACAATGTATGTCTCGAATCCTGTATTTTGGATTGTCATCACCGCATTAATCTCCAGCACAGGGGGGTGTCATTGACGAAAATGAGGAATATATCAAGCAAAGACTAAGCAATATCATACGACATATCTCCCGTGCGCTCATTCACTACATCAGTTGATCTCAGGAGCTAAGTTTTTTTGTTGTAGGTACGTATCCCGATAACCAAAAGGCATCCGAAGATCTGCAGACATTCGCAGATTTGAACGAAGGGAGATTATACAAGCTGTTGAAGACATGTATGGACACACAAACTGACCTCAAAAGTTTGGCCAAAGCATCTGTGAGTGCCCCTATGATCCATGGAACTCGTGCGCATGGATTGAGTGTGAAATGGTCAACAGAATGAGTTTCTTCGTCGCATGGAACAATCTTCTTCAAGTATCTTGTCAACCATGACTGTATTTCTTCGCAGGGCCACTCTGCGCATTGTCAACCAATCATCGATTCCGACACTTATCAAACGTATACAGAAGTCTGGCGATAGCAATGCAAAGAATCAGTCGTCAGGGAAGCATGCTCAGACCCTGCTGACATATGTGTCAAAACATTGTCCTACACTTTACAAACCCCACGTAAGCGAATTAACGAAATCGATCGCTGATGAAAAGAACCCGAAACTCGTGGAAGTGAGCCTTCATGCATTAGCCTCCTTAGTAGCATCGGACAACACGCTATCGGTACTGGACAGGTTTGTATATCGCGATTTCTGCGTGTAGTGGTCAAGGAAGCTGAATCTTCGTCTAATTACAGGCGGACAACTGAAAGAATCATGCGCTTCGTCCTCGAGTCGAACCCTCGACATGCTAAATACGCAGCTCGCCTTCTCGCGCTTTCCAAAGATCGAGATGCTCTATGTACCGAGGTTGTAGAAGTAAGTTCGTTGTATTGGGCTGTTGTTGACGTATGATAACCGAGGAACGTCAAGTCGATAGCCGACAACCTCTCAGAAGCAGACCCTGACTTGCTGGTAGCGCACACAGCTGCCCTAGTGCAATTCTCCCGGCTAGCGCCTGATGCTTTTGAGCACAGAAGCGATGTTATCATGGCCTTTCTCCTAAAGAGAGTTCTTATGGTGCCCAGCCCGCCCGGTCCTGTAAGTCTTTCTCATAAACTCTATTGACTAATCCACTTACAACTAGATGGAAGGATGATATGGCAACAGATGTCGAATGGGTGGAAGATGTTGACGTATCGCCTTCTCTAAAAACGAAAGTTTTATCGCTCAAAGTGTGCAGAAATCGCTGTATTGCCCATGCCACCTCGGAAACAGCCCTTGAAATATCTGCTCCTGTTTTGAGAATGTTTATGACGCTGCTGGAACACGGGGGTTCCTTTACGGCGGATGCTTCAGACGAGTAAGTTGTATAGGTTCCACATAAACAGCTTTTTAAGCAATATATTCCTACAGTCCCAGTGTTAGGTCTCGTCTGCGGTTACAGGCAGCTATTTCCCTCCTTCGCCTAGCAACAATCGATGCTTACACCACTGTAATTGATGAAAATTTTATCCTATTGGCTATTACTGTTCAGGTACTGTGCAGTTATTTCGATAATACCTTATCCATCTTATTTCTATTTTTACAGGATTCATGCTATAATGTTCGAGTGACTTTCTTGGAAAAGTTGGTGGTTCTCCTTACGCAACGCAAATTATCGCCTCGTTACAATCTTATTCCTTTCTTGACTACGCATGATCCAGAAGCTGATGTGAAAACTCGAGTGCGTTATGTTACTTGTATACGCTGACCTGAAAGTCATTTTGTAAACAATCAGGCGTCAGCATATGTGGGATTCGCAGTTCGGAACTGCTCTCCATGTATGTCTTACGAGGGGTACACTTTTTACTCATGATTGAACTGTATTGTTATCAGCGGCTAGGATCGAACAATTTGAATCTATATTTATTCGCCTTCTTCATCTCCTCGCCCATCACCCCGACTTCGCAATCATTCACGAGAACGTGGAAGAAATGGCAAAGTGAGCTCTTTTTAACGTATATAATTACAGAGCTCTGCTGATACCACCAATCCCAAAGATATATCGACTTTTATCTTGATTTAGTTGCATCCGTTGAGAATATATCGCTCCTATATCACCTCGCAATGAAAGCGAAAACGATACGAGATGCCGAATCACAGGTTTTCAGCGAAGTAAGGCAACCACTCGATTATCATCTTTTACATTCACATCATTGCGCGACCATCTAGAACTTGTATGCCATGAGCGAACTTGCTCAAGAGTTAATCAAGTCTCGCGCGCGATCGAACTCTTGGAGCCTTCAAAGCTATCCGGGAAAGATTAAACTACCATCTGACATTCTTCGGGCCCTTCCTAATGCAGAAGCCGTTAATAAGGTAAAACTTAGGCTTTTTGTTAAATTCTGGTATTAAATATTTGTGCAGGTTGTCAAAACAGTATACCTTCCCGAGGAAACTTTAACCTGGCTCAGCGAGAATTCGAAAGGCCATAAAATATCAACAAATGTCAAGGTCAGCCTGACCTTACTTTTTACGATTTTATAGATTCAACGTCATTATCCACAGGCGAGGCGACGAGAACCCAAAGAATTAAAAGCAGCGAGCAAACGCAAGGCAGAGCCTAAAGCTAGGCCCAACGGTCAGACCAAGTTAGTGCAGCTGATTTCCCCGTCCTCTATTTTACCTTAATGTAAATACAGGCGCGCACGGCAGACAAATCGTTGGAATAGCGACCAGTCGGAATCAGACGACCAACCATCGTCTGACACCGAAGGGGAAGATAAGGGTGCAGATAGTCCTGGTCCTGAGACCTCGGACTCTGACGGAACTGCTAATGGTGACGACACCGAAAATACTGATGACAAGGAGACGGGACGAGGGAAAGAGCTGGGTCGAAGTGCCCGGACTCGAGCCAAGGTCCGTCATCTTCACTGCCATGTCTTCCTAAGCCTTTACTGACTTGCTCCACAACATCCTTAGGCAAAGATCAGGCAGCAGGTAAAGAAAGGAGGGAGAGGGAGGAAAGGATGACGAGTTGGTTGGTTACTAGGTTACTTGCGATTTACTCATCCTCTTTGGTCTATGCCGTGAATATTGTTTATCTCTATTGAGCTCTGGGCTTGCTATTCTCTGTATTTTAATTCTAGCGCTATCGATGGTCCATACTGACCTGAACATACTATGTCCACGATAGGTAAATTGAGAAGCGAGGTGAGCTACTGTGAACTAGCAGCATATCACATCAACAAGACAGTGAGTGGAACCTGCGACGTCTCGAGTAAAGCCTAAATTTATAAATCTCATGAATACAAAATATATTTATTTTGACTACAGCTTCAGCACTGATATCTTATTCTTACAGTAGATCTATATCTGTCAGACCAGTAGTAGTCGCATTCCAACGTTTGTATAACAAGTTGGAGTCTTCTCGTCCTATCATAGAAATACATCCAGGCTAGCAGCCGAAGTATGACACCAGTCATAGAAGATATAAACTCCGAATCTATGACAGGACATATGTTATTTCAGAAACATAGAGCATGTATTCGACGGGAAGGGAACTTTGTCACCTAGATGTTCCCTAAATCCTACCCCTTCAGCGATTCAGCTCCGACGCATTACAATGCATGCCAAAAACCTTCAGTTGAGTCTTCGTGATCTGATGTAGGTGAGTCGGCAGATGACGATGTATCATCCATCATATCCCACTCGTGCCCAAAAACATCGTCTTGGTCACGATTTTCTACTCTCGCAGGTGAAGGCAGCGATGGTGGGATAGGCAAAGGCCTGTGTATGATGATTTGCCCTTGCGAAAGTCTACGATGCGAGAGTTGGGAGTGGAAGGGTGAACCTCTCGAATGCGTCGTGAGCGGAAGGTCGAGCCTACACGCTGGAATGGTTGGAGAAGCTCCCTCGTCCCCCCACGGTCCCTCAGACGCTGAACTCAAGCTTGGTGATGGGGAGGATGGAGGGATGGGAACCGGTGAAGGGGCATACGAACTAGAACTAGGCGGGACAGTCGGTAACAAAAGAGGTGAGAGCAGTGAATGACTGGAGTGGCGCGACGATGATCGGGAACTCGAGCTCGATGATGCCCATTCTAATTCTTGCTGGCTGACCCTGTCACTGGGAGGTGGGAGCCTTTGGTATCTGCATAGCTCCTCCTCCGCATCTGTAACAATATCGTAACTCGAGGAGGGTCGTGGAGAAGGTGGAAGTGATCCATAATCCGAAGATTGGCAAGATGACGATGAGGACGCCATGTCGATAGCAAAGTCTGACCGGTCCGCGAATGGTGATATGTCGTCCACATGCTCGCGTTGTTTCTCAACGTTCTCCGTCCGTTTAATTGTTTCAGTACTAGCCGTCTTTCTTAATCTCCTGCGCTTTTCGTCCCATTTCACCAGTTCCTCCCTCTCCCTCGAATGTCGAACCAATAGTTCATCCCACACTGTTCTAGGCGTATCCCGGATGTAGCTTCTTAGAATCCATTCCGTGTCCAACATAGCTAGGTAAGTCACGTCGCACCATCCTTCTGCCCTTTCTTCACCCGGCGGCAGGTATACTGAGCGTCTCCGTATTCCCTCATGTTGGAAGCCGAGGCTCGTGAAGAGCATGTGAACAGCCTCTTTATCCACCGTATCAACTATCGCAGCTTGAACGCGGTGAAATCTCAGCTCTTCGAACGCCCAGTTTAACATGAGCACTACTGCCTGGCCTGCATAACCACAGCGGCGGTGCTCGGGGTCTATCACAACCCCAATATCGACTTCGCCAGCTGGAACGTTTGATAGACCAGCTTTCATATAGACGAGACCAATCAGTGATTGAGGGGTAGACAAATTTGTTGCCCTTTCATTTTCTAGGGGCCATGCACTGTAATCCAGATCATGACGGTCGGCGTTTGTGTATTCTATAGCGAATTTATGAGACCTGATCAGTATTCGTGAACTCTCATGATTGTCTAATATGATGTCACCTGGGGCTGCACTGTTGGACGGTTCCACGGACGAGCAACTCGCTTCCTCGTCTGTTGGTGGTTTTTTTAGATAGATATAAGCGAGATGCAAACACTCCTCCCCGAAAGAGGTAAAGTTAGGGGTAGATGCCTGGATGGCATCCAGTGATGTCTTCTGTAGTTCATCCCACAACTTCCAGGCCTTTGAGTTGCAAGAAGGTGTATCTAAGTTGGTGGAAAGTGTTATATCTTTGGAGGAGGTAAGCATTCTGACTTGGATCAGAGGTCAGTGCGCAAGAAAAGGGCTGCGGACCTTAGACAATGTATGTACTTATACAACACTTGAGCGCTAATTAGCTGTGTTGTCCATGACTGCGCGGATACTAGGCTGGAGTGATCATCAGACTCCAAATAGACTGGGAAGTGGTTCGGTCAATTCCGACCAGCTAAACTGGGGTCAGGTCCGGAAAGTCACTATCAACGCTCCAAGTGCGTTTATCGAGATCTGAAAGGGCGTCTAATCTCTATTGTCAACCAATATGTCTAAAAGACACCGGCCCATCATTACTTTTATAGATTGTGAACGTATTGTTGGATAATTGACCACGTAGATGGCCACGCTTCTGTATCAAGGATGGGCGCAGCCGGCCTGACTTGCAGTGGATTATGTTTTTGCTGATGCTCCTCGTAACTGCGGCGTCCTGCTTCTGAGCCAGGGCTCTCCCATGGTACGTTGAATCCACGTTCCCTGTAACCGCCAGATCACCGAAATTGAGCGCACATGAACACGAGGAGCCGCGTCCTGGGAAAACGTCTATGGTCTGGGGAAGTTACTCACCCTAATGAAAGCGCTCGAGAACCTAAACGAGCTGAACCAACGGGTCTTCTGATCTTTCCTGCTTTTGTGATAACGAACACTTCTCTCACGGGCAGATTCGGATCGCCTTTACTATTCAATTTCCGTAAACCATGAGGGTGATGTTGCAGTGACTATCGATGACTTCTGCCAGCGCTGGCGCTGGAAGAACTCCAAGTCGAATATTGGAGCCATACCCCTGGGTACGATTGTAAAAGGTTTGAACGCAGCGCTCAGGGGTTGAAATTTGCGATGGGACATCACCACACACCCTGATGCAATGACATTGCTACGTGATTTCGGGTACTGTCACTTGTTTTCGATATACAGTGTAACAATATTGATATCGATGACACTCGCGGTGTTTACTGATGGGATATATGCGTATCACCAGGCAGGTTCGAACAAGAGTCAACGAAACCCAGCAAGCCAGTCAGCCCAGTGTCATGATAGCGTATGTGTGATCGTTGACAATGTTGACTTGTCGACATACGAGCCACCCAGTATTTCGGAGCCGTTGCTGGAATCTGTCCAAGACACACAATGCTTGTAGAACTCGTGAAAAGTTATGGCAAGCACAAGAAAAAATAAAGTCCCGAGCCTGGACTGAGACAGACCTATCGTCTAGTGCATATAGCCGACCGGTATTATCCATGGCCAGTGCATGAATGGTGCAAGTCCCCGCCACCATGACTAGTCAATTTGTAGAATGATACTTTCCTGGTTGTATCTAAGTATGTACCTACAGGACAGAGTCCGATTAATCAAGATATCAGAGAGAACTATTGTCCATCGTCTCTTCCCACAACTATCATATATCATGTGGCTGTATGTGCTTCTTATCCACCGACCACCTCCTTTTCTCGCGCTGCACCAGCACTAGTGCTATCGCCCTTACCAAGCCTCTTACCACGAGCAAACATACCAACCTCGCTATCACGGATGAAGTTGATGATTACCATCGGCCAGCTTGGATGTGAAGGGAGGACGTCGTAAAATTCTGGAGCAAGAGCACGGAGCGCAGGGAGACGTGTCCATGGCACAGATGGGAAGTCATGGTGCTCGTTGTGGTAGCCAACCTAAACAGCAGCATCAAATGTGATCAGCGGTGGCTCTATTAATGCGCAGAAATCTCAGTAGGACAGGTACGAACATTGTATGCAAATATGTTCAAGATCCCATAATAGCTGTACGTTTCTTGCTCAAGCCCGTCCCACAGATAGTGCTCTGCTATGAAGTGGCCAGCACAGGGATGCAAACTTCCTGCGAAGAAGCTTGAAAATAGGAGGTAGAGGAACGGCCGAACCCCAAATGTGCGAATCAGGATATAATCAAATACGATCTGGATGACCAAGTTGATCAGATGCCATTTCGTAGGCGTCTGCACGCGAACGAATCCAGGTCGTAGTGCGTAAAAGAATATCTGGAACGTGCTGAATTGATGGTAGACCCATATTTCAAAGTGCACGTTGATTGGAACGGGTGCGGGTGCAATGGTGGTCAGTGTACGGTCAGGAAAACGGAAGTTCACTCACGCGAAGAACGTTTTGCCAAGAACGTTGTTCAAGCAAAGCAGCTCCAATCTTGTTGGAAGGTCAGTGTCTACTCCATCTTCACCAAGATGTTTATGGTGTTCAATGTGATATTTCTTTCAGTATGGTAAGCAACTACATGACAGGCACGAGTATTGGCAATAGGCGCACACCTTGAATGCAGCAGAATACGGAATCCCGATAGGTAGGTTTGCAAAGACAGCTAGTGCTTTGTTGGCGTTGACACCTTTAAAGGCGAGATTATGAGTGATCTCATGGATGGCGAGGAAGAGGTTATGGTTAGCGGTGCCGCCGACAGCGTAAGCGAGAAGTAGAAACGAAAAAGAGAGCGGGTGTGCGTTCCGGAGGTATATGGCAATTGAGACTTGAAGCATAACGACAGCAAGGACGACGAATTTCGTGAGAGGTTCGTGGCCCATCAGCTTGGTGACCTCTGGATGAGCCTTCATGATTGCCATGCGGCGCGTACGATGAGGCTCCTCTGTCATGAGCCAGAGAAAGTCGGTAGGGTCCTGTGGTGGTGCTGGATATGAATGTCCGTCATCTTTCTCCGTTGGCGATACTACGACTGTGCGACGAGGTGCACGCTTTTGCCGTCCTTCTGCTAAGGATTCTGCCCCACCAAAATAGCTGAAGTCTACATGGAAAAGCGTGAATGCAAGGTTGTGAAAACCTGAGAAAGACAACTCACCGACTTCTGCGCGCACGCACTTGGCAACAGACGGTCCTGACATGAGTTTGGGTGTGCTGTCGCGATCGCAGTAGAAACAAATGAGAATATCTCAGACCACTATAACATCCGTGAGAACTAATTACTGCTTTAGGAATGCCGACCTTAATTACAATAATGGTCCGATAAATGTGGCACCACCTACTGTTGCCTTTACCAGTTTATAAGAGCGCACGCAAACCACCTGATTCCCCGACTGCTCTTTCACCCCGTTTACGTTCTTCCAGCCATCAACGCGCCATGATGCATGGCTCAGAAGCAAATCCACAAGCCAGCGATACAGCAAACATGTCTGCAGAGCTTGGCTTGGACCCTTCTGATCCACTAAGCCTGCTTTTGCAGGGCAATGCTGCCGACTCAGAATCGATATCTTCGCAAGGTGCATCCCCACCAGATTGGTCGCAGTTCTCTGCACTGTGGCCACCCTCTGTTGAGAATGGTGCCCACTTCTCTGGCGGAAACGAGAATGTCAAATTTTCGGATTTTGGCATGGATTTTGATCTATCCGTTCCCATGGATCTCGACTTCAGCAACGCCGGTATATCCATTGATCCAAATGCTCTGCACTTCAATAAAGACTACCAACAGTCGACGTTTGGAGTACCATTGCAGCCGCATGAGTTGTACTCGACGCCTTTCCCTTTCACCTTTTCTTCTCCAAGTCTAAGTTCTGCTTCTACCTCGTCAGAGCATACGGATGAAGAGATTCGAACGAACATCCATTCTTCTGCGACAGAAGCTCCTTCGATGGTGGAGTATTACCCTGTCGCTGTTCCTCAGGCCCTCGCAGGTATGTATTGTTATCAGATGATTTTTATGTTGTTTTGTCTCATGCCAATTATCTAGCTTCAGCTGCACAGGCGAAACTTCCAATTCCCCGTCTGGCTCGTCCTGCAAAACCAACTCCCACGCCTAAGCCTGTTAAACGGTCGACAAAGTCTCCATCTCAGCCTCAGAGTCATGTCTCTTCATCTGCTTCATCGTCACCTTCTCCAGGACCCAGCTCTCCACATTCCAACTCGGACTCGACCCAAAGCGCTTCTACAGCGCAGGGAACCTCGGTGATACCACGTCCGAAGACCAGTCATACTACAATTGAACGGCGCTACCGGACAAATCTAAATGCTCGAATCAAGAGCTTGAGACAGGCTGTTCCAGCACTGCGCGTACTAGAACAGAATAACGGAGGTGAAGAATACATTATAGACGAACGTGGTTTCGTGGATGGCGTCAAAGTTGCAAGGAAAGGCAGTAAAGCCAACGTACTGGGAAAAGCCGTTGAATATATTCGGTTTGTACCGTCTAGATGTTATACTCCATTGGCTGATCATAGGTGCTCCTTTACAGTGTTCTCAAGAAGCGTGAGGCTCGCCTTAAGCGTGAACAGTCTGGCTTGCGGTCACTCATCTGCGGAGTCGTGGGAGGCGCAGCTTTATTGACGCAATGGGAAAGGGAATGGGTAGAAAAATATGGTGGCCCAGAAAAAGACGAGTTAGATGACGACGATGCAGATGAAGCTAGCGATGATGACGACGCTGAGGGTGATGGCGAAGACGAGGGAGATGACGAGGAACGTGCGCGCAAAAAGGTGAAGGTGGCGAAGGTACCAGCGCAGAAAAAGGACGGACGAAAGACGACCACTTCAGCCGTCATTAATGTCGGTGGCGAGATGATGAGTGCTACAGCGGGCATGGTGGTTCCCGAAAAAAGGAAGCGAGGCAGACCGCGCAAGAACCCTCCCGTCCCAGCGCCGCCTATCACTGCGTCTGCACCAGTAATGCTTTCTCCTCCTCCTGTGGCTCAGGAAGCGAATATATCCATGATGCAACAACAGATGCATTCACAGGGAATGCCACCGCAACAGTACTTACTTGCAGTTTTTGCGCTCTTTTCGTTCTTCAAGTCACCTTTGGCTTCATCGATGTCGGCACAGCATACACATACTCATAGCGGCTCTGTTTTATCAGACGTTACCGTGAAGTTGCCTACTTCGTCGATTTTATCCTCTGAGCAATGGACCTGGAATAACTTCGTTCAGGTCGTTCATCTCGTTGTCTCGCTGCTAGTTTTTGCAACTATCGTCTTTCCATGGCTCCCATTGCCTCGGGGGTTAAGACATACACGACTTATGCGATTAGTGTCTTTCGGTACAGCTTCACGTGATACTCGTGGATCTGCCCGTGGAGGCTTTACAACGCATATTTCTTCTACAGATGCCTTACCTACTCCACCTGCCTCGCCGTCAGCCAGTGATACCGAGTCTGATACCGATTCTTCGTCCTCAACCGAGGAACTTCACGCGCCTTCGCATGATAACGTACATGCTGCAAACCGCATTGCAGGCGCCATCGCCACGAAAGGTTTGCCCGAGGAGATGGATCATCTCGTGGCTGCCTTGGGTTTAGGACACGGTGTATTTGGGTTGGCTCGTGGTACGTTTACCATGGGAAGAAAGAGGAGCAAGGATAAAAGTGTTGATCGTGAGCTCGTCAGGCGTGCCTGGATACGCCTTGGCGAACTATTCGCCATGAATGTCTCTTGCAATACCGCTGTGACTGCGCGTTTACAGACTTACCTGCGCGCATTGTCGTTGCTAGGATCTCCTGCTAAATCGGCCATCCACTACACGTCGGATCTTTGTACGATGGCGTTGTTGGCGCGATGTATTCCTCTTCCTTTCGCTGACTCACGTGCTGAGGCCCTTTGGAACCGTGCCAAGATACACGAAAGTAAATTGGTTCAGCCGTACGAGCGGCTCGTCCTCAACAGTATCACCCTCAAAGAAGCGGCCACCCGTCTGCGTGAAACAACCTTACCCACTGCCAACTCGCCATTGCGCGCTCTTGCCACTTCTCTTGTGCTGGATCGGGTTCGCGAACATGCTTCGGTACTTTTCGTACGAACTGCCTCCCCCGATGAGGACGTGAGTGGAGATACCTGGGCATTCTCGGAGCAAAACGACAAGCGAGGTGAAAAAGATGAGGAGAAGCGCTGGCGTGAGACCATCAGTGCTGGAAGGAGTCTTGGAGGACAGGTTGGTGCCCTCGTTGACGCATTCGCGAAGGCGTGGCAGAGTGGTGTATTGGATATAGACGGGCTACTCTCAAGCGATGAGGAAGGCGAGTGTACTGAAATCGCCGCCTTGCTCAATGCGATCGTGCTGTATCGCCAAGTTTTCCCTCCGAGTGTCCTCTCGTGCACAGCTATTTCCGCAGTGGAAGAGGAGAGCTCCACCCAATCGATATTGTCGCCCCCGCCGAGCCCATCATCGTGCCCTAGTGGTTTAGTTCGAGTAGGCTACGATAAGGAAGCAGTGTTGAAGCTGCGGCGAGCATTAGGATCAAGTGCTTTCGACTTTAGAGAAATCGAAGGGAAGGTGCTCGAAGAAGGTGCGAAATTGGGGGAGACATTAGAAGAAACGAGGGACCGCGTTGTTGACTTGCTGGTTGAGTACGAGAGGAGGGGACGAGGTAGAATTTGTAAATTTAACGTTCAAGAACATTGATAATGCCTTGAGGAGTTTCTTAGTCTTATTTTTCTGCTTTTTCTCTCTCGTTCAATTATATCTAACATATCCGAGATCATACTCTTGTAATCTTGACTGTAATAGACCTGCTACTTATAGTACTACAACATCGAGTGCTAATTTCAGAACTGGACACTGCTCGGTCCGGAAAAGGAAATAGTTGTTTGGCTACAGCCTTTGAATCAAACAACGCGATCGGCTGTAGAATTTCAAGTTCTATTCAAGTCAGTACTAGGAGGTGTGGTACTACAAGGTCGCTACCCCTTATATCCTGCAGTAAATGACCAATACGTCTCGGATTGCAGGAGACACTCAATCTGTTGGTTTTACAGCGACACAACTATAACTTGAAGATAATCACTTTCAACCAACTTTAGCGGCAACAACCCAATCGGTCGTGACTAGCACTATCATCGACATCTACTTTACTATTTAGGTATCAGAACTATTTCCCGTCTCTGGTGCCACTATGGAAGCTCTCCCGCCGGGTATTGAAGGCAACTTGAAAGAATGTGCAAGTGGCGGGTCAGCGGATTGGATACTTTTTGAGAAAAGGAAGTTTTACACGAACGCCTTCATAGTAAAAGACAACAAGGTTTGTTTATATTGAAGATCAACTATCGTTATGCTTCACTTAGCATTCTAACTGGCTAGATACTGACGAAAAGCTGATAGATACTTCTTGGTTATAAAAAGCGGGGGTTTGGAGTGGGCAAGTAGGTCTACCACGACTGTCTCTATAACTGTTCTGACTCAAGCTTGTAGATATAACGGATTTGGAGGTAAGGTGGAGTCGGGTGAGACACCCGCTGAAGCTGCCTCGCGAGAATTGAAGGTTTGTTTCGCCCCTTCAACTCGTATAGTCCACGACTGACATTTACTCTAGGAAGAAGCCGGCATAGAGGCACCTCTCGAACATGCTGGATCTTTGCTTTGCGTCATTGAAGGAATTGAATTGGCATTCCAAATCGAGATTTACAGTGCTCGATCTTACACAGGGGTTTTGACAGAGTACTTTAACGTTTTCCTCTTGTGAACCATCGATCAAAGCTCACCTTTGTCTCTAGGACAGATGAAATGCGACCAGAGTGGTTCGCGTTGCCGCCCTCCGTCGAGGAATCTCGTAGTTCACGTGTTGCATCAGATGCACTCACAGAGTTACTACCTATACCCTATGACAAAATGTGGGACGATGACATTCATTGGTTACCTCTCCTAATCCGAGGACAACGCTTCGTCGGACGGGCAGACTGTAAGGAGAATGGGGATCAGTTTACAATGGCAAAGTGGTGGTTTGGAACGTTGGAAGACTAGTAATTTGGGTCCCTTAACTCGGAAAATCAAGCTTCAAAGTAGTACGTACAAAAAACCAATATTTCACTGTCTTTGATGGTACATAGATATTTACTAATACCCCAAACAAAAAGCAATCAATTTCCGGGAAGAAAGTCGGCCGTGGTTATTGGTGTATTTTTCTTGTTGTCCGAAGATCTTGCCTTTTCTTTGAGTGCATCTTCAAGAAGCTTTAGTGCTACCGAAGCTGAACCCCAGGACGACAAAAACCCGTATCCCGAATGACTTGCAAGACAAGGTTCAGCTTAAGAGCACTGACGAGCGTATAGTAAAACACACCCATAGTTGTATACAACAGGAATCGCGGTGTCTCCCCGGTCGAACCATTCAACTTCTAGCCTAATGCCGGACTTTCGCCCAGGACGCAAGCCGCAGCCTTCCTCTATGACTATAGGCAATAGATCCTCGACTGTGGGAGTACGACCTTCTCGACTGTGGGGAGGAGCAATTTCCGGTGCAAGAGCTAATGCGCGTGCGAGGATGTCCTTGGTAATTTCAGGCCGAGGGGTAGGGTGCCTATATGTGGGGAATTGTTAACGTTACAGTATAGCATGCAAAGATGAGGCACGAACCAATCGTTGGGCACCCTCGTTCCACCGACAAGCAGCTTGATGATAAACTAAGGAACGCGAGAATGACATAAAAGCCAAAATAGTACGTACATCTCCTCCTCTCCTTGGCATCAGATAAGTATATGTTCCGTCAGCAGCTGTCATAGTCCTCCCATAGCCCAACCACGGAGCCTTGAGTAGTACTGTCTGTCCTCGGATGGGGTACACATCTTTATCCTCCACTCCTCCTAGTGTGCGTGCGCCTATTCCAGGACACGCCACTACAGCATCGACTTTCCCAGAATGTCCAGCTCCTGTGAAAGGATGAGCACCACTTTCAAACACTTGGCTGATGTGTTGTAAGGAGGCTCGGACAATTGAACCGCCACGCGAAAGGAAGGAGGACATCAGCCAGTTTAAATACATTGGGGTATTCATCGTCACTGTGCTAAAGGAGAACGCCTTGGTGGCGCCAAGACGTAACTCATCTTCAGGAAGGTATCGGAACTGCGTGATGCGTCGAAGGAAACATGTGAAAACCAAAGTATACCAGAAGAGATCAAGAGCATACGTCTGGCATAAATTCAAGCCAATGAGGGGATGGGGACGCATCGCCGTGATATTCTGTCTGTGTATGTCGTAGGAAGCACCCTTCAGCTGCTCCGCCTGGGGCTGATAGCTCCCACATCACATCAAAGGTCTCCTTATCAATTCCTACGTGCCACGACACCACATGCATGATTTTTAGTGGTAGAAATTGTTTCATGGTCATGAATTCGCTCACCGAGCTGATTCAAGTCACTGCCTGCATGACTAACATGGTGGGCACCCTGGATCCAAGTTTAATGGTAATTGATATCGACGCACAAAGCATGAGATCTGCTTACCGCCCAGTGACTAGTGTATCGTATGGTTTTCGGATCGGTTGGAAAGGTCTCCGCGATTATTGTGACCTTGTAACCGCCCTGTTCTTGGACCTTCAATGCAGTTGTAAGGCCAACAACACCTAGTATTCATGTGATTGATTTGTGATGAATCTCGAGAATTTGGATATGAATGCTTCTTATCCTCACCGCAACCGACCACAATGATTTCTTTGACCTGCTTGTCATCCAAAAGAGCCATTTTTCACTTTCAGTTGAGACTACAATAGTTTGGATGCTTGGGAAACACGACCGCCGGTTCAAAGTGATTCATTCGGATAAGATAATGACTTGAACCTGGTACTTTAAGCTACATTACCCAAAAAGGTGCATGCTTACATCAGCGCCCTCTTTCTCCCTTTTACCACTGCGTGTCCTTCTTCCCCTTCATTGCGCGGTTGTCGTTTTCTTGTCGTCTAATGGTACAAACGCCAATAAAACGCACGGCCTCGAGATCTCCAGAAAATGAACGTCCTTTGAAAAGACTTACCACCTCGTCTCCAGAGGAAGGCGAATTAGACGACGGTTCTCCTCATCAGGAGACTCAGGCGTCTCGGAGGAGCCCATCACCCCCCAATAATTCCAAATTCCAGCCAAAAGTAAAATTTCCCTTCAAGAAAAAAATTGAAGCAGATGTCAAGGCAGGCCCATCCTCAAATGGTGGTGTGTTTGAAGGGAAAAAGCCTATTGTGATATATGAAAGGTCAGAGGAGGATGATAGACGCATACGTGAGGAGGAGCAAGTACGTCGAGCGAAACTTCCCAGTCGTCCCCTGAACGATGCCCCTCGAAGGCGTGCACCAAACCCAGGAGATCATTGGGAGCCTTCCCTTGGCCACAATAGAGATAGAGATTGGAACAGACCCCGTCAGCATGGGTGGGATAATTTTCGTGGTAACGGTAGGCAGGCATACGAGCGCGACCGACCAAGAGATAGAAGGCCGGAATGGAGTCATGGTCCTGGCGCAAGTGATCGAGACCGAGGACGGTCCCCTTATTCGTCTCAATCCCCTGATCGTTCTCGCTCTCCCTCCTCTCCTCCTTCGACGCATCGAGGGAAACACCGTTTACCATCTCATCGATCCCCTGCCTTGAATTTTAGCCCACCACATCGAGATTATGGCGTGGATCGAATACACGACCAAAGGCAGAGGAGTAGCGGCAGAGAATGGAGTAGGTATGATGATGACCATCCTCGTGAACATAGCGTACGCCACTCTCGAGAAAGGCAGTTGCAGGACACCGAATATCATGATCATCAGCTAAAGTATGAGGATCGCTCATGGCGGCCTGAGCGTGACGGACGACAATCCAGTCCGCAGCATGATTGGCCTCGGGAGCATGAAAGGGATGGACGTGGCGTAGGCCGTGAACATCATAGGACGGACAGTTACAGACCTACTTCCCCGAGCTATCATTCACGGCCTGCTTCCCGATCCCTTGTACATAGTAGCGTAGAGGGCCCTCGAACACCCCCACCACCCGTTTCATCACCACCACCTGCCCCGCCTGTTGAGGATAACAAGGACGATACCCTTCCTGTAGAGCATGCTGCTGTGTCTTTTACGATGCCTTTGAAAAGACCTGCTGCTCCTAAGGATGTTCATTCGCCTCCCTCGATGTCCCTGCCTCCTGCCAAAGAAGCTGATATTAAACAAGAGAAGGAGAAGAAGGATGTAGCGGTGGAGGTCTTGTATAGGCAAGAAGATTACTGTATTATCCCGCCGGAGGCACCGCGACGAAAAAAGCGTGATCCGGTGCAACGGACAAGGAAAGAGGAGTTCGAGGTTTATGGGCGAATTTTCGACGGTTGCGGCAAACAAAGTGATTATGACGCCACTACTAAACTGGGTGAAGGTACTTTTGGGTATGTATTCCGATGAACACCGTCTGCCTGTTTTGCTTACTTAGTGTTATATGTGACTAGGGAGGTTCACAAAGCTGTTCAGCTTGCCACGGGTCGCTCAGTGGCTCTCAAGCGTATATTGATGCACAATGAAAAAGAGGGGATGCCTGTCACTGCTCTTCGTGAAATCAAAATTCTCAAAGCAATGAGCCATCCTTGTGTTGTGGATATTTTAGATATGTTTGTGGTGAGAAGTAAGTGCAGTCCTGTATCGTCTAATGTTTTGCGGTAGGGGACGTTAATGCAACCCATCACAGGCAAAGGTAAAGATTCGACATTATCGGTTTACATGGTGTTTCCGTACATGGACCATGATCTGGCTGGTCTTTTGGAGAACGAGCGCGTCAAACTTCAGCCCAGTCAGATCAAGTTGTACATGAAACAACTCTTAGAGGGAACTGAATATATGCATCGAGTAAGCGCGCGCGAATATAGCTCACAAAGTCGTTGACTTCATCATGGATGTAGAACCATATCCTACATCGTGACATGAAGGCCGCTAATCTTCTCATATCGAACACTGGGTCTCTTCGCATCGCGGATTTTGGTCTAGCTCGTGCATATGATCCATCTATTGTCCGCGGAGGTGACTCGCGTTCGAAAGATCGTAGGTATACCAACTGTGTGGTCACGAGGTGGTATCGTCCTCCTGAACTTTTACTTGGTGCGCGCCAGTACGGTGGAGAAGTTGATATATGGGGTATAGGGTTTGTTATATTCTCTTATCACAAGACGAGCCAACTGGAGGTTGTGAATGCTAATGGTAATAATACACAGATGTGTCCTAGGCGAGATGTTCATGCGAAAGCCCATATTGCCAGGTACCTCAGACGTAGATCAGTTGGAAAAAATCTGGCAGTTGTGTGGGACTCCCAATCAACATACTTGGCCGAATCATGACGCATTACCTGGTTGTGAGGGCATAAAGCGATTCAATACGACGTATTCGAAAAAGCTAAGATCTGCGTATGAATCGTAAGTTCTTGGAACCCTTGGTGTGGATGCCATGGATTGAAAATGATTTGTAGCATCGGTGCAGAAACTTGTGATCTCCTCGACAAGCTTCTAACATGCAATCCGAGAGAGCGTATCACTGCTTCTCAAGCACTTGATCATGATTACTTTTGGACCGACCCCCTCCCCGCTGACCCCAAATCGTAAGCTTCTCCTATGCCCCTCTACTAATTCTATTCGGTCTAAACCTTTTTAGATTGCCCTCATATGAGGCTTCGCATGAATTTGATAGACGTGGACGTCACCACCATGCGCTCCCCGTGCAGTTCATGGCCCAAGATGCGCAACATAGACAACCCCCACCCGTTGTTCATCCCCCTCCGATATACTTCAATCGTGGCCCTCCTCCACGCGAAGCTTTCCGAGGTGGACCGCCCTTCCCTCCTCCTCATCCCCCTCCTGGCTTTATTCCTCCACTCACACACCCTGGGAATGTTCATCCCTTTAATCGTCCTCCACCGTATCCTCACCCAGGACAGCACAACAGAATGCATTATCCTCCACCGGGTCCGATGGGGAACCGGCAAGGGCCTCCAGATAGGTGGGACAGGCCCGCGCATCTCCCACCGAGGCCCCCACTGCCAATGGGTGCAGGTGTGCCCACTCACCCTACCCATAATCGTGATCGTAATAATCGACGTGGCGGATATGGCGGTGGCGGCGGCCCAGGCGGACTCAACTATGGATAAGCCTTTGCTATTGGTTATTTGTTTTACAGTACAGTCATGATTTAGTCTGCAGTGTTTTGTTGCATGTAATGATGTTCATGGAATGAACAATTTGGATATCACAGAAACTAGATAAATCACAGAAACTAGATAAATAGAACAGCATGTCGTATCCGAAAAGGAATATTGATGCGATCTACCATTACGCTCTTGTCACACTCACTCAAACATTAAATCAACACCCTGGTTTTGGGCAGGACCGTCAAGATGGCACAATTACTGTCATCAGCTTGGAAAATCATCCCAAAGTTCCAATCCCTCTCCATTTCAGCAACAATCGACTTTTACGTCAAAACACTGGGATTTATTATCGGTGGACTGCACCCTTCTGACGATGTATCTGAAGCGACATTCTGCTCAATCTTCATTGGTAAAAAAGCAGAAGCAAACATTTACTTCAGCAAATGCGAGTCAGATCAGTTCCATCCTCGAGAAGCGATGATTGCTCTGGGTACGAAGCAGCTCGATGAGTTTTATGAGGAACTTAAAGGGAAGGACGTTGAGATAGTTGAGCCGATTGAGGATCAGGAGTGGGGGTATAGGCAGTTTGCGATCCGGGATAATGATGGGAATGTCATTACTTTCTTCAAGTTTTTGGAAGGGGGAAATCCTGGAAATGAGGCAGATATAGTGGATTGAGATATTCTTTTTGGATACGAGGCCAAATTTGTTCCATTCATTCACCTTATATCATGATCATCCTACTAGTACTTTCACTGACAATACACCACGGGCATGAAAGGGTTCCAGCCAAGCCGGGAGAGGCATGATTCGTACACACACTGCATAATTTCAGCCACCTCGACGGCCTGACTGGAATACTTCAAGTATTATGAATATATACTATGTGATAGATTAACTAAAATTTTACCAATATTTTGAGAAATAGCTGTGATGGTTCGTGCCCAGTTTGAGGCTGACATGTTGCTGGTTCTTTATAAACTAGGCTTGTATTGGCTGCTGACTTTTCAAAGAACTAGCAATGTGTTAGGCACGAATCATCCCAGCTATTTCTCAAAAGATTGGTAAAATTTTAGTTAATCTATCACAAAGTATATATTTATAATATTTGAAGTATCCCAGCCAAGTGGCTGGAACTATGCTGTTTGTGTACGAATCATACCTCTCCCGGCTTGGCTGGAACCCTTTCATGCCCGTGGTGAATAGTTTCGAGTCCGAGTCACTGTATCCGGAGTTTGGTTGTAATACGTACTGGTCACGTGGTTGGCCTGGTTATAGTGTCTCATCGTCTGAGTTCGGGTTGTCCATCGCTTTCCCAACTGCACTACAATGAAGGCACTCAGTATACTGCCTCTGCTATGTTTCTCTGCTGTATTAGCTGCACCAGCTGTAGAAGAGCAGCTCGCCTTTGGTGATATCTTGGACTATGGCAGTTCACCATTCGAGAGACTCCAGCATCCAACAGTAAAGCACGTCCAAGATGTACTGAAAGAAGGCGAGAAGACCATTCACAAGTGGATTGAACACGGGAAATCATTTGTGAAGGAGAATGGGCTTACGTGTGAGTGCCATTGATTCACCCACATTTTCCAATGAATCTGACTGTCATATCATCGTCTAGACGAACTGGTCCAACATCCGCAGTTCACTGACTACCAACTGAGGGTTACCGAACCAAAGTTGTGTGACCCGAAAGTCAAGCAATACTCTGGATACCTTGATATCTCTGACGATAAGCATCTTTTCTTCTGGTAATTCGCCACCACATACTCCATTTCTACATATTGACCGACTACCTTAGGTTCTTCGAATCTCGGACTTCACCTGAGGATTCACCTCTTGTAATGTGGCTGAATGGAGGTCCCGGATGCAGTTCGTCCACAGGACTGCTATTCGAACTTGGTCCTTGCAACATTGCCGATGAAGGGACTAATACAACGGTTAACCCCCACAGCTGGAATTCTCATGCGAACATGATTTTCCTCGATCAACCCGTGAACGTTGGCTTCTCTTATTCGGAAGATGGAAGCTCTGTGAATACCACTCCTGTGGCTGGCAAGGACGTTTACGCGTTCATGCAGCTCTTCCTAAGCCGTTTCCCGGAGTATTCCACGCTGCCTTTCCACGTTGCTGCGGAAAGCTATGGCGGGCAGTATGCTCCCCATATCGCCAGCGTGATCCATAACGAGAACAAGCAGATCCCGTTCGCACCTACTCCAGGCCTTATTAAAGTTAATCTTGAGTCTATTATCATGGGAAATGGAATTACAGATAGCTATGTTCAATTTGCGTCGATACCCGAATACCTGTGCGAAGGACCATACCCGATCTTCAGTGACCCAGATGGACCTGAATGTACTGCACTCCGAAGCAAAGTGCCCACTTGTCAACGCCTCATCAAAGCTTGTTACGATTATAACAACCGTCTCACTTGTGTTCCAGCAGCGCTGTACTGCAATAGTCAGCTGTATGCTCCAATCCAACGTGCGTGCATCATTTCTAAACTCTGCTCTTTTGTCTCTGAATATCAACACTCTCTGTAGAATCTGGCCTTAACCCATACGATGCTAGAAGGAAGTGCGATCGTGAAACAGATGGGCCATTGTGCTACAAACAAATGGGCTGGATTGAGACCTGGATGAACGACCCCGAGGTCAAGGCCGCGCTTGGTGTTAACCCACAACGCTCCTTTGAGTCTTGCAATATGGCAGTGAATCAAGCCTTTTTGTTCCAAGGTGATGGGGTACGCAACACTGTGTCGCTGATTCCCGAAATGATCAACGATGGAATTCGTTTGTTGGTATATGCTGGCAATGCTGGTAAGAGGCTTTGCAACGAGTAATTATACTTCATGCTTACGCAAAGGTCTCTCATAGATATGATGTGCAACTACATGGTGATTCTAGTGTTCTCTTTATCTGAGAGGTTTAGCTAATGCAAATGCAGGGTAACGAGGCTTGGGTTTCCCAGCTGGACACGGTATTCCTAGACGAGTTCACGTCATCTCCTGCGGAGAACTGGGTAACAATGGCATCTGGCAAGGTAGCCGGAACAGTGCGAAGTGCCGGAGGTGCTGGCTTTGGCGCTGGTAATATCACGTTTGTTACTGTGCACGATGCAGGGTGAGTATGCCGCTCTTTACAGTTATACACATGTATTGATTATTTTTGTAGACATATGGTTCCCTATGATCAGCCAGAAGCTGCTTTAGTAAGTTTCACTTTATTATTATTTTTCCTGAATATGTCTTACTCTTCATTCACAGGATCTGATTACGAGGTGGATCATGGATATACCTCTCACCTTGAATGTGGCAGACGTAAGTACCATTCCCTTCGGCGGTTGGGCATAAATAGAACACGAGTCGTTCTCGACGTTACGGTTGTATAAATAAATGTAGAAGACGCACGTTTAAGATGGTGCGATCTTGCGGATGTTACAATATGCCTATCTACAAACAATACTATCAAATATCGCAATGGTCCAAGGAATGATCTACAACATGTCACGTGAGTGACTTTATATGGCAGTACAGCGGATTATCTCCAGCGCTTCTCTGGTTCGATTATTCCGGTTGACAGAACCTTTCTTTTCGAGCATGTATCTTTCACATATACTGGGTTGTGCCATCGATGGCAGACCACATTGCCAGGAAATCCTCAAAGTCAAACAACCCACCCAAGACTCTAGCCACGAAAGCTGCCAGGAAAACATGGTCAGAAGAAGATAGTAATGTACAAGATGCTGTTCCTTATCGCGATGGTCATGAAAGACCACCTGCACATGCAGGTCTCAATAGGCCAGAACATATTTTTCAGCAAGCCAGTGCCTCCGGTTCTTCATCCAGACCTGTAGTTGCTGCTAGAAAGACCGCGGCTGTCGCGGAATTGTCATCAGACTCTGAGTTGTCCGTGGAACCACAGCGGGGAAGATTGCTCGGTGCAAACCATGTTTCGATAACTCGTAATCATGCAGTCGCCTCTGGTTCTGCAAAATCCACTTCTAGTCTTCGACCTTCTTTGTCACTCCATCCAGCTTCGCGTTCTTCCGCCCAGAATATAAGGAGAGTCAGCTTTGCACTGCAAGATCGGTCACGAGAAGAAGTTGTCAATCCGCGTCATCTTGCAGTTAAAGGCGCTTTGCAAGGCTCAGGAAGCTCTCATCCGTCGGATCTGAATCCACGCCCCGCTTTACTCGCAAAGGCTCCTAGGCAGCCTATAGTTCCCCATATACCAGGAAGGCCATCAATTGCTGGACAAGCCAGACATGGTCCTCAAATGGGGGCGGTGAGGGCTGCCGCCGTAGAAAACATACCTGTCCCTCTAAACAGAAGAGGACATCGTGAACATCGTAGGCTTTCATGCCTTGGCTTTATGGCAGTAGTAACTTATACAGTAATCTAGCGAGACCCAATGCCCATGCCGCTCGCAACCCTCGTAGGTTCTTATTGAGATTTATTTCGCGTTATTACTCATTGGTCTGGTTAGTCGATCATTATCTTAAACCCAGGGCCTCAAAGTCTTCGCCGTTGACTCCTCTCAAGCTAATCGAGGAATCAAATTGGCAAGAAAAAAACGCTCCCAGACGGTTCCTTCGAGATTTGGGGCGAGCTGCTCCACGTAGATCAATAGCCTCTATGTCTGCACCCAGACGCGTCCCCAGTAAGAGTGGCCATGGAGGCCGTAGTGGGATAGGCGGCACTGGCAGAGCATACTATCTTGGTCAAAGGGCAGTAATAATGACTGTCGGTGAAGATGATGTCGACGACAGTGATCAAGATGTGGGATCAAGGTAATCATGGAAACCATCGTAATTACTGTTTGGGTGACACAGTTTTGTTTCAGGCAAATAGCACCCAAAGCTGCCCGTAAAACACAAATGGGGCGCAAATCAAGTAAAATGGCCGGCGCCACCTCTCCCCCTGCTGGACACTCTACTTCTGACTCGAGTGAGGAAACGGATGAGGATGTAGATGAATTGTCTAGCGATTCTTCAGTGGCTGCTGAGCCCCCAGATTCAGTTGCAGAGGCCCCCGAGAGCGAATCGGATGAAGACGACGAAATCTATGACAGTCCTTCAGAAGAACTCATGACTTATTTAGAGACTCTAACGTTCTCATCCGTCTGTCTACAAAGGGCTCGTTGCCTACCTTTTCTCCGGCGTAACTTACGGGCAGGTTTTGCGCATCGGTGCCAAATGAACGGTCTCAATACTAAATCAGTCATCCCTCCCTCCAGACAATCGGTTGTTGTCTATAGACTTCATGCTAAGCAGAAGAGAAACGAAGTGGAATACGACGAAAAGATCGATGAATACAAAGCACGGATGAAGGCATGGCGTTGTCCGTTGTGTGAGTTGCATGGGGTGTTCGGAACCAGAAGTTTGTTAGACGCACATCTGAAATGGGACCATAAGACTGTGGCTGTTATTTGGAAACGTGAAGGGGTAAGTTTAAAGAAAAGTAAAATCTATGCTTTGCTGATCAGGCTATTGCAGGAAGAGCTTATACTATCGCTAAATACTTCGTCGCTTGAAGGTGACTCGTTAGTACCAGCACAGTGAGTGGATCTCGGCCTTCGGAAGTGCTTTGCATATCTAATGCATCCCCACAGGCACTTAGTGCTGCCAACTGTGAAGGCCAAGGAGGAGGGCTCTCCTCCTGCATCCGAGCTATCATCAAACGTAGCTTACTCTACGTCTTTGCCTTCTGCACCGTCTATAGCTCCTCCTTCAATTACTGTATCCGACATTACGAAGGAAAGCTCACTCCCTGCATCCAATCCGTCATTAAAACCTGTTTATTCTACTTCTCCATCGTCTAGAGGTCTTTCGACCACTTCATCCGAGTTATCATCAAATGCTGCTTATACCACAACTTCTCCTTCTGCCTCGTCTAGAGCTCCTTCTACAGCTACATCTGAGACTGTAACTGCTACACCGGGATTCGACCTAGATGACAGTAAACCAAAATCCTTATACCCTCCTCTTTCCCCTGTACGTCCGAAAGGTCCTCCCACATCCCGATTATCGCTGCGAACTCGCTCGGGGTCTTCCGTTACGCTCTCTACCAGAGACGTGACTCGGACACCCTCAACTCAGCCTTCCGGGTATCCAGCCCCTCCACCTCAATCCGATCCGCTCGGTCCTGCTGCTGATGATGGTCCTCAATATTCCTGTCGTCCAGGCTCACCAAAATTATTCGATTTGTTGAACAGTCTTCCTTTGGAGCCATTTGGGGCTCTTAGCTGGTTGGTTATCGACAGGGAAGAAGAGCTTTTCGAGGCTGATGATATACGAGACGAGGACAAGGTCATGCAAGCATTGTGGTTGAGATGGATTTTCTTCAATAGGTCCGTCTTTTACGTTTATTCATTATATCTCAGCTCATACCGTCCAAAAAAGAACGAAATTTATTGCAAACTATTTTGATGCAACGAAAGCCTTTATAGATGACTCTTGGCGCATGATTCATCGAGCAGCTGGCTGGTCTGCGCTGAGGGTATTCCTCTTGGTGAGTGTCTCACGGCATATGTTGTGCACTCAGCTCAAGAGCCCCTACTCATTTAGGTACTTGTTGTCAATCGCTTCCTCACTGGTTTGGAGGTTGTTACGATCTTACGACAATACGAGAATTTGACGGGTATGGATCAATGGTGTCCTATCGGGAATTCTCAGACGTAAAATCCTGTGAATTGAACAATGGAAAACTCTTCATTATAAATTCTGTCGTTCTCTAGGTGACATCATCCATTACTTCTCGCAATAGTTGGTTTGCTGTTGGTTCGGCAAACTCAACCTGAAGTTCCGTTTGCCGTTTTATTTTGTAACTTGTTCTCGGATGTCATAATACCTCACCCTTTCCTTCGATGAGGTGTAACTCCTTGTGTTTGTTTGACTTACTATCGCCCCTTATCCTATTATGTATGGTATAGGATCACAGCCCCCACCACAGATACGTAGTTGAGTTTCAGTCAGTCAGGGGCCCTGTGACAAGAGTGACCCACCAGAGCGTTCTGTCAGAAGCCCAAATAGTGAAAACTGCGAAACAAGTCAACCTTGCAATTGGCTTTACATATCACCTATAGTGATTATATCCGCTTGGAGTTGACCACTAAGCTGTAATATGCTTCGACAAATGTGCAGTATGTTACTTCCTATTGTCAACTGCAAGCTGCTATTAGGAGAGAAGGTGATTTAGTAGATCTAGAGTAACATGCATCGGAATAACTCAAATATACAGAGTTATTAATCGATCTCTTCCGATTCTGGCATCTCCTCAAAGCTATAGAACGTCTTATCATCAGTTCCTTCTGACACCGCATCAAAGCAATAAAATGTGACATCATCAGAGGACGAGTCACTTTCTGTGTCGAAATAACTGTATTCCCCTTTTCCAAATTGACTCGTACCCCTCTGTGCTTGATCCGGCTTGGATGCCGGTGTATGCCCTTCCAGCAACTTGATTATATTGAGGTCTTTCGTGCTTTATGCAAGCATCAGTGGCGTGAGGCCATCATCGTCCTCCAAGTTTATATGAATGTTGCTCCGGGAAAGGAGCAGCTTTACTATTGCTTCTCGTGTACCTGAGTCCGCACTATCCGGAAGCATCTGTTCATTATTGTCGCGCGGGATAACCTGAACACCACAGTGTAACGGCGTCTTCCCAACCGCATTTTTCGAGTCGAGCAAGACATCATCCCGAGCAACAAGTAAAGATGTTATCTCCACTCTCTTGGAACGAATTGCAAGGTGCAGGGGCGAGTCGCCATTTTTATCTTGCAAGTTGACGTCGATGCCATCTATGGAAAGCAGCTCTTTCACGAAAGATGTGCTTCCGTTTTTCGCCGCCCTGGATAGAAGTGTTTCCCCGTGGTCGTTTCTCCAGTTCACATCAACGTTGCATCTTGCAAGCAGCAACCTCAAGATTACTTCCTTCCCTAATTCTAGGCGGTAATCTTTGCTGCTTTCATATATATTGCTGATAGCCATGTCAATAAGTATCATCAACACCACAAATGGACTGTACTTACCACTGTCTGGCAATGTCATCATCGCCCACGCTATGCCCTTGTTCAATGGAGGAATCGGTAGCCAAAATCTCATTCACTTTGTCTATGATATCGTTCGCGGCGACCCACAGTGGCGGTATACTAAACCAACCTCACTGGGGTCATGTTGACGTCGGTTCCGTCCGAGTCGTAGGCGACTTCATATTCCATTATCTTTTGACCACCCTGGTAAGTCTCCAACCATAGGAGCGTAAAACCACACTGGTCTGTCTGGTTAACTTCGACGCGTCCTGGTACCCGCACAACAAGCAATCGTGTCAATTCGCTACGATGAGGACGCTGTAGCGAGGATGTCATTTGCAGGCAGACGTCAAGATCAAACACGTGTAGAACGTAGTCCTTTCTTGCCGACAATAATTTGACCATTTCCACAGGCCCTGCGCCTGCGTGTAACAACCGTTTCAAATTATCCTGGTTCCTCCTGTTAACTCTTTCCATCAGCAACTCGACGACTTCCACATGGTTATGGAAGACTGCATAGAAGAGTGGTGTCCAGTCAGAGTCACTCCGCTCCTTCGAATTAACATCCAGGTCCTCTTTTTCTAGCAGCGACTATTTGTTTTTGACGCGGTCAAAGGTTGGAAGAGAATCTTGAACGAGCTGTTTCAAAAGGCTTGCGATAAGGTTATAGACCGTTTGCGTTGATTGTTCCATATAGCTGCAATAAACATAGGCCACAGCGACATCATCGGCTTTCTTTTGCTCGAGATGATTGATGATATATGACCTAGTAAAAATGAGCATGATGGTTGATCACAGGATAAACTGAGATAATGCGCTAAGGGACTTACGCAAGAATGGTCTTCCCAGCACCAGCTAGATGACATGGCCTAATCAATATATGACACCGCCAGTCATGCTTCCACCAGGCTTACGAATCCCGGGACACCATAGTGTCTTCACAGTTCCACTTTGCCAATCCTTGAAATTTTTGTCATCAAGCACCCATTTTCCTGTCCCCTCCCGCCTGTGTCCGTAAATGTCACCCCGCGTTTGACGAAAACTCAGAGGAGAAAGCCAATCTGCAAATTCCTGGCGTTCTTTTGCTGGGGTACAAGATATACTGTTACATTTAGACGACAGAAGAAAAAGAGACATGTTCGTACCATTGCCTTGAGTATACTGGTTGATTGTTGTGTTGATTGTTTGAGGGCCGTGATTCTCACTATTAAGTTGATAGCCATTGTCATGAACATCGTTAAAATTGCTGCCTCGAGCATCGACTGCAGACGCCTGGGCCATGGTCTTGGTAACATTGTCAAGCGCCATCGAGGACGTTGAAGGACTCATGTGTTAAACTATGACCACAGCTGTCGTGACTGCAACATTAGTAGGCAATACTACAGTAATCGCACGATGGATTGTATAGGATACAACATTGAAGCTTGAAGAACGATGGGAGTAAAAGAAGCGCCCTCCAGCTTTACAGCAGTATTTCTAGGTGGCGCCCATCATGCATCATGATTATTCCACAGCGTAAGTGTGACTATTTTAGGATAGTGTCACTGTAATGGTGTCACTGTCACGATCTGACATAGTGGCCTTTGCAGCGAAAAAAAGGGCAATGATAGAGATGATCGATGATCTCTTTTGCAGAGTGGAATTGTATTCCTAGTTACGGGGCTATGTCGCAGAAGAAGGTGACATCACAACATTGTGGCGTGGTCCATCATGATAAGGGAAATGGGAAAAGTGTTTCTGATTGCGCCAATGCATTCAATTGTAATATCAGAGGGCCTTTCACTGAAATTGGCTCCCCTTGCCAGTGAGACACGGGTCAACATGGAACATTACCATCAAGATATCTGGGAGATCAAGCGAGTGTTGTTTGATGATAGATGAAGATCCCGTCACGGTATCCTCTGGAGAAATGTTGGTCCATATTAAGTACTTAACTGGTAACAGTATGAAGGCGATACAAAATTCGTTTTCAAATGAGCATGTAATTTGACAAAAATAATAGATATTAAATGGTAAATTTCTCAAAATGTGTATGAATCCAACCCCTGTGAAAGCACGGGGGCTAGAGGTCAGTCATTCGAGTTAAACCGTCAGTCTCTATGCATACGACAGCTTAGAGCCTAGAACAAAGTATGCGGAAGTGGAATTCGAGTCACAAAAAAAATGATATGATGTAGTATGCAATGCGACGGGACGATGGTGTATCTATGGTGGTCTACAATCAAAAGCAAGAGCCCCATCGCGTTCACAACAAGAGATTTAGTTGGCCAACGAGTAGACAATTAACTAGCGCCACAAAATTGGAGCGCCGCGGCTGTGTCGCCTGAACTGCTTTCCTAATAAGGACCGCCTTGTAGTGGTTGTCCCAAAATGGGCGACAAAGGACAAAGAGAAACGAGAACAATGCCACGGCCAGAATTACGAGGACAGGCGACAAAAGGCTAAATGCATACGACAAAAAGGAGGACGACAATGAGAGTTATTGTATACTCAAGCGTGAATGGGGACTCTGGGAATATATACC
Organism: Serpula lacrymans var. lacrymans S7.9; assembly: GCF_000218685.1. Lineage (NCBI taxonomy): Eukaryota > Fungi > Basidiomycota > Agaricomycetes > Boletales > Serpulaceae > Serpula > Serpula lacrymans. The sequence continues at coordinate 1,485,123 of NW_006763291.1, read as the reverse complement.
TCGTTCGTTCTTTTCCAGGTCTATCGTTGACTTGTCCGCATATTTTTCTCTGGCGTTGACTGCAAGTCCCTACAACCTCTATTTACCACCACTTATTCAATCTCATCATACCATATAGCTCACATGGCTTGTACGTTCTATATTTTTTTCTGGTTATATAGCCACATGATACTGACTTATCGTTGCAGTATTTTCTGGAGACGCATTTTTACCATCTTTCAGACGATCCTACAAGACACGCTCTCGCAGTCGCAAACAAACCTCAGAGAGCAAGACGCTCTGCATTATTCCCGAAGTATCAGAAGAAGACGAGCCTCGTCCATCCACCAGCTCGCTTCCCGCCTCGCCCGCCCCTGCACCAACTAGACAGCACTCTACTCGCTCGCTCCCGCGTAAAACCGACGCACGGGTGACACTCTCTGCCTACACCTTCTCAATCGACGACGCTCTTCTTCTCATCTCAGATCAGAATGAGGTTGCGCAAACCCAAACCGACTGCGACTCTCCAGACTCATTTTCCCTTGCATTTGACTTCCCACGTCCCCCTTTCCTCTCCTCTGTTGCATCCTCCTCAGCTTCTTCCGCATCTTCTTCCTATTCATCAGACAGCCCACGCTCTATGAGCACCGGACTCCCGACTACGCCTGCCACCTCTGACGACGAGGACGGCGAGCACGTCCATGTACGCGGACCGCGCCTGGTTGCGCCCATACGCCCACTTTGTATCACTAAATCTAAAGGCTCAGATGTGAAGAGCGAGGTTGTACAAATTGAGCAAATGGAGAACGATGATGGAGAGGTTGAGAGGACACAGGCTGAGGAAGATGTAGAGGACTACGAATTCTATACACGCCAATTTCAAGATATCATTACCCTGTCCTCGCCCCTTCCTCCCTCTTTTCCTTCCACCTCGACGTCTTCATCCGCCTCTTCTCGCCCAGATTCGTTCATCCGTCCTCGTTCTGCTATATTGTCTTCCCCACAGGAGCCTGCTCTTGCTGATTCGAAGCGACAAGGGCGCAGCAGAATGAGCAAACCCCTCCCATCTATCCCAATCCCGTCACCACCCTCGCCATTCCTCCCTCCCGCTCTCCCACCCTCGTTCTCTCTTTCTCAACGTCCGCGCCGCAAGCGCGTCATCCCTCCCATGCCTCTGCGACCACCTCCACCTCCTCCTATGGGGGCATCATCGCCGAGCCGCTCGCCCGCATGCCTCGACTTGGATCGTGCACCTCCACGCATGTCTATTCCCGCAGATATATTCTTTGACGACTTCGAGAGCGACGACCTTTCTAATGAGGATGAGGTGGAAATTCGCGTTGAGCTCGCTTGCGACGAAGGTGAAATCGGAGTGGCATACAGTGATGAGCAGGATGAGGATGTGTATGGTATTCATCTCTCCAACAGGCAGCAGGATGGCTATGAAAGAGAACTTGAGCCTGCCTTCCCTGAAACTCCCACTCATGACATGTATGTACAGGCGTACAGTCCTGAGCTAGTCTCAGATGTTTCCCCGCGATCGAGTATTGACTCGGAAGTACGTACTTCATGCGAATCATACTCCCCCCAAGCTTCAGATCACGCCGACTCTTCTCAAAATCATGAGGACTACAGCACTGACTCACACATCCTAGACGAAGACAACTACGAACCATCACCAGCACTCCGTTCACGCTGGTCCTCATCCACCCTCGCTTCGCTCGAACAGACTCATGAACGCTCATCGCACGCTTCTCATGCCAAGTCGCCCAGTCTGACCTTGGCGTTTGGTGCTGCAAAGCTGAAGGGCGTTTTTGGGTCGCGAAAATCTGGCAAGGAGAGTATTGTTGGGCCCTCGATGGCACCAAGGGTAGCACTAGATTTGCAGACGACTAGAAGCCGCAGGACTTCAGCACGCAACGAATTTATCTACATTCGTCGGGAACAAATACCCTCCTCTCAGTTCCTCGCACCCAGCTCAAAATCGCCCTTTCTCGTGCCCTCGCCTCACTCACCCCGTTTCCCCCATTCCCCAGCTTCCTCCAACTACTCCCGCTCGCCTGCTTCCTCTATCCCTCACACCCCCACAAAGACCGTGAGAAGGCACAGGAGCCGGAGCAGCACCTCAACAACCTCTTCTTTCTCTACCAGCGCCTGCGGGAGTGATGCAGGTAGTGACATCAGTGGTAGCAGTGGCGGACTGAGGAGGAAGCCGATTCCTGTCGAGATGTTCTTAAGGGCGTAGACTCACTTGGATAGGATTGATAGGAAGTTATACAGTATGTCTATTTCTAATCTCGTAGTATCTGTTTGGAATTTTCTGTGCATTTTGTTTCATTTGTTCTACCTCTACCTTCGCATGGTTCCACACTCATTGTTTATTTCTGAATCACGACGGTGATGAATTCTACGTGTTTTTGTAGCGTTAGCTCCCATTTCCCTTCATATCTGTTCAACTTATTTATATAAATTGTAGCAATTAGCCAAATTCACTCTCTTGTCTCGATATTATATATATGTTAGATACATGACGATTACATCGTTTGCATTAATAATATACACTCGTTTTGAACAAATTACTTGCACGGTAGTCGATTGAATGTGAAAGTAACGACTCGAAGGTTTTCAAGACTTGAAATTATCCGATAAGGTCAATTAACGTTGCACTCAGTGAGCTGATAATCCTTATCCCTAATATATATCGAGATATATGCAGAACGACTCCCAGAGAATATTTTGATCTGTCAGATTTCTATTCTATTCAAGGTAATTATCAAAGTAAGCTTAAACATTACTACAGTTCTGTCACATGAAAGACAAGAATAACAATTAACATGATCAACGACGTTACCCAAGACTCCTAATTTTCTTCAGAATGCTTACACACGCCTTGTAATTAATACTTGATATATTTCATTGTGCAGATGTACAGCTTCACGACCCAACTCTATAGACATCTTCAAGAAATCCAAACAAGGGATAGGATGGGAGGGTGAAATAGAATGAAAACGGGAAATGGGAGAGGGAAAGCGGGAGGGGGACTGGTGTCAAACTAGACGGTATGAAGTGATATGAACATGCCATTTTCAAAGAGGAGCGAATGAAATCATGCAGTTATACCATGATAGTTTGGATAGCTAGCGACGAGTGGCAACCGCGAAATGCACTAGAAGAACAAATCGAGCACACAAAGACCGATACGACGGTGGCACACAAGTAGATGCACCGGATAGCGAGCGGAGAGAGCACATGCCACAAGAAGGCTGCTAGTAGCGAGGGGTAGCGTGATGTAGAACTGGAGATATGATTTGATGTGTATGATGACATTGCAAAGGTATCGCACGGAGCAAACAGCAGGCCAGCGATAGAAATGATCCGTGCAGGTAGAAGACAGAGCGAAGACGAGGTCAAATCAATTCGACGTTAACAACCACAAGGTTATCCGGGAACACGGGTTTCCGTCGATGTGGATAAGACACAGGGCAAAACACGGATCAGCATAGGCACTGTGAGGCGAAGAGACAACGCGGTTGTAAAAAAAAAACCATTTGATAATCATAAGATCAACAATAAAAACACAAAACGGATGTCGAAGGGAGATTGTGTGGTTTGAAAGAAATAAACAGAGATGCGTGGTGTGGTGTATGCGATAGGATGAGTGGTTGCGCTTGTATAAGGTGTCCATGGTAAATGCATTTTTGTCAGTCGACTATGGATGGGAATGATGGAAGGTAGGGAAATTTTCAGCCAGTCCGAGGCAGGAGTAACTTGCACGGGCCTTCATTATGACTCTTCGAGATACTCTTCGCCAGCCTCAACAGCTGTGACGGCTGCGGCAGCCTCTGCTCGTGCCCGTTCGGCACGGTTTTGTGCTTTCAACATCGGCAGTTCCTCCAATAGTGCCACCTGAGTACCCTCCGACCACCTTTCCAATGCCCAGTCCCGAACCCAAATACTTGACTGAAGAAAACATATCAATAAAAAGAAAGACGTATTGAAACAAAACTATTAACCTTCAAAAATCTCTTGCCAGCGTATTTCTTGTGGAACGACTCGTGCTTGATAGGTTTGAGAACGTAGTTCAGCATCAAGTTTGCGGTAGGAATGATGGTACTCTCGGCGTAGGACGAGTAATGAGCAAGATTCGGAGTCTAATAAAAATTTATTAATCAAACAAATGCGGATAATAATCCTGTCAGTCTACTCACCCACTTATCCTGACCCAAAATCAGCCTAGCAAGCCAAATAGCAGCAGCAGCTATCAATGATGGAGGTGCAGCCAACAATCTCCACTCTAGGCATTGAATTTCGAGGAAGTACTTGGCAATCGTGCGAGCCTTCACGTCATATTCGTCTGCCTTGCTGATCCGCCTCAAGAAGTGCATTGGGTTGGGATAACTCAAATTCCAGTCAAGCGTCTTCAAGACATAGCGCTCTGCTTGGAGGATCTCAGTCTCGGTGTACGAAGAATCGGCACAGTACAAGAAGTGCGCAACGGATGGAGCCACGATTTCTTCAACCTTTGCCGCGACGAAAAGGCAAGTGATACCGACTAGTTGCAACTTTGCGAGGGAGACAACACGTGCGGAAAGGAATCGATCGATAAGGTTAACGCACAAGAACAGCGTTTCCGGCAAAAGACGAAAACGGACGTGGACTTGGACCAGCCAGTCAGTGAGGATTCCACGCATCTTCCACGCGAGCTCTTTCTGGCTTTCCATGTAGTTCGGGTTGGGCATAGTGGTAAGCTGCACGTTATGAACCATCAGTGATGGCATTAATAAATATGTCAGAACAATACGCACCTCGATCTCTTTCATGTAGTTGAAGATCTCGATCACATACTCGCTAACCATCAAAGGGTCGTCTGCATCCTCGGCGTCGAGGTCATCCCACTGGTCACCGTAGGGATCTGCCTCTGGTTCACTATCGGCGTAAGCTTCAAGAGCAGCAGCAACTTCTTCGGCTTCCTGTTGTAACTGTTCTTGTTCGAAGAGTTTCGCTTCGTCGGGAATGTCTGAAGACGTGCGCCGCTTCTTAAAGACACGATTGTCCTCTACGTCATCCTCGTGCTTTGCAGGGGGCCGAGTTGGCAGGCGAGTTGGAATCTCTGATGGACGAGTCTCGTCTACAGCTGCTTGCGAAGCTAAACCCGAACGTCTCGTCGAGACCCGGCGTGGCTGAGGTTCTGCTGAGGGAGCAGCATTGGTAGTTGGATGGTCATCGATTGCCATGGCATCTTCATCTGCAACCTTTCCGGACTCCTCCTTCACCTTGTCCAGATTCTGCCCTTGAGGTGCCACAACTGTGCTTCTTGTGGCACGACGTGTCGTAGAGCCTGAGACAGTACGCAACGGTTGTCTTGCTGCAGCGACCAGCGATGGTTTCGACTGAATCACGACGCCGTCGAATTTCTCCTTAACCTCCTTAACGGGAGCAGCTTCTTTCCCTTTCCCTTTGACTTCCTTAGCTGGGACGTTAGTGGTTTTGTTCTTGTTCACGAATTTTGTGACTTCTCCCAGAGCCTCACGCTTTCTCTTCCCTTGAGCGGCGAGATCGACCTTGTTCTCATCATTACCGTTCGCCTTTGCTCGAGATGCAGCGGTTGCAGCAGTAGCTCGGGTCAGACCGCCTGTCGTAGCAGTACCAGAGCCATTCGATGATGGGGGTTTCACTCGAGCAGTAAGACGCGATGGACGAGCATTGGCATTCTCGTTATCTTTCAGAGTTGTCATACGAGTCGTCCGCGTTACACGCCGTGTCTATTAAATGAGCGCGCAATGAGCGATGAAGTCACGACGACGAGGGAGTAAAAGACAGAGAAAGCTTACAGGAATATTCGAAGCCATGAACAAGAAATGTCCGTTGAACAATAACTAGGATATGATAGATGACAGAAATGAAAAATGAAAGAGTAAGAACGTTGCAGGCTGAAGCTGAAGGTGGAGAACGACGGTCTTGAACAAATACGGAATTTCGGGTTTTCAACCATCCACACAAAATACGAACAAATAAACACGGACGCGTTAAGTCACGTGCTCCCGACTATTGTACGCTCGTTGGCGGTGGCCACAGGACTACTGAAACAACGGTGGCCCAAGTACAGCAAGGAACAAAGGAGACGGTCCATGCAGCGATGAATCTAACGGCGAGCATTATTTTACACTTTTTTGGCTGGCTGCTGAAGTTTACCTTCCCAGGATGGCAGACGGACTGTTACGTCTTGATGCGTGAACATCGTGTTATCTGATCAGCATCGTGTATCCGACGGCAGGCCGCCCATCGTATCTCATCGATGTTCTCAGACACTCAGATGAAGCTCTGATAACTTATACATCAAGATAATCTCTTGGTACTACACCTATCGTCAAATCGTCTTACATGAGGACAAAGACAACACACATCAAGTGCGTATTGTGCACTACGCGGCCGTTACGTGTCATATATCAATAATACCATCGCCGCCTCCTGACACAAGCGTCGATACTGCGGTCGAGTTTTCTGATCGCGGTCTTACTGTGTACTGTCTCAAACAAAACAAATCATTACACCACTGTTTCTGATGTTGGCAAACCGTAAGCGGCGGCGCAAGGTTCCCTCGGGCCAGCTTGAAAGGGAGAGTTAGAACTTTGAGGCAAAAGCTCGTGACCCTGGACACTTCGTAGAGCTCTGGAAGGTCAAATTCAAGTTGCGCCAATGCTATGATAGTTCTTATCGTCGATGCTGTATTCAAAGTGAACGCCGAAGAAAAGCCTCTGGACGATAGAAAAACTGTACTGCTGCGGCGATCGAAGGTAGTCTAACAAATAGAAGAGTGAGACCTTGCAAAGCTCATAGCGCTCAATACTTTTTGATATATTCCTGGATGGAATAAAATAATACTGTCCAAATGCAGAATGCTAGAAAACCAGCATTTTGACGAACATTGATAGTGGGATTAGCGTAGCAATGAATGTGACGTGACTGTTAGTGACACCACTCACGGTGTGACACTTTCCCGACGCGCGTCGTTCATTCAGAATCATTCAAAGTCTGACCGCGACCAGTATCATATATCTTTCCGAGTCTTCAATTATGCCGGAGCGTGTAGCATCTACCATTCAAGTTCCCTCAGAGGACCCGAAGAAGAAGAAAGCAGAGGCAGAAGAGAAGGACAAGAAGGAGGGCTCATCTAAGCTCAATGGCGAAACCAAAGAGGGAGAGGAACTCGTATGTCCATCGTCATCAAATTTAGTTCTCATCTAACCACTCCTGAGCTAGTCAGAAGAGGACGCACAGCTCAAGAATGAATTAGAGATGCTGATTGAACGGCTGAAGGTAACTTGGGAAAAATATTCAATGGAGCGGTCTTACTAACGTTAAGATGTGCTATAGGAATCCAATACTGAGCTCTATCGTCCTGCACTTGAAACCCTTCGCACACTGATAAGAACATCAACATCGTCTATGACCTCCGTACCAAAACCCTTGAAATTCCTTCGCCCACATTATCCCGATCTCCAAACACTGTATGATACTTGGTCCGCGTCTGAGGACAAGGTACGTAACGTGTCGATTTGCAGAGAAATATTAGACTCTTAATACCGCTCATGACCGTTATTTCTTGCAGAGTCTCTTTGCGGATATCCTTTCTGTTCTTGCCATGACATATTCTGATACGCAACCCCGAGGGACGCTCCGTTATCGCCTTTTTTCTGCTTCCATGCGTCCGCCTTCATCGCCTCTTTCTGAGCCAGGTTCATGGGGTCATGAATATGTCCGACATCTTGCAGCTGAGCTTGGTGAGGAGTATGTGATACGCTCGGACGGAGAGGAGACACCCCCTGCCCCAGTATCCGATAGCGCAGAAAAGCCCAAAGCAGAGCCGATCAAAATGCCTGGGACTATCGATGATTTGAAAGGGCTTGCGGCTCAATGTGCTAAATTCTTCCTCGGACATAACGCTGAACCTGATGCCGTTGATCTACTTGAGGAACTGGAGATGGTTGACCGGATAGCTGCTTTGGTGGACGAAAACACATATGCACGAGTATGCGCATATATGGTACGGTAAGTAAAGTGTTCATGTCTGAATAGCTAGAGTAGCACAGTTTTCCATTTCTGTGGCTGACCTTCCTCCTTCTGACCAGCTGCGTGGGTTTACTACCACCCCCGGATGACGCGGCTTTCTTGCGCACAGCGCATCAAATTTATATTCAATTTTCGAAATTCCCGGAAGCCCTTAGTTTAGCTATACGGCTGAATGACCAAGAGCTTATTCAACAAGATTATAATGCCCCTAGCAATCCGTAAGCCGCTGGTGTCATTTTGTCACTTTGTTGCGATTTGCTCACTCGACTATTTTTAAAAGCTTGATGAAGCGTCAGCTTGCTTTCCTTCTTGCACGTGCGCAGGTCCCACTCGAGTGGCTGATCCCCGCCGGAGGGGCAGATGAGGAAGAAGTTCCAAGCGACTTACTAGAATGTCTAAGTAATAGCCGACTGAGCACACATTTCAGGGAGTTCGGTAAGGAGGTTGGTGTTGCAGATCCCAAGAGTTTAGAAGACGTATATAAGAGCCATTTGGAGAACACTAGTGAGTTTGCTTTCATTTCCTTGGTTTTTCGAAGGATTGGGGTTGACCATTATGCTTGACAGGAACAGGAGCTGCAGCTAATGTGGATTCAGCCCGAGGGAATCTTGCAGGGACCTTTGTGAATGCCTTCGTGAACGCTGGCTTTGGGAATGACAAACTTATGGTGGAGGCTGAAGAAGGGAACAGCTGGATATACAAAAACAAGGAGCATGGTAAGTGTAGTTGAATCTTTCATCTGTGGTGTACATCACTGAGTTCGCTTCAGGCATGTTGAGCGCTGCCGCTAGTCTTGGTCTTAGTCTTTTGTGGGATACTGATGTCGGTCTGAGCCACGTTGACAAATATACATATTCCTCAGAAGAGTACATCAAAGTATGTTCATCCCCGTGTATTCATTGTTTGCTTCCGGATTCACTGTGCTTAGGCTGGAGCTCTTCTCGCAACTGGTCTTCTCAATACAAACGTTCTCACTGAAGCAGATGCTGCTCTGGCGCTTCTTAGTGAATATGTCGATAACAAATCCGTTCCTCTAAGGACGAGTGCTATCATGGGTCTTGGTCTTGCCTATGCAGGATCTCATCGCGAGGACCTTATATACGTACTTCTTCCAGCTGTAGCTGACGAGTCATTGTCGATGGAAGTCGCATCCCTGAGTGCGCTCGCCCTCGGTTTTGTCTTTGTTGGCAGCGCAAATGGCGAGATCTCGAGTACCATACTGCAAACGTTAATGGAGAGGGATGACAAAGCTCTATCAGAGAAATGGGGTAGATTTATGGTGCTGGGTTTAGCGTTTTTGTTCATTGGTAAGGGCGTGTTCTTGTTGGTAGCTGCCTGAGCTAAAACTTACAGTGGAACTTTTACGTAGGCCGAACAGAAGCTTCTGATGCAACGATGGAGACTTTGAAGGTAATCGAGCATCCAATTGCAAAACAGGCACAGGTCATCGTGGAGGCTTGTTCGTGTGCTGGGACTGGGGATGTCCTGAAAGTGCAAGCGATGCTACACTATTGCGGTGAGCATCTCGACGCCTCGAAGGAAAAGGATGCCGAGGACAAGGATGAAAATAAAGATGAGAACAAAGATGAGAAGAAGGAAGAACCGAAAGACGATACATTCCAAGCATTCGCCGTTCTCGGTATATCACTGATTGCTATGGGAGAAGACATTGGTTCGGATATGTCATCGAGACAGCTAAATCATCTCGTTAGTATAGTACTTGGCTCATCTATTTGAAGGGTTGCTAACGCTGAATATTACAGATGCACTACGGCGACCCCATTATCCGTAAAACAGTGCCCCTAGCTTTGGGTCTTGTTAGTGCCTCGAACCCCCAACTTCCCATCTTGGACACACTCTCGAAATACAGCCACGACAACGATCTCCAGGTTGCTCTCAATGCCATATTTGCCATGGGCCTTGTAGGTGCAGGCACGAACAATGCTCGTCTTGCCCAGATGCTACGACAACTGGCTGGGTACTACTACAAAGAGCCAGATTGTCTGTTCATGGTACGGATCGCTCAAGGACTGGTGCACATGGGGAAAGGCACGATTGGAATCAACCCTTTCTTCTCTGACAGAAGTATCATGAGTCGGACGGCCGTTGCTGGGTTGTTAGCTACACTGACTGCATTTACTGATGCCAAAGCCTGTGAGTAACTTCCATATTCATGACCTAACGGCATAACGAGCCATTGTTTCCAGTTGTGCTCGACAAATACCACTGGATGTTGTACTTCCTTGTCACTGCCATGTACCCACGATTCCTTATAACCCTTGACGAGAATCTAAACAACGCTCCTGTCACTGTTCGTGTTGGTCAGGTATGTATAATCGAGATTTTTGTTGTCGTCATAGTCTGATCTGTCCTTTTCCTCCAGGCTGTCGACGTCGTTGGTCAAGCTGGTAAGCCACGGACAATATCAGGCTTCCAGACCCACCAAACACCGGTGCGCCTGGGTACGACTGAACGAGCGGAGCTTGCGACGGAAGAGTTCATACCATTCGGTCATGTACTCGAGGGCTTCGTGATCTTACAGAAAAACCCAGGATGGGAAAAAGAAGATACGATGCAAGCGTAGATCGTTACTTGTTTTGACTAGATGGACTGAAATGCAACATGACTTTTTTTCACGATTTCTACTACCATTACTGCAGCGCTACGGCCAGTTGAGGGATGCAGGATTTAAGTGCATGTGGCGTGTGAATTTGTGAATTGAGTGATTGCTTGCCTGCCGAGATCACTCCGAGCCTCATGACATCAGTTTGATCCAATGAGGATACTCACTGCGACGAAGCATATGGCGGTTGAGAACAGCGTTCGAGCTGCTATTATTTGTTTCTCTCCATTCACAGCTATCATTCTGAGGCAACCTGGGTCATGACCGACTATATTCGACGTCTGGTCTCTGGCAACAAAGCCAGATTTAAGGACGGAAAACTGAACCTTGAGCTTGGTATGTACTTCACCGTCGCTCCACATACAAATTGCTTACTTGTATCCTTCATGTAGATTTAGTATATATTACAGATCAGGTCATTGTCATGGGATACCCCGCTATAGGCTTAGAAGGACTCTATCGCAATCGCAGAGAAGATGCCAAGAAATTTCTAGAGCACCGTCATGGCAATAACTTTTGGGTCTTCAATTTTTGTCCCGTGAAAGAAAACGCTTATCCAGCTAGTGTATTCGACGGACGAGTTAGCAGATACCCTTTTCCAGATCACCAGTGCGTATTAGAATGCTGTTGATAATGTATCACCTCTAGCTCGCGATCTGATGTATGAAGCCAGTGCACCTCCTCTTGCTTTACTACCACTGGTTTCCCGCGAAATAAATGCCTGGTTATCTGAATCTCGCGATCGCGTGGTCGCTCTACACTGTAAAGGTGCCCACAGTCAGATATCTATCTTTGACTATACTATATTGATATCTTGTGCATTCTTCAAATCAGCCGGGAAAGGCAGATCAGGAACTTTAGCATGCACGTATCTGCTTTCTCTTGACGTCTCCCCTTCCGCTCCGCGCCTCGAGCGCAGCTATTCTGCCAAAGAGTGGGCTCGAGTGCGTGCAGACGAATGGATGGAGGTAATGCCCGACGACAACGATACTTCGCAAGGAGAGGATAAGAAAGACATATTGCATTCACTCATCGACGATGATAGATCTCAAGTCGAAGAAAATGGGAAAAATAAAAATGGACATGAAATCCATGAATCTCACTCCGAAAACTCAGCAGCGCTCGCTCCCAGCAGTCCAACTCATGATCGAACGGAATTAGGGACAATGAAGATACTGCCTACTTCATTGAAGGATGTTCTGGATCTGCACACCTCGCGCCGGATGCAAAGTCCAAGCCCTTCTAGCAAAGGAAAGCAAGGAGTAAGTATCCCGAGTCAAAGACGCTGGTTATACTACTGGTCGCTACTATTGGCGAATCAGGGTCCGCTCGATTTTTGGCCCATCAGCACACCTTCGACTAGAGATGCACCATCGCCGAAGGTTAGACTGAGTCAAATCAAGCTGCGCATGAGGGAGTTGTCTGGTTTAAAATTGCAACTGATCAAAGCGGCTAGTATGGTAATGGATCGGGCGGGTTATGGAAGAAAGGGTTATGAGAAAGGGCATGTATGGGCGTCATTGGCGAGATATGACGATGAGATGGTGGAAGGGTTGGAAAAGTTTGAACGATTGACGCGTCACGAGAGTGGTAATATAGGAAAACGAAACACGGAAAGTGGGCATATTGGCGACGAAAAGCTGGAGGAGTTCTTTGCCGATGGGACATGGGACAATCAGAAGATGGTCCATAGCTTTGCGCGGATGGGTCCAGTAGGTGAATTGTCTGTTCAAAAAGGCGAGTCCAGTGATGTAAGTATTTTTCCTTTGGCTTTTCCGTATGTGAACTGAAACAATTATATGATTTAGGCTGAGAAGACCGTCACCTATATTTTACAGCCTCTGTCTCGGGCGAGTTGGGTGAAGATTAGAAATGAAATTCCGCGAGAGCAACCCAATGGCTTAGTTGATAACTCAGTACCTTCAGAGGCCAATTCTATGTACGACGCAACACAGGTTAGCCATGAAGATGGGATAATTTTGGAAGCGAACCGCGAAGTACGCATCAAGCTTTACATGGGACAAGTAAGTACCTCCGTTTGTTCGTGTACTCCTTATCTTATTGAATGCGATGTAGGTATTCATGGGATGGTTATGGATAATACCGGCATTTCATATCCCACGCGCTTCACCTCAAGATAACTCTATAACACGCCTACTCTTCACACGAAAGGATATTGACTTTCCCTTGGGCATTGGCTCATCACTTGTAGACGTTGAGGTGACACTAGAGTGGTGTTCTGAATTGGAGGCCTCGCAGCTTGTCGACAGTGTTGCGAGTGATGCTTCGAAAGAGGCATCGGAGCCGGCTGAAATGGCTTCGGACATCCCAGCTATCGCCACAAGAAGTGTAGAAGCGAAACAGGCTGCAGGGGACTGACGATCTCTCAACCCCAGTCCAGGAGGACACGAGTAATGAGGTTTGAGAGAACAAGTCTGAATGCGAACGAGATTAATGTACACAGTGATATCTATTTGGTATAATAACTTTATAATGAGCAAGGACGAATGTTTTACTAGTATCTGGGAAGAACGAGACGAATAAGATTAATGGCATGTTGAATGCGCGAAGACATCCAGCTTAGGGAAATAAGGTCACACGCACCAGAAAATCTCTTGTCTGTCATATGCCAGTCATATCCATTGAATAGTAAAGACAATAGGGGAACAAAATGCGCTGAACCGCGGTTCCAAGTCCAGAGACAAAACTCCGGTTTCTGTCACAGGCTGTCAGATGTAGTGTAATCCAATCTTTCAAGTGTCTTTCAAGTTGCCGATGAATACGGATGCCACAGTGACGGGCATCAATTATGAGAAGCCCAAGCTGATACAAATAGTGATCTGAGCCGCTGGTTTCCATAGCCCATAAGGACATGTGATGCCTTGTCAAAGTGTCCGATTGACATAAGTCTGCTGTGAAGTTGACCAGAGTAAACCCGCGTTAACAGTGTACTGGGCGACTTGTGCACTCGCTGGGTCCCTATTAGCGGTACAACCATGCTGAACCCAGACACACTAACGGCAATAATCAGCGGAACATGGACAGCGACAAGGTTTTGTTGAGATCATATGGACCCTAGGTGAGGGGGAGGGGGGGAAAGCGCCGTGCAATCCGACTCATCAAGAGAACCTCGCTTGAACGATGAACAACGATGTGCGGCCCGTAACATGCCCATCACGGTGCTTTAACTTGAAGCATGAGCGCATCCGCATAAGGTTGAACGGAGTGCCGTGCTAGTAATATTATAGTAGCATGCCTAGTAGTGGCAAATGAGAGCCTGAGTCTAAAACGTTGAAATTGGGGCTTCATCGATGCTTCATCCGAGTCGCTTGGATTTCTTCCCACTAGTGAACTACTAGTGCTCATGATTTGATGTTTAGCTTGAGTGAAGTGAGGTGAGAAAGAAACTGCGAGATCGACGTTCAGGATGAGAAACGTGCTAATATTCCCATTTACTCGCGTGTGAATCCAAGCTTTACTTTCCCTCCATTGCTGTTCTTTGCAATGTGCCTCAATGTTATCCTTTATCCGTTAAATCTCAACATTGACAACGTGCCGGTAACCCATCAATACAACGGCATGAGAGGATTGATGGCTTTTTAGGGTAGCAAGACTATGGTGATCAGGCGCCACCCCCAGATTGTTTCATTCCTTAGGTACTTCTCTGGAAGGTGAGCTATACATATCATGTCCCTGATTACAGTCGTGGATCGACTATGGACCGTCGTGTTTGTCTCCATCAAGGCCATTTCATAGCTCTTCCCAGCTAAACCTCAATTGGTTAAACGCATCTGGATCGCTGTCCCTGCCTTGCGGTCTAGCCACAAGTTCTGATAGGATGCGGACTCCGCGACGGCTGCACCTGCCAAGTTTCCTTCCACTTCGCATGGCGGGGACCAAGTCGGGACCGTGACCAAGGACGCGGGACAGGCGGGTGTAGTAACCATCATTAATGAAAATGTTTTCTTTGGAAACAGTGGAGCTGACCTCGGTACCTATGAGGCGGAGACGATATCATACAACATTTGCAAACTTAATCAACAACAATCTTTATGACCAAATTTCAAATTCATTCGCCCTGGTTGAACACCTTGTAACGCTGAGAACAGGCTTTAACTTATTACTACTTATTACTGTAAACCTCAAACCCACCGCTCAGCGTCCTTTGACCTGAAGGCGATGTTGCCCTTTGGACTGAAGGCGGTATGGTTCTCTCTGTCGCTTTCAGGTAAGTCTCTTTCACTAATGCGGTCAAGTACGAGTAGCAGAGGTTAACGCTCGAATTCCAGGCATCTTCAGTTGCTGGATAGTGCTATGGACTTTTTCAAGGGCGGTGGGGAGCTACTGGGGCCCGATATCTTATTGTGTATTCGCCACTATCCTTCAAGGTGTTTTCTGTCTCGGTAATTTCGTCATCCCTCCCTTAAATCCCTAGAAATTCATTACACTGGGTGTCAGGCATGATCTATAGAATGGATCCATTCCAAATGCCTCGATCGTTCTGCATTGGTATGTACAATCAATTCACCACACTCTTTTGACTTGTGGTTTACATTTATTGATAGCACAAACATTTCTAATCTACTACGGAGCATTTTCCCTGACTGGTGTCTGCGCAGCCTTCACTTTCGCGACGACAAGTTCAGTTCTGTGGCCTTCACAACTACACAGTACGACATCTTCGTGAGTAGAATTATTGCATGCACCAATGCTCCCAGCTGGCGTGTATTCATGAGTTTTTTTCAAGGACTCTAGCCTGGCGGCGTCAGTATCTTTGGCCTATGGTCGCTTTTCCCCTCGCTTCAATAGCTATATCAATCGGAGTCCTACTCAAATACGATGCTATACATCCTACTGATGACTTGCATTGCGATGCCAGCCATCCAGAATGGTATGCAACTCTATCATATGTTTTGGCAGTAGCTCATCCTCGGAGTATTCGACTCAAAAAGGGGCCGATTTTTGGGCTATGCTGGCATTCCAATGATCGTGTCGTTACCGTGTTTCTTCCTGTCAACGGCAGCTGCGTTCCGGATCATGAAGATGCACATCCAGCGGTCGCGTTCTCGTCGTCCATTCTCAAATGAGAACGTGCTCAGTTCAAATCGTTCACACCAGCGATCAAAGTCCAGTAATATCATAGACTTTGCGGGCAGGAAATCATCACCGCATATCATTCTCCCATCACGCTCTCCATCGATGTCAAAATCACCGACATCAAGTGGATCAGGCCGTATCATGTTGGAGCCAGAAACAGAAACAGGGAACTATATCGTTCCATTCTCTGCTGTTGATGAGGAGCGATTACATGGCCATGTTGCCGATGACGACTATGAAACTGGTCCGCCCACCTCGCCTTCCCCTGTCTTCGCACCTCCAACCCCGTCAAATGAGCCTAGCTTGCGTAGTCCTCCTTACATGCCATTCAGAAAGCACTCAGAGCCACTTGGATTCGTTGATCCGACAGTTGACCATGATCCCTATAAATGGGAGTCGACCAAAAAGGCTATAGATGAAGAGGCGAGTTTTGGTAACGATATCGGTCATAGGCGTACTGCCAGTATACCCCTTTCAGGTATACTTTTTTCACTCAAGTAATTTGTCTTTGGCATACTCAATTCGATTTATCTTAGCGGCTGCGTTGTCACGGCAGTCTCATATACCTGCGCCAAGGAGTCTGGCGCCCGCCGTATGGCGGCTCATTATTTTTCAAATGTAAGCCCGGTGTATTTGGTTACTCGTGTAAAGATGAGCTCATCGCATTTGTCTTGGACGAGCAGGGCATTCTTTATCATACAGTGTTTAGCTGCACTTTCCACTATCATTGACGTTGCAAACCATCGTCCAACCCCTACGCCTTTTGGCACGCAGCATGTAGCTCTCATTTTGGCTGGCTGGGGCCCAGCCGTTGTATTTGGTAAGCCTTTAATCACGATACTGCATCCAGCACATATATTCATATGGGTATATCTATAGGACACTTACCAGCTGTTCGACGACGTCTTATGTTCTGGAAGCGCCGGCAATAAGTTGATCAAGTCATTATTTAACTGCTCGCAGAACGGTCAGCATATCAATTAAAAATACGGGCTACTGTCCATGCGTGGTCTTCGCACTTCTAGTTCTGGTAGTTGGAGTGCAGAATACGTTATTTACCCGCGCATACACTTATCAGCTATTATAAACATTACATATGTACATTCACTGGTGTCGTCTTTTTTCAAAAATCAATGGAGGCGAGTGTGAATGAAGTTACTACTGAACTGCCTACATTATAATACACAGACGAAAAATGACAAGTTGGTACTCAACGTTGTACTCAGCTCTGGCACTTATCCTTAAACATGTGCGAGCCAAGATCGATAGTTTCACGGGCTGCAACAACGCAAGTCGTACAAATGCAATATATTACGAATATATACATCAGAGAGTAGAATGCGCATGAAGTAACAGCGAACTGTCAATCAGAGACCCCGGCGTGAAACAAAGTTCTGTTGGTTGCATAAGAAAAGCCTTTGGTTTAGAACTTGATATAAGACTTACTTCTAGGTCCTGGGATGTTGCCACAGCAAGTACAAATTTGCGATCATAATCCGTAACTGAGATTGATTTATCAGAGAGCACACGTTAAGGGGTAAACGAGAACTAACCTAGCGCAAAGATATTCTGTTGAAGGAATTCTTCCAGTTCATTCAGAGGCGTGGAAGGGGTAATAAGAGTGTATGGTTCTGATGCTTTCCGTTGAAATTTCGTCATATACTGGACCACATTGTCAGTCTATATCATCCAGGCGGTTAGATACAAATAATAAATGTCCAGTGGGATTGCATCGTACAGGATTTGCGGTTCCTGCTTCCCATTTGGCTTTCAAACCTGCGACATCAACATAACCAATCGGTCGCCGATCACGACTCAAAACGCTATGCGGTATTGTCAGCTCGCATTCATGATTCTAAGGTCACATGGTTAAATTGACAAGCCGACTTACGGGATATGAGAAAAATCACGATCATAAGCAAGCTCTATTGCACGTAGTATTGCCTCGTCTGAAGGTAAAGAGAAAGCAGGTGGCAATTGGAGATCCTATTAAAAAGCAAGGTGCACAAGAAGACGGGCGATATCAGGGACGACACTAGCGAGAACGAACTTGTAAGGAAAGCTACCTCGACTACAGCACCTCGATATTTGTCGTTCGCTAAACCTGAAGGAAACATTGCTATAGAGGAAGATGCAGCTGAAAGGACGGAAGCCGACATTTCACGTTCTCACTGTGTTCAGTCTGGAATGGTCGCGGTAATGTCATGAGCGGCCGTCTGATTTCGATCTCATATGCTTTCGTGAATCACGTGATCGGTGCGCGTACACCGTCACAGCGTCTTTCTCTTGACCTCCACCACCTTGGACTCGCTCCATTAGCCTTTTGTTCGCACATAAGCTACGTGGAATCCCGAATTCCTACAAAAACATATAAAATATACCAGAGATTAACTCGTCGCTCACTTCTGTGCTACGCTACGACCTGCCAAAGGCGTCAGGCTAAACTCTGCTGAATATTGGAATAAGTTATCCAGCTGCAGTACGCATATATAGCGTTTGTGATGGTACGGTCAAGGACTGACCAATGATTCTTTAGCATCTGATCTAACAAAGTAAAATGGACACTGAACGCCGCTCATCTTCACCAGAATTGGAACCCCAACCAATCCACCGTCTTCAAGAAGCAGTAATCAACCGAATCGCTGCAGGAGAAGTGCGTCCTACCAGTCACGCTATGATATGTACCCTTTGGCATCATCTAAAAAATACCTGAAGATCATTCATAGGCCGGCCTCAGCCCTTAAAGAACTCATCGAGAATAGCCTTGATGCTGGGTCAACTTCAATACGAGTCACTGTTAAAGAAGGTGGTATGAAACTTCTACAAATTCAGGATAATGGAAGTGGTATACGGGTATGTATGGAGCGTTGATAGAGATATGTTTATGATTTATGCGCATACAGAAAGCAGATCTGCCCATTTTGGCTGAAAGATTTACAACATCGAAATTATCCACTTTCTCCGATTTAACACGACTCACAACATATGGGTTTCGTGGAGAAGCTCTGGCATCTATTTCGCATGTTGCCCATTTGTCAATCATCACCAAGACCAAGAAAGATGCCTGTGCTTGGAAGTAAGCGCTACAGGACCTAAATAATTACATCCTGACCTTTCTCAGGGCAGCCTATTCTGACGGCTCCCTAGCTCCCATCAAGGCAGGACAGACAGTAGATCCAAAACCATGTGCTGGTAATGATGGAACGACTATAACAGTGCGTCACAGCTCGATTATAACAAAGAAAAAATACTTCATTGTCTACTAACAGATTGAGGACTTATTCTACAACACTCCTACCCGCTTATCTGCTTTGCGAAGCTCGTCCGAAGAGTATTCTCGAATACTCGACGTAATGACAAGGTATGCTGTGCATAATCCTAAGATAGCTTTCGTATGTAAGAAGGTACGAAAGACTTTTCTTAGCTGTTATTCATTGCCGAGCAGCGTATCACATCCTAATCATAGGCGGGGTCACCTAGCTTAGATCTGTCTACTCCTTCTTCTTCGGACGTTCCTCAAGCAATACGTCTGTTATATAGTCATTCAATCGCCAAGGAGTTGCTACATGAGTCAATATCGTCTACGGGTAACAGTCAACGAGACGACGACGAAAATGACGATATCGATGATACCCCCAAGTCATGGTCTGCTGATGTCCATTTTACGAACGCGAACTATCAGGCCAAGAAAATGGTGTTTTTGTTGTTCATAAACCGTTAGTACAATGATCTATCCTAAGCTCACAGAAGCGTGAAGTTGAATGGCGTTCTCGTAGACCGACTTGTTGAATCTTCACGTATCAAAAGAAGCATCGAATCAGTTTACAGTGGTGTCCTCCCAAAAGGTGCTTCACCGTTTGTTTATTTGAGGTATGGTTTAGTGCTATAATTCATGAAGGCGGGGATTATATTTTACTTGCAGCCTGGAAATTGACCCGCGTTCTGTGGACGTCAATGTCCATCCAACTAAACGAGAAGTTCATTTCCTCGATGAAGAAGCTATAATGGAAAAAATAGCAGATGCCATTCAGAAAACACTAGCCGGCCAGAGTCAGTCTAGAATTTTCGAGTACCAGGTAATCTCATCCAGTCGTTGTATCATCATGCTCTGAGATAGCTCCTCGTCTCAGACTCTCTTGACAGGTGCTATATCAGGCTCGGGGGAGCCTAGCAAGAAAGGCAAAGAAAAGGAAAGGAGAATAGATACAGAAGACGAAGACGAAGAAGAGAGTACTCAATCACCTCTTCCCAAAGGTAAAATAAATTTCCAGTTACACTTGTTCAAGTTTAGATCTTTTCCTCGTCATTTTCAAGTGGGAGAGCCGAAGAAGAAAATTTCGTCTCAACACAAGGTTCGCACGTCCTTACAAGATCGCACACTGGATTCCATGTTTCCGATCGCCGACCCACTAATATTGGACGACCCACTGGCCAGTACTGACCATAACAGCCCTAGTACTAGTGCTGTTAAGGTCGCAGAAATCAAAGAGTCTGCTGTTGCTCTGTGTTCTGTGCAGACACTGAGACAGGCAGTAGTCACAGGAAAACATCATCGTAAGTAAACTTTCCTTTCGTTAATCGAAGTTTACCATAAAATGTCCATATTCAGAATTGACCGAGATTATCGGGAAGCACACGTTTGTTGGTTTTGTTGACCTTCCTCGCTGCCTTTCCCTCGTTCAACATTCTACGAAGTTATATTTGGTAAACTATGGAGCCCTTGCGTAAGTGTATAGTTATCACTTACCTACCGCTAAGTCTAAAATTCAGGTTATCTGATGTACGCACGCAGAGAAGAACTCTTTTATCAACTGGGTTTGCGGCAGTTTGCTAATTTTGGAAAATTGAAACTGGATCCTCCACCCCCATTAAGAACATTGGTATCGCTTGCAGTCGACAACGAGGAAGGGATTGAGAATAGCCGTTTGACTAAAAGTCAGATAGTTGACGTATTATACTCTTTCAAGAATATTCACTCTCAAGGCTGACGAGCCCTTTTTATTGTAGCATATAGTGGAGATATTGATGAGACATAGAGACATGCTTGCAGAGTACTTTCAACTGCATTTTGACACGGAAGGAATGGTCGTGTGTCTCCCTCTTCTTCTGAGAGATTACACGCCCAATCTCGACAAGCTTCCGCTGTTTCTCATGCGGCTTGGTGCTCAGGTGAGCTATTGGTTAATTACTATCCTTGTTGCTCATGTAAAGTCGAAAAGGTTCGGTGGGGCTCCGAAAGTGAATGTTTCATCTCATTTTTACGCGAGCTAGCTTATTTCTATTCCCCTGGACCGCTTCCTGTCACCCCTACCCACGATTCGGAAGGTCCGAGCGACCAGAATGAGGCACGAGAGAAGTCAGCTAAATGGCAAATTCAATATATCTTGTTTCCGACGATGAGGCGTTACCTTTCACCGCCGAAGTATCTGTTGGATAGAGATGTTGTTCAAGTAGCGAGCCTTCCTGATCTTTACCGCGTATTCGAGAGGTGCTAGTGTCTACATATCTGAAGAACACGCTTATAATTCCACCAGTGCTGGTCGGACTACCACCAGCGCCGCTCTGAATTGCAGAGGATCTGCATAACTTTATCAACATCCAACGATATTATACTTGATGCCAATCTATGCAATGCGGTACTATACATGTATATGTCTCAATATTATATCAAAAAATGTTCCAACTTGAGGATATAGGGGCTCAACGTAGTGTATGACCATTCGGAGCGCTGCGATACAGGGATGGGGAATCAAAAATAAAGGCATCAAATTCGGATTCGTTGTCAGAATCATCATCAGAGTCGTCAGATATGTCATGAGTCCTGCCAACTTTGAAAACATCCACGAATGGAGTTTGGGGAACATCTGTAACAGTGTCCCTTGATTTGGCTAGAATTGCTGCCACACGTGCTTCTAGTTGTTGGCTAGGGACGAGTACGGGGGTATGGGACCTGGGGTTCTGAAAAAATCTGCTCAATTCATGCAGATCTTGTACAAGACCGCCGAGATCCTCCTCCAATCCATCAGATAGTGCTACAGCTAATGATTCTGCTTCCGGCTCGAATTCGATCATAGAAGGTCTGTATGATACCTTGCATGTTTCGAATATAGCAGTGATATTAAAGCGACACTGTTGTCGCAAAGTGTCCGGCTGAGCAACACACCAACCAGAGTCCTCCGGAACTCCAAAGACGTCGGTGACGTTGTCGGTACCCTTGGTAAGCATACTCATGTGCATACTCATGCGTAAAATATGCTTAGCAGCTGGGCCTCCAGCGATTGTCATGGGCTCTTCAAGAACCTCCAAAGCTTGCGAGGAGAGATCGCTCTCTACCAACCGCAATAATGGCATCAACAACTCGGAGCCCAAGGGTGCCATCAGACTGCGGGATTCGCGTTGTTGGAAAAATATTTTGAGAACTTGCATGGAATGTACTCGTAACCAGCGTTCACGATTCAGCACCAGTCCCAGAAGTAGCGTAGCAATTTCAGTCCAATGATCGACACCATAGTGTTCGCGCAGGCTTAACACAGATTGTCGAAGGAAATCATCCTTGGTCCTGAAGCGATTCTTCACGAAAGACGTCATGATGCGGCTGATACTATCTCGGCCTTCTCGGTCTGCTAGTCGAGCAATGCTGTAGGCAAATTCGTTAAGTGACTCGTCATGTGAATCGTTCGCCATCGCATGTAGACACCATGGCAGAGATACTGTATAAAGATCGCGCAAACGTCCCTCCGTCGAATCAATCAAGCGAGAGTCGTTGATGCTTCCCAAAGACTTGAAAGATTTGAAAGTCGCTTCAACGGTAGTAGACGAACGGAGACCGGCTAGTAAAGACGATTGTAGCGAAGAGTAGCCCTTCCAATCTAAAGGACGCTGAGACATGATAAGGTCCACCATGGCGGGATCATCCAAGTTAATGCGAGTGAGTAGCACGGTGAGGAGTTTCAACACTTGCGTAAATTCACTTTCGATAGCAGTCGAAAGACATGCGTGAGTAGTCCAGAAAAGTTGTGGCAGGAGCGAGCGGTCTAATTCCTCAGTTGATGCCAACGCAATGAGAGTCAGAACTATCTCATTGGTAAATAGCTGGATGTTGACATCCGTAGCAGAAATGGTAGCTGATAAACGAGCAAGGAGTTGCCCCAGACTGTCTTGCGACATTGGTGGCATGAGGATTCGGTACAGTTGCAAGGAACGGAAGGCAATTGGGCGTATTGCACAGGTAGTTCCATATGCTAGTGCCAGTTTCCCCCATTTCCGCAACAGTTCAGGAGTGATAGGATTCAGGATGGAAACCACTTGAGAACAGAGCTGCTTCATTTTGGGTCCCGCATCTTCATTCGTATCATCATCGTTCCAGAACACAGATTCTCCTTGCTCCAGTGCAGAAATTGTAGACTTAAGGGTTGATCGAGTAACATGAACTGATCGATCGTTGAGCTCGGCATACGCGGGAATGCAAGATCGTATGAGCTGGAAAAGCATGTGCTGTGCTTGTTGCCGGACGAAAAGTATGCGATGGTCAAGGTGCGAGAAGATGGCATGTAGTAAGACAGGAATTTGATCATGCATCGTCCACTGACGATCTAAAGCAACGTCAGCAATGAATAGCATGGCGTATTGCGCAGAGCCCAAAGAAAGTTTTGGCTGGTCTTCTGCAAAAAGTATATCTAAATCTGACCATAACTCAACCTCTTCTGCATCGGGAATACCCAGTTTGTGATCGATATTGGGTAACATCCGTTCAGGCTCTATAATACTACAGAGTTGCTCGAATATCTGCCGTCCAATAGCAGTTCGGGACAAGCAAGCCACGATATGAGCAGCACATTTAATGAACGCTGTGGTGGCCACTTTCTGGGATTTTTCTACCAAGAATGTGATAGTGGCCAGCCCATTAGCTTGATGCGGGGAATCTACAAATCGAGTCCATATTGCAGCAATCTGTTCCGGGTGACTGTCACCATGGCGCTGAGTTAACGAGACCATGTGATAAAGAGCCGTACGACCTTCGCTGGAAATCCGCGAGACACCTGATTCGTCTTGCTGCAGGAGTTGGATATTCTGAACCCAGCCCTCGAGACTTTGCAAGAGGAGAAGTGACAATCTATGACTCCCTCGGCTATGAATTCGGGGTAACCACGTAGCAAGGTGCGAAAGAACATTGATAGCTTGGGTGGGATGTTCTCCAGCAAGACAGTCAGAGATGAGGTGGTGAGCATGCAGATAAGTGCTAGGTGCCGAGCTACCGACCAGACTTTCAAACTCAGTCATCGAAAGGATGCCGAACGACCGCTCGTGAATCGTCTCGAGAATATTAAAAGCATTCCGGCGAATCCCTGGGTCAGTGTGACATAGGTTAGACAAACCGAGAGTCACAACTTGACTATATGTGAAACCATGTTCGCTGGTCGTGCAGATGATATCTGAGACGATTTCGAAAAATAAGGCACTTCCTGAGAGCAATTCCTTGTAGCCAACAAATGCACGGCGTAAAGTTTCATCGAGCAGAATGGCATCTGGCTTCGGGAAAAGCAGCAAGGAACGAAGTGCTTTTCTAAAAACGCAAGGGACGTGGGTAAATAGAAACAAGAGCGACTCGAAACCAAGCTTACCTCCCACGAGCTTGCATTTGTGGATTGGATGTGGCAAATATAGCACCGATCCTCTCTAAAGTTGACGATGCCTCCAAAGGTTTTAGGAGCTCCATGGAGGGACGCTCAGTAGGTGAACTCGAAGAGACCTCAGGAGGAAAGTAAGCTTTTTGCTACAAGTAATGATCAGTTAAAGCTACATTCCAAATTCCAATCACGACTCGACTTACACATAGCGAGGCCAAAGCACCGACAGCAGCGCTGGATAACAGCTTCGTCTCATGCTGGAAACGTTCTGCAGCGTCAGATTCTGCCTGTGGATCATTCGCTGCAGCTGCAGATGCTCTTTGCATGATTATAAAGCGGTGCTTAGCGGCATCGGATTGATGCCCGTACTGACACCATTCTTCACACAATCTATAAAGCGTCAAGTGCATATTTGGTGGGATGAAGCGTTCAGAGTCAATCAGATTAGCAAGTCCGTCGAATAGACGTTCCACAGTTCCACAGAAGTAGCGCCGCAAACGTTGTAACGCATAGTTTTCGCGGTTTTCTGCAAGAAATAACTGGGTACTTCGGACGAACTTGAGTACGTGCGAAAGCGCAGCTTGCTTCGCAGCCGACCGCTGACGGGGCAGCAAATCTGCGGTGAGATAGTAAATGCGAGCCACAGCGGAATGTAGGCGATCTTGACGACGCGTTCTTCCAATAGGCGTTGAGGACCCAGCCTTTGGTCGAGTTTCATTGTAGAATTGACGTGAAGCTAAGGATCCAAGATCTTCTAAGAGTGTTGGGTAAGCTCCAGAGGGGAATGAGTTGATACAAAGAACAGCAGCGTCGCGGAAAGGAGTGTAATCGGAGTCGAGGAATGGAGTAAGATATCTGAAAAGATGGCGAGCCGTCATCATACGTTCGCGTTCAAAATTAGAGTCTGAAGGAACGCGCGAATGCTCGCGACCCACATTGGTCATGGCGGAACGACCATCGGACACAGCTGTAGTTGCACATAGGATCTTGATCCACATGTGCCATTGATCAATGGTATGCATGTGTTCCTTGATCACCCTGTACCCATCCTTTTCTCCCGTAAATGGGGCTCGACCGCCCACACCAGTCGGAGCCCTGGAAAGGAGGCCTGCAAGATGGAGCATGACAGGATGATACCGAGAAGATGCTGCAACGAGCGTATCACGGAAAGCATTCGATGCCTTGACGGAATGATGAATGCATATTTGCATAAACGCGGGGAACACATGTCGCCACAATTTACGGTCCTTCTCGTTGCTGCTGTCAGCAAGCCGCAGGAGAACATCTGTGCGTGTCGATTCTCGCCATTGCTGTAAACGGTCAAGCTCGGATCTATCCAGCAACTCGTCATACCCTTCGAAGTACGTTTTTCCAATTCCTTTCCCGTGCAGCAGGTCGGCGATGTGAGAAGAGGGAGTCGATCCATCTACTTCAGGGATATTGGCACCTATATGTCCTGACAGCATTCTAAGCATGCGAATCACCTTCACACCTGACGAATGGATAGACCGTGTCTCGTGTGAGAGTAGAAATAGAGCACCGGCAGATAATTCATCGCTCAGTAACGATATAGTCTTTCTATCGTCATCACTCAATAAATCCTTCTGCCGTCCGATAGTATCGTTTATCCAACTATCCACGAGAACACTCCAGAACTCCAGCAGCCTGACACTTTCCAGGGCAAAATTCATTCCAGACCCCTCCCGCACAACGTGACTGGGATCGAAAAGGAACGTTGTGAACCGAGATAGAACTACAACGGCACTTTGAGGTTCAGCTATGAATCGTTTCATCGTTTCAATAGCTATTTCCCCTAGGCGGGGCTCTACATGAACGACACCATGTATGAGCATATCAACAGCATCCTGGAGAGGTAACGAAGAATGCAGACAACGAGGCCACGATTGAAAGCAGGTTTGCAACATATTAATCTGGGACGCGAGGTAACTGGGATATGCGACGATTGCTTCCGGATGGCGCCGAATTACAATGCCAGGAGATTCCTCATGAGAAAGATTAAATCGAGCGGAGGACCACTGTTCATCGAAAATCGACATCTGTCCGACAGTACTACTGCAATACCTTGCGATAGCAGTTAAAACCACACCACAGCGATCGAAGAAATCCTGCATGCCAGGCTTCGACAGGATAGCCTGAGGCAAGATATCCGAAGACGATGGATAGTCTGTCTGTGGGGGTACCACAAAGAAATCTGTGCTCGAAGGCCATGTGGGGTTCGGCTCCTCCCGTTCAATAGCAGCCAAGGTAAGTAGGATTGCTTGAACAGAAATCGCCAATCGCTCTGGAGCCAGAATATTAGGAATGTTTTGCGTCGGAGATGCACGGATAGCAAATTCCTGCATCAACTCCAGGCAAAAGTCACTGCCGTAATCGAAGTGTCGAGAGAGAACGAAATGGACGGTATATACAAAGGGCTCTAAATGCTCCTCGTGGGGAAAAACAGAAGGACGGTTGGTAGGAAAGAAATGCTTCATCAATGATTCCAGTTTCGAAGTGGTGGTTGAGGCCGGCTCCTGACATCGATATAAATAAGTCCAAATTAAACGCATCATTCCATTCATGACAGGTAGGCGATGAGGTTTCTCCTGCTCGACAGACGTTAGTGATTAGAAAACCAAACTTGTATAAGAAGAACTAACTTTTAACTTCGAAAGCCCTGCTTCAAAGCAAGCCATCCAATTACGCAGGAAAAATTGGTGTGGCGCAACACAAAGGCAAGCAATTGTGAGTGGATATGCTACATTCCAATATCGTGGCTTGCCCATCATATCTCGAGCCCGTGGAAAGATTTTCTCGATCGCCTTTGCCCACTGTGGATGGTTGACTTCTGCTTGAGCGGTCTACAATATGACGTCAGATAACAAATATAAACAAAGAGCGTCTAAACTTACCTTGCCGATTGAGTGCAAGAGGCGAGTCAGAGTTTCTGCAAAAGTCGTCTTGAAACGAAGCCCGTGTGTGTTTTCGAAAGACTTCGACAGTGACTCCATGAACTCTGCACCTTCCTCAAATGCTTCTGGCGGCCAGACCTGGATATAACCATGCATAAATGGAGAAGTCAACATAGATCCTGATTGTATATCACCTTAATCTGGATGTGTCGGAGGCCCTTCACCAAATTTTCGTACTTGGTGTCAAGATCCTTAGCTACCTGACCCATAGCCACAGGATTCAATTCTCCTAAGAATCTATCCGTTACACTGACGAAGCTAAGATATATGAATTAAGCGGATGGACGTCTGCGTGTGAGGGTGTCATAATCATTATTCTTACCGAACATTAGCCAAGTGTCCCAAAAGTGTCGCAAATAAATCCGCGTTAATCCGATGGTTAGCAGACTGAGCAAGCAGCTTTAGGTCCGGCTTCTTAAACTGATCAAACGTCGTCTCTTCCAAGCTCCATCCCAAAGACTCCCCCAATGCGTCCTTAGATATGAGTTGCAAGACTGCAACCAAAGCGCGACACATAATATAGATAGAAGCAAGCGATTTACGCTCGTTGACAGCAAAAGAAACTTCGTGCTGTCTCATACTGCGGTTTAGGGTTGGGGATTGAGTAAGATGATGTCGCAGAATATGCGAGCTAACACTCTCATTTTGACTTTTTCTCCAACGCATCACTGAATCAATGACAGGCTTCGTATGCTTCTGTGCTATCTTTCCGAGGGAGATAAGCAGACCGTCGAATTTCGGATCTATATTTGGGCCCAAAAAGTCCGACAGTAAACAATCGCGGTCCTATGTCATGTTTAGTTTAAAAGCAGAGCGTATCAGTAAAATAAATTTACCAATGATTCTCGCAGAAAGCTCTCAATTTTAGCCTCAGCTAATGTAGCAAAACGTATGAAAACTGCATGCAAAGCATAGTCGGAAGGTGTCTTTGGGTCCATGACAATTTTATCATCTTCATCCGTAATCAAAGACACTTCGCTCTTGCCAAACTGCCCTCCGAAAGCGCCGGGCATCCTGGGTACCGGGGGTGGTGAGGATGACCCAAAGCCATGGCCCAAGTCACTACCGGTATCTGAGCTATGAAATATAGAGCCATTATGAGAATGTTGTGATTTGACAACAGAGTGGCCTCTGGCTCTAGATGCAGCACGTGGACGAGACTCGCTCGCGCCAGGCGTTGGTGCTCGAGGATGAGGCGGGCTTGTAGTGAAAGACGGCTTTTGAGAAGATATCGTAGGTGCATGAGCGAGGGACGAAGTTGAACGATTGAATGGGTTCTTGAGAATGGGATAAGCTTGGTGGTCAATCTGTGGTAGGGGTGGAACGTCGCTGCTCTTGACAGTGATCTTGAAAGCATTACGAATTGAAGCAAATGAAGGCTTCTTTGTAAAAGGCGAACTACTTGTCGTGGCCACAGAAGATTGTGATGAATGGGCAAAAGGTTTTGCTACGTGACGTGTGGACTGTGAGTGTATAGAATCTTCAGATGTTACGGAGTCGCCGCGGGAATGAAAGTAACCCCGTTCAATGCGTTCAGGAAGGGCAATGGGAGTAATTAACGTAGGTGACTCTGGTCCAGAGCCGGTATTTCCGAAAGCTCCAAACGCATTACCACCCGAGCGACCGAACGGAATGGGAGTCGACTGGAAATCCTCGTCAAAATCTGAAACAACAGTCAGTGGTGCTTCCAGCGCTAATCAATTGGGACAGACCAGGTATGGTGATTTGTATAGCATCTGAATTCATTTCTCAATACCCTGATTCCACTTGAACACGGTATTCGGATCGTGCCCACACGCCTGTGTCCGTGCACTGCTAAAGCCTTGTACGTTGACTTGCCAGTGCCTGAAGTTCTAAGAAGGTGACAGAAAAAAGGAAAGCTGAAAGAAGGATAGAAAAGAGTCAAAGAGAAACGGCGTAAGAAAAAGCAGCGAAAAGGCGACTACCCGCAAATCGTTGCGAAGATCAAGAACACCGAGTCGCTACAGTAACGACTTCAGTACAGCATTGTTGACTTGTACCACTGTTTGGCACTCGCAGCCGGCCGCACCGTGACTAATGATCAGTACTAGGCCACGTTGTTATTCTTGGTAAGTTTATCTATAGTTTGTAAGGTTCTAGATAAGCAGGGGAGGTTCTTCATGATTGCATCCAGGTAGCTCAATATTCACATGCATCAATCTATCAGCATTGGTTTAACTCAAAACACCTTGCAGTACTAATACTACAAACTCCAAATAACCCTTGTCTATCACCAGTGCCCTCAGTTTAGAAACAGTAGGTCGAATCGAGATACGCCTCGGCCAAAAGGCTCTATTGCCAACAACAGCAAAGGTAACAGTATTCTACAATACACAACGATTCAGAAGGCGGTACATGAAAGCGGATGCACTCAACGACAGCATTGCATGATTCCATAGCAGGTGGTGGAAGAAATGGAGTTTCGCGTTTACCAACGGAAAGGAGAAGATGGACGCAGGATTGAAAGGGGAATTAGAAGAACAAACTGGGAAAGAGAAGCTGTAGGAAAGGTAGGGACATTAAATGATGGCCAAAGCACCATGGAACGCAGATATGTATAGGCAGAGCAAAAACGTGTAGCAGTATTGGAGGTTCGTGAATGGAAGAAGCAGGTAAGGGAAGAATGTGGAAGCGACTGTGTATGGATATTGTATGTAACTTTTTGACCAGAGTCCCATAGAACAAGAAAAGGAGGCTTGAAAAAATGAAGGGAACACATTTGAACCGGCGTAATGACATTTCCATCATAGACGTTAATCGTGTCGGTTGCGATGTGATTCAAGAAATAATGCAAAGGGAGGAAGGGGGTGGCCTTAAAGCAAGAAAGCAAAGACCGTGATTTTTGGGATTTCACAACCCGTTAAGCCTCTGCACAAGGGCTTGTACCAGCTGTTCCTCGACTCCAAATTCCCTGGCAATCATGCTGAATGGATCAGCATCATGCACAACAACGTCCTTGATGCCATGAGGACCAGTCGCACGCGCACCAGAGTTCGAGCTTTCGGAGCGGAAGGGACCAACTTGGTCGCTTTGCACATGTCCCGTGCTGGATCTACGGAAATGTGTAATCGACGTGGCAGAGTCAGGAGTGTGGAGACTATGGGTATTGGTATTCGGAGAACTGGTATTCGAGAAAGATAGCGGGAGCGAGCAAGAGTCAGCAAGGTCTGATAGCACGTTCATTTGCTGAGTGGTGAATACTACATGAAGCTTTTAAAGGGATGGCTACGATAACGAAAAGGAACGAAAATACCTTGGCATTCAGCACCAGCGCGGAGTAAATCATATACGAGCTGTACTTCCTCCGTGTTTGTGTTCTCACGCATACGAGAGAGTAAGACTTGAACAGCAGCATGCGTGAGGTCTGTTGTCAAATGTCAGCATCCTTCAAAAGAAAGGCGAACTGAAAACATACTGAACAAGACATCCCTTAGTGCGGTGGACCAAAATACTCGACTATCGATGTCTGCCGGGAATTTGCTGAGAATACTCACGAGAGAGTGGAAAGGGAGAGTAGGAACTTTGAGAAAATGGGACTGTGAACCAACGGATAAATCAGCATGATAACTTTAATGAGCGAGTCAGAAACCTACTTCGGGCGAACGAATAAGATGCAACAAAGAGCTGAGCTCTCCCTCGGTAATCAGCCCTGTATTCAGAGTAGTGATGACATGCTCATGGCTCAATCCGGTCAGCGACGGCTTTGAGCCGTCGAAGCTACCTTTCCAAGAAGGAAACAACTGGCAGACGATATAATCGTCAGTGAGCGCTCACGAGGGGTATGTTATGAAAGGACATACAGCGCGCATCAGCTCCTCTTGGCCACTCCTTGTGACAGTCACCCCCCTTGCTCGCTTTCCGCGGCCAAGGACAGAATTCTGCGCCCCTCTTAACGCAGCTTTAGCAATTTCCTCATTCCCAAGCTCCACATATGCATGGCTCATTGTTTTACCCCGCCGGTCGAGCAAAACGTGTACCCTCTCAACGGGCTGCTTCAGCCAGGTGCAGATTGCGGGCGGTGTGATATCCTGCAGCGAGCCTACAGTCAACGACAACTCAATGCAAAGAGATATGATATGACGGCATACCCAAGGAACATTATCAATGCGCAGCACGATATTCTCATTTGGGCGTGAAGACACTGCCGGCTGCCTTCCCGGGATAGGCGTCGAGGAATCACGCGGTTGACCAAAAAGGTTGGACGGGCCCATCAGAGACCCGAAGGCAGTCAACTCGAACGCACTGGGAAGGAGACTGTGGTGCTCATTCTTGCTACGTTTCTGCAAGGGTGATGCAGCGCCGTACGATTCAGGTACCATATCCATACGTTTCTCACTGAAAGACATCGAGGTAGTGTTCTGGAGGTGAAAGTTATCAACGCCCCTTTTGCATACTGCACATTCCATGTCCTTTTCTCCAACGATGTTTAATGCACTAGTGAGGCATGCAGAACACAGCGGATGTAAGCAAGGTTCCAAGATGGCCAATGGACCAGTAGCGCGCCCGCACACAGAGCATGAAGTGTCACTGGCCTTTGTGGCGTTACTGTGCATAAGCGGATCGGGTAAGTGCTGCTGAACAGATTCTGCAATTGTAGAAAGAGTGGGGGCGTGAAAGGGGTCCTGGAATGCAAAAGGGAGGCCTACGGGTTGTGCAATCGAAGTTGAGAAGGATTGAGGGTATGGGGAGTACGAGTTTTCGTCGATGTCGAATAGTTCGGTAGACATCTACACAAATTGAAATGGTTCAGTGAGCTATTTATGATGATATATTATGGAAGCGCTTTGACAGACCTGTCCAAAAGAGGGGCG
Organism: Serpula lacrymans var. lacrymans S7.9; assembly: GCF_000218685.1. Classification (NCBI taxonomy): domain Eukaryota; kingdom Fungi; phylum Basidiomycota; class Agaricomycetes; order Boletales; family Serpulaceae; genus Serpula; species Serpula lacrymans. The sequence continues at coordinate 1,452,923 of NW_006763291.1, read as the reverse complement.
ACGGCGCGTGTGCGCGGGATCAGTGAAGCTTCCTTTGAGTTTTAATTGGCTAACGTTTGTAGGCTTTTGAGGCGGTGTGTTCAAAGCCATAAGGGTCCGTCGTGCGGGTGTCCGAGTCACTTGGGGTGATAGGGGCGCGTGGAGTGGTACGGCATTGGATTGCGCACGAACACGGTGATGGGTAGACAAGAATGGAGGAAGAAGCACTATATCCAATATGGTCATTATCATATGAAAATTGCCAGGCAGACGAAAACAAACAAACCATCTTCTGCTTGGAATCCTGATGAGTTAACGTCAGATAGAGTCTGGTCGCTTTCTGAGAGCGCATACATCCGGTGTGGGTATCGTGTAGTAGGGTGTAGAGCGGGTCAAAACGTTATGGAATAACGTGGCATACGTACGATAGCACACGACAATGTGTGTGGGTGAACGGATAAAGAGAAACAACACGTCAATAGCATAAAATACGCATATAAGCGATATTACAGACCTTCATCATCGGCAAAGTTGGAATCGTCTGTGGAAGATACCTTTATTCCATTCTCGTTGGCACGAGAGCGCCAATTTTCTGCGATATCTGCAAGACTTCTATCGGTATATTGTGCGCTTGGAATGGATCCTTTTTGAGGTGACACAACTACGGGAATACGCTTCAGACTAGTTGCGGATCCGGGGGTAGTAAGGGTAGAGCCATTTGAGGAAGCAAATGAGCGTATGCTAAGTGGCGTGTACGGCGTTGAAAAGGAGCTTGCAGGAGTCACTGGTGTGCGAAGGTTATGTTTTGGTGCACGGGGAAAACGCTGGGGAGTGACGGGAGGAGCGCTAAGACGGTCTGATCTATTAAGGCGAGTAGCAGCTGGAGAAGTGGGAGCAGACACGGGAACTGATGGAACAGAAAAAGAGTGTTTATGCATGATCCTTTGTTCTCTTTTACCTTTAAGAAATACGAGGATGAAATGTCGTGGTCGTCGTCAATGGCGATGGAGGCAATACTGGGAAATAGGCAGCGACAAGTCAAACTGGGCGGTGGCTCGTCGTGAAAGGCTGAAGCAAGTAAATTCAAGCGTGGGAACCCTGTATTTGACCCGCGTCGCGTAACCGTCACGTGATACGCTTTCTTCCGTACCTCGAGATGCCTGTCAACAGGAACAACAAAACAGCGTCCCCACCGACGGCGACAGTGATCCACAGAGACGAGGACAAGGTTGATTATCAGCCTTAATCATACTGCTTCATATCAACCACACATTTAAGGTGTTCAAATTACTCTTTCCAACCCTGAACTACTATTTGGTGCGTTGCAACGCTTCATTTGGCCATGCTTCACTGAAAACGTTGCGGTCATGTCATGATCCTTGTTATGGTCCATCAATGAACTCGATGCGAGGACGCAAGTATCACGTCCCTTATCTATCTGTGGATATAGTTCAATCGTGACGATAACGCCGCAACCAGATTGACTATAATGAGCGTCAGTCTGAGTTATGCCAATGATCTGCTAGATAAGCTGGTTGCCATCCTTAGCTTTCCTCTGCAAAATAATAATCCGCTTCATCATGGACTCGTCTGAATCATATGCTCCCCATAGAAAGCAATATTTATAGTGCGTCTTAAAATCGACGAAGTGGACGGCAAAGGATACGTACTTTGATTTGCATTCAAAACCCATGGCATGATATCTGTGGCTCGTATTACCACGTCTCAGGACATAGATGCACCAAATATTCTCATCTATTATCATAACTGTGCAAGAGACATAACAGAGCGTGCGTAGTCGAGTTCGTAGATTAAAAAGTGTTCTGAAAAATGTAACAATGAATGCGTCTAAAATTGACGAGGAAAATGCAGAATGCAGTAAACGGAACATAGTTCCTCGTTCCGAAAGACTCCTCAACCCATCAGGCCCTCCCCATCAGACCAAGCTGCAGAGCTGTATCCGCTTCCACCCATCTCGTTGTACTGAGCAATACGTAACCGTTGGCTGGGAGGAATAGACTTGTCTTCTAACCCGTGAGGCGCACCGCCATGCAGAACACCAACCCGTTTCATGGCAAGTAACTAGGTACCCGTTCGTTAGAACATGCCAAATTCAACAAGCAAAGAGCACTCACGTTGTGGGCGGCGTTGCTATGATCGTATACACCACCGAAAAAGGCGGTGGTCGCATCTTTACCAATGTTCTTTGTAAGAAGATGACGACCACCAGGATGCTCGTCAAGGAAGTCGCCAACATCGTGGATGAAGCCCGCAACACAAATCAGTGGTCGACTTTGAGCTTGTTGCAGATCTAAACCGCCCATCGTTATTACGCACAATGATAAAATATGAATACGAGAACGGTAACTTACAGCTCTCCCAATTGATTACAGGCAGATGGCTATTATCTTCGGGCCATGAAAGCTTGTCTTGCGTCTCACGCAGACGCTTCAATTGCATCGTTAACTGGCCTTTGCGGACCTCGTTGTCAGGGAAAACCTACGGACATAAGTTTAGTCAAAATAAGGTCATATCAGTGTTTACAACGTACTTTAAGGTGACTTGCGAGTCCAGCTTTCTTGCAAACCCAAATGAACCATTTTGTAGGGTCATATTGATACCACTTGATGGCATTACGGTAATCCATAGGGAACTGGTGGTGGAAGTTGTGGTAGCCCTCGCCAATGGTAACAAGAGCAGTGACAAGATGATCTCTTGGAGAGTGCTTGTCGTCAAATGGCGTTTCACCTAGCCAGTGAGCAAGGGAGTTCACGCAAAAAGTGGACTAAAGAATATGATTAGTTAGAAGACTAATCAAATGCTGAAAAAGGACTGACGTGATGAACAAATACGAGTCTCAAAAGTCCTGCGTACACGTAACCACCCTTCCAGTCGCCCCATCCAAGCCCAGGAATGATAGTGGGCACGACGAAGGCCATTATGAAAATCAAAGTTAAATAATGGCGATGTTGCCATCTTACAATCTCGCTCTTTGTGAGGTCACTGACGTCAGCAACACCAGGCTTGCGACGGGGCTTAACGATCATCCATCCTATATGCGACCAAAGCAGACCCCTGTGTGCGTTGTAAGGGTCGAGATCGGTATCTGTGTAGCGGTGATGTGCGCGGTGACCACGGGCCCACCACTTGATAGAACCCTCGACAGCACCAGCACCAAGTAACGCAAGGATGTATTGCAGAGGTTTTGAGGCGTTATAAGAACGATGGGCCCAGAGACGATGGTACCCAGCAGTGATACCTAATCATAATCAGTATAAAGGAAGGGACCTCCGGACGGGACGAGCACACCTAGACCAGTGAGGTAGTAATAAATGACAGCCCAGACAGCAGTCTCCCAACGTAAGGGAGTAAAACATGCGCTGACAATGCCGATAATGGGAGTGAGACCAAGGATACCAACGTTGAGCCAGTTAAGCTCAGTTGTCCAGTTGTCCCATGTGATGGGTGGCAAAGGCTTTTGATGCTTAAGTGTATACGTGACATAGTTGTCAGGGATATTCATGTCAGCTGGTTCTTCGTCAGCTTTAGGCTTGGAGGCATGAGCGTTGGCAAGCTTTGGGGTGACGGGAGGAGTGATACTGGCCATTGCAGGCGGTGGAGACTTGCGTGAAGGATAGACTGAAGACATCGTCGTTGGTGGTCTGAGTAAGAAAGACGAGACAACGTGAGGAGTGACTAGCCCGAATTTATGAAGTAAATCTTTGGGGTTGCAGTTTTTCTGGGCTGGGCAGGAGCGTGGAAATTAAATGACCCAGCGCTTTTTTTACCATTACGGCTCGATTTTTGGCTGTTCTTTCAAGAACGCTCCTTACTGTACCTCGCCATTTGGCGAATATCGTGTCGTCTACGAGTATTGGATACATATGTGACGTATTGTGTTCATGACCTTGGTCTATTGGCTTGTGGCAGCACGAATGCCACAGGGCAACTCTTTGGGGCAAGACTCCGCAGGATGTTGTTACTATTTATGGCAACTACAGTATCCAAATGGCGACTCAGACTCAGGTTGGTGTGCGCGCAGCAATCATATGAATCTAGTTCATCCAGGACGTGGAGCAACTTTGGGGAGGCAACCATAGCAGGGGAAGGTTCAAACGTTCAAGGCGGGCCGTGGAACAGTCTACTTTCGCTCTCAGTAACGATGACAATGCTATAATCATGCTACAATCTGCTCCCCAAATATCAGGTGCCTCCTAGTCATCAAGAAATCTTCCCCCTGGCCATCATAGACCAATGCTGTCAGTAACAATACTGCAAGCAATTCGTGCCTTTCTGACACAAGTACAAGCATCAACAGTAGTGCTGATGCAAAGAAAGAAAGTGACATATCAGGAGCAATTTGAACACCAGCAACTTCGCCGCAGTGCTGTTGGGCGACAGAGACTTGTGTCTAAGGTTGATTCCACTAGATACTATTAGTAAAAAAAAATACGCATCCACCAGACCACTGAAATTGGCAACTGGGACCCCCACCAACCGTCATCAAATGCCGTCTGCGAGTCATAGTAGTATCACGGTTGTGGGTAGAGTTGGTTTTCTGGATTCAAAGAAGACCTTGGTTTCAGGATCGTCGAACCTTGATTATCAAAGAAACGGTGCAAATCCTCTGCCTGTCATTCCATAATCATCCACACTGTTTAGGTATGGTATGCCATCATGATGATCGCGAGTTTACTCAGCTGAGAAGCCATCGCAAGCCTACGAGGAACTGTAGAGGGCTAGTTGCATCAAGATGATGTGTGCAGTGGCAACAGCTTAGTGATGGTTGTAATAGCACTGTGAGTCCTTCGTGTCTCAGATCTCAGGGCCTCACTTTGTTTCAAGTTTATGGAAATGCGACACCATGTTCGGGATACAGGAATATCTTGCCACAGCATCGACGTCTTATGAAACGACGGTTTTCGAAGTTTCAATCTCCAAAATATTCCCTGTGGTACTATAGTCGGCTAAAGCGACTATACTACTGTGTCCGTGGTACTCATAAGAAATATCAAGGGAAAATTTATGAGATCAAAATTTGACGACTTTCCCTCGAACTCCGACCTACCGTGCCCGTGATGGCTCAAGAATGTTGCTGAGTGGATGTTAAGAATATTCCTGAACGTCTCCTCCCTTCTACAACGCTATGTTATGGATTCCGGTCCCGCCGCGAGCACGAATTGGCCAACCTCCGATCAGAATCCCGTCTTTGCTTCTGCCACCAGAGTCAACGGTCACGTTGGAGGTCAGTCACTTTGTGATCGCTGTCAGTTTGACACGAGTTAGATCTCATTCTCTCACAAGTCGCTTCTTTATGTTTTTTGGCATGGGACATTCTCATACATCTTGGAGATGAGGTCGAGTATATCTGGCAGTAAGTTGCATCCGTCTCGGCTGGGTACCCCGTTTTAACTTTTATGTTTAGAGGCGGGAACACTTGGCTGAAATACATGTACCTTCTCATTCGCTATATCCCAGTATTAACACAAGGGTATTTTGCCAATGTTTCCTCATCCTTTTCGCTATGATGGAATGTATTGTATTGCAGATGCCTTTTAATCATAACGACAGGCTATAGCTCTGGTATACGCTTTCCACTTTACACTTGCAGAGGTTGGGTTCTCTACCAAGGTTTAGCATCCGAGTTCATGAGTTTGGCTGTCGAAACAGTCCTGCTCGTTCGAGGTACGTGTATATGTGTTTTCGGTTGTTTATTTTTTCAAGATAACCCTCGACACAGTTTACGCTCTATATAACCGCAGCAAATTTATCCTCTGGACGCTATCCACATTATTTCTCGCCGAGATCGCTGCAACGCTCACTGTAATCATACTAACAACGCCAAAGATAGAATTCAATAGAGAATGTATCGTCACCTTTGCACCTCGGATTTATGGTGGATATTGGCACGTTCACTTTCTCTTCTCAACATCGTCGTGTTCTCAATTCGGCTGTCTTTCGATAATGACTTTATATAGGCTCTCCTCTCTCGGGTTCGAAACCATCCTTTTTCTGTTAACTATCTTTAAGTTTGCCACTGTCGTCCGGCGTGGTCTCGGTGATAACACCGTTATCAATGTTATTGTTCGGGATGGAACATGGGCCTACGCCATGGTCTTCGGTACGCTCTTTTTCCTCCGTTTTGCCTTTCATAAGTATGTTTCATCATTCAATTTTATTGATTCCCATTACGATCGTGCAGCCATCCTTCTTCTCAATCTCTCAATGTACCGGTTCGATCACACAGCTATGGCCGGTATCTTTTATTTGTGAGCATACTTTCCTAATTTAAGTTTTTGATATCTGCACATACTAAAAGCGATGGCACCGCTACCCCCTGTCCTCAGTTGGCACTTAACCGTTATGTCATTTGCCGTAAGTGTCTTGATTGCAATCCCCACGACGATGATAAGCCTTGTGGTCCTCCGACTAACTGAAACAAGCAGGGCTCTCACCTCCTCCTAAATCTCCGTCGCCTTAGCACTCGAGTTCGCCTAACCCACACATTAAGCGCCCACTTCACTTCAGGATTTGACGTTGGCTATCAGCTCTCCTCTTTCGGCCAGAAGGGCCACTTTGATGCCTCCGGTGATTATCATCGTCTTCTTTAATCATCATCATTGTTTTGTCTTTGCGTTGGCGTTTTACCTCCTGTCATTTTTTTCTCACCCCCATTTCTCTTGTCTCAGCATCCGAAATCTCTGGAATGGCTGATCGTGAAAGTATTCCCGTTCCTTCTCCTTTATCCCGCACATCTTCCATGCAAGGTAAATAGTTATAATACAGACGACTCACTTTTTGTTCCATTCACCTTTTCTGATCTCTTAATCACCGCTTCCCCAGTTATTCCAGGTCCACACAGCTTCGATCCATAACCTCGGAAAACTTCGCATGAACAAACAGTCTCTCATAGACAATAACTCGCCCCGTATTAGACGTCTCTTCACTTTCCCAAACAGCACCTCCACCCTCATCAGCCGCCTTGCATCCCCCCTCCTCTCGTTTAACCACACCACAAAGCGTCACCTCCAACTACTCCCATATAACGACAGAAATGTACCTCATGACCCCCCGTGCCGTCTAACTTACTGTATGCTGCACTATTGTTACCCCGGCATTCAAATGATTCCCCCCTTTTTTCATATTCAAACATATGTTTCCGCCGATGATATCGAATTGCCCCAGTGACTTCATACTTCCGTTTAAGTGATATCCAGACTACACATGATCACACCATGATCACCCACATTGTAGCTGTTCTCAGAACGTTAGACCGATAGACCGAGTGAGCCCCTGGGCGGACATGGGACTGTAGACTGCGTTATTTGGCCGAGTATTGACTGTGGCGTACTACGGGTGAACCTCAGCCTCCAGACTCTGATCCATTCATGCACTCCTTAAAACATTCGTATTGTACTCCGTTGAAGTCCGCCCTGGGTGCCAACCTCAGTTCGTTCATAGAGGTCTGGCGTTCCGAGAACAGCTGGAATTTGTTTTACATTGTACTTTTTAGAAACGCCGCTGAGCACGTATTCAGGCACATCTATTTATCCCCCTCAAATCCTGAGATTCACAAAAAAAGAGAGCTGTGAACGATCTTCTCAAGCGTTGGGGATAATCCAAAACTCACGGAACTGTCACAAACGCACTTTCGAGAACCCCGCGGAGCTGACACGCCCCCAACTTTATGCAAAATCTATTATGAGCTTTGATCACTACGCCCGCCATCATGCCACATCATGCATCACGGGCTGGGTTCATAACACATTGCGTATCGAATATACAGTCTATCATTCTTTAATCCTCGATGCCAAGTATAAAGATATTTCTTTTTCATTCTTGCATGCTCAAAATTATGGGACATGACAAAAGTAGAAGCGTGCGTCCATGTAGGTAGTTGGACGCCACGATGATTCGAGAGATTTGTAGACGGCGAATTGTAAAAGTAAATTGGGGGGAGAGAGTAGGGTAAATTCTACTGCTATGAGATGTTGATACAACAGCGCCATCCATCCTTCTAAAGATGACAAGGCCACTGTGAGAGGCAGAATATCCTCACTTCATCCAATGACAGGACGCAACGAGGTGGAGAGGACTTTGCCCGAAAGTCAGAAAGAGAGACCAAGGATTGATTGCGACTATTAGACCAAGAATTGAAGGAAAGACAACGCGGATGGGATGATTGAGGTGAGGGGGAAAGGATTGTGAGTTGTGCGTCCACTTTGTGGACCATGAGTGGGTTGATACATTGGTATGATTTTGCCTCGCAAAATGAGCGAGCGAGCGAGGGGGAATGAGGAGTTGTTACGTGAAAGTCGTTTGGATGCCATAACGAGTTGATTCTAGTTCTTTCGGGTGTATCGCAAGTGGATTGAACGAAATAAATGTCTTGAGTGATTTTGGGAGAAGTGCAAATACGACCACTTCATGCCACAAGCGCACTCTTCTTCAAGTTATCTCGCACAATCATATCTTGCACTGTAGAATCACACGCCAAGATCAGAATTTGGAGCAAGGTGGGGCATTTGAGCGCTTACCATTCTCGAGGATAATGATCGTTGACTTCGTATCCTACAATGCCCATCAGTACATCAAGAAATTTGAAAACCTCATGGGTACCCACGGTAACAGAAGTAAAATGACAATAGAAAGGACGCTCAGGAGAATGGTCCTTTAGTAGCGCTGCGAATTTCTTCTGAAGGTCTAGAAAAGATAACAATCAGCTTATCTATGCGCGTCAGTTCAGCCGCCGAAGAACTGACACCGTGAAGCGCTTTCAAAGTCATTTGGCCTATTTCCGTAAGAGACGATATAATGACCCAGTTGTATCCCTGAAGTAAGTTTTGCCTTGAGAATATCGCATTTGTTCAAGAAAAGTATAAGGTCTGTCTTCTTGAGCAGCGGATTTGATACGATGGCCTTCCATAGCAAGACTGAATCAGCCTAATAGAGACAAGAATCAATCAAGTCAGCATCACACGTTGGGACGAATTTGGAAGTAATTCAAGTGAAACAACGGACGTACCAGCCGGTTCACGGTAGGGTCCTCCGCCAAAACCTGGTCAAAACAACTTATCGGCGCCAAGAAGATGATGGCGTTCATATCATCGAAAAATGGAACCCAGGCAGCTGTCATTATCAATTCATTCCGTCAGTCTCACATAGTCCACAACATCATGAGTTGGAATTTTTGATTGCATACCTCGCTAGAATGGTATTATTAGCAATGCGTCCATCGCTGACAACCGAATATTCACACTCACCAGTGATCTCTGGCCGCCGACGTCAAATACTCGCCAGTCGTGGCTCATAGCACTTCCTAGGGGACCTAACGAGACATGTGAACAGGGGTCTTTGGTAATAATTACCAAGCTGTAATACCTGTTTTCATCGTGAAACGATATTCTGTGACGCCTATGGTCTTCAAACGAGCTCGTAGGATATCATCTGGAATGTAAATGAGGATTCCACCAAGAAATCTAGCACAGGTTTATACTCACCATCTGTCGGCACATATCGAGGTGATGTCACTCGATCTAGAGCATCCAAGAAGCTAGAATGTTGTGATTAGCCAGTGACCTCACTAAACGAAAGATGTAACGTACAAACCAGCCATCTCTTCTAGGCGCATCTTTTCAACTTGAAGCAGCTGCTTGATAGTAGGGTCATTCCAGAGCCGTGTCATGTCCTCAGCGCACGCATGGAGGATCACACCAGGATCGTCAGGATCATCCCAGTTCACCAAGTTCTCGCTCTCGCAGCTTTCTCGGGAATTCATAAGCCTTGCGAAGGCTCCTTTCCACAAGCTCGTAGAGTTCACAGTAACTTCCTTTACATTATTCATGCGCTCGGAATATGGAAGGTTCGTGATTGCTGAGAGATGAGAAGCGGCAAATGCAGGAGAACAGGCAGGTAACAGCTTTCGTAGGAGACCCTCCTCGACTTGCATAAGTGGTGCGAGACGCATTTTTAATTTAAGATGTTCTCCTGTTAAGTTGGGGTACTCCTTAAACGGCGTATTCGGGCGTGAAGAGACAGATGAGGAGGAATAACTGGAGGCTTGTGCTTTGTTCATGAGGTCGATTATGGTACGGACGGAATGTACGACGTTGAGCTGTATAACAGCTCGCCATGACGCCCGTTCAGCACGGAAAGCCTAATTACAGAGCTGTGAGACATGGAACAAGAAGCACAATGAAGAGGACCATGTACTTTGGGCGAGTTCATGAGCTGAAAGTCTAGGAGAAGGCTAATGTCAGCTGGTATAGGGCACCTAGAGTGTAAACACGAGGTTACTTTTCAGGGTGGTTGATTTGCCTTCATAATAAAGACACGGTTAGAGCGAGAGCTGGTGATTGGAAGAGAGACCATACCTGATTCGCTCTGGCCTGAGGAGAAATAGGGAAGAAGTGAGGAGATGACGAGGTGAGTGGGGGACGTGCATACCTAGAAGAAGAATCTTGATGGGTTTTGGGCCCTTCTTCTCAGCTTGGCGCTGGCGATTGAGTTCGTCGTCGATTGCGTCTGAGATGCGTTTTGCTTCCTGCTCTTCATGTATTCTGACTTCGCGTTCTGCTAGGGATTCGTTCAGAGGCGGAGCGATGGCGCGGGCGAGAGGGTCGTCGTCGGACGACCTGAACGCTTTGGAGGGCATGGTGAGGGGAGTGGCGAACAGGATGGCGGCGAGAGGGGAGGAGAGGATGGAGGAGGAGGAGGAAGAAGAGAGAACTAAAGTTTGAGCGAGGTTCTCGTCATTCCTGCCAAAGAGAAGCAGGAGGAGAACCTCACGACAGAAATGGCACGGAGCCGGCAGCGGAACGAGCCTGTGCCTTTTTCGTCGCATGTCATTGTCCCCTTATGTAACTTGATCTATCCTCTTCCGGCTATTCCTCCCTGGGGTCCTACCGCGCTCCCTCCCGGGTCCTCCTGTGGCTCTCCACCCACGCCCCGTGCTGCGCAGAAGGGGATGAGGGTCGCCCGTAGAGGATTAGCAGCCTTGACGCCCGTCTTACAGCACACAACAAACCTCGTCTTCTAAGCATCCTTTCTCGCCGCTTCTTCGTCCTTTTCTCCCCCGTGCTGACACAACCCTCCTCATATCTTCAGCCGCCGGCTCACACATCTCTACACACCATCTCACCATCATTCCACGGAACCAGACTTTGTCTGCTATGTTCTCGGCAACCACTAATCTTACCGTCTTTGCACTTTCTCGACTTCCCCTCATTGTCTTTATGTCTCGCTCCGATGTCCGACCGGTGGTTACCGCATCTTCCGAAGCCACCGTATCTAAGTCACTTCTGCGTATTACCAGCTATCAGTGGGAGTATCAACCTGTCTGGCATATGACTATCCTGAAAATCATGCTGCCTACAATATGCGGTATCACTCCTTCAAGCGACGGCCTCCGAGTATAGCACATAGTACAGCTACTCTGATCTCTCCAACCCAACTCCAATCATCGTACCATACTTGCTTTTGTCACTCGTCAATACGTTACTCCAGAACCCATCAGCCACGTCTGCCAAACACGTACTGACACTATGACAGATCTTCGGGGACTCTTCTGATTAAGTACACCCCATCAAGATATGTAAATGTTTTCTGTTGTGCACCTCATCACCTCAAGGGTCCACCTAGGGTACTTCCGTCAGCTCTCCTGCTGCATGTCATGCCAACCTCCACCATCACACAGCCCAACGCCTCTGACCTTTCTGACTACGTAGACTCCTGACTTCAATTTCGACATCACACGCCATATTTCGCGAATAAATAGCTGCATTCTTCCCACCGAGGCCTCAAGTCGCGTGTGGATCACTTTCTATTGACAAGAACACTCCCATCTGTTACTATTTCATGACAGCCTCTGCCACAACTCACAAACGTTCGCACAATCGATCGTCCACGGATGATGGGTAAGTAACGATCAGCCACTTCCCCCGAACTTTCTGATTGACCATATTGCCGCAGCACCCTATACTATAGCGCCATATTGCCACGTTTGCATCCCTGCTGCCTTGCGTACTAATTGTATACCAAGCATTGCAGCGCCCAGCAAACGACGACGTCGCCAGTCCCGACTCTTTCGTTTCCGTTCTCAATTCATTTTTCGAGGGCATCAAATCGTGCTGCGCGTAAGAATATAATAATTGAGTGCCGTCAACACTGGAATTGACAATTCAATAAATGTGTTTTTTTGAAATTCCCTTTTCTTTATTTCCTCGGCGCTTCACGCGTCAGCTTTACGACGGGTACCTCGACAATTACGCTTTCGATACTCTTCTACAGCACTCTTCTTGTAAGTTCCATTTCTCCTCTTCCTCCTAGATTCGAGTCTATATGGAATGTCAGATTTTCCAATGATGCTAGCCACGGCTGAAACGCCATTTGTATACTTATGCGAGTCACTTTACTCAAGGTGTTGAGTCACTTCTGGTACTAGCACGATGTCGCTTCTAACGACTCCGAGACAAGTCGCAGATGGCTAAACGGCGGCTGCATTTTCTATGCTTCAGTATCAGTACACTGGCAACTTCAGTTATGCCTGAAATGGCAATTATCAACTTTAGGGGTTGACTAGTATCTACATTCAGTCTAAAAGCTTAACCCACCCCCCTATAGATGCCAGCCGCATCTATCCGAATCACCCATCTGTCCACGGCTGGCAGCCCCGGTAACCAGTTAACCAGTTAATCAGAGCATCCTTGTTTATACCCCATCACACCACTGTTTCACTGATCCCAGTTGTTTATCTTTCATTCGGCATTTCTTTCCGTATTCGCCTCCTCACACCCGCGCTCCATCGCACGATTCGCACCCAATGCATCGCCACGCTTCTATTTATTCATGACTCGCCAACGTCAAACAAGCCCTTCCACTCAGTGTCTCGATGTTTACTTTTTTTAAATAGTTTTATTGTTTTGTCTTCGCAAGAACCCGAATCAAGCACTTGACTTCCTCGAGCTCCCACTGCGGCATGAAAAACTCATGACTTGGCCTTCTATGGGCTGTGGCCCAGATGCCCAGTATCATGATCAAACTTCCATTTTCTCACCACCATTTCCCACCACTGTGGCTCGCCGTTCGTTGGGGCTCTCGATAAAGGGTTCATTGGAGTCTGGTTCTTGACTTTCCGCCTTTTGTTTTCTCCACCTGCTGTTTCAGTGACTGTCGGCGGTACATATGTTGCAAGTCCGTTATCGGCGCTCGTATAGTTCCGCAATGGAAGAAGCAGACGGAAGGCCTCTGGACTATTTATGCCTTCGAACTTGAGCTCCAGTACTTCAGCATTGGCTTGCGAAGTTGGTGGTGGGTGTTCTTGCCGTGACGGCAAAAGCGAAAGGTACTTTCTAACATCGCCTTTGATGTATTGCTGTCCATCTTCCCCATGTCAGCAGCCAATGGTACTTTCTTTTCTATCAGTTCAGACGATAATGGCGCTCTATGCGCGGGGATCACGTGGTGACCTGTGTTGCAATCACACTGCTTCGATCTTGAACAGAGATTCTAGAGCAAGACCACTGAGCTTCCCTGAGGAACACAGGTCATAGAGTACCGAGTGTACGGGCAGAGCCAACACACGAACGATGATCGATCATCGCACAGTAAATTCGCCGATGCCAACCTATGCAGATCAACTTGAAAGCAGCATCAGAGCTATCACGCACCGTTCGTCCTCGCCAATCATGGTTATCCCTGTGACTCGATGCTTGAAAAACCACACGAACAGGGGACGCAACGTACCTTCGATCGACACTAGCAGTTGCTTTCGACATCCCTGGAACTAGTATCAAAGAAGAAGGCTTCGTTCACTTACCCGGCTATCCCGGCTACTTCTCTGACCGCCGATCCTGGCTCGCCCACAGACCCTGTCGAATTTATTGCGAAGCACTCTCCTTGAGAATTACCCGGCGTCGAAGCATTCCAATTGCTCCATTCTGTCGATGACATCTGTTGCGCTGAGTCTTTGCCCTCGCTTCCGACAAAGAGTCGCGGTACGCCACAGCGTCGTTGAATGCCACTGTTGTCAATGATCTTCTCTTGATTCGGGCGGCCTGATTACCTATGGTCCGTAAAGATGAATGTATCACTTCGAGGAAGAAGAGACGATCGTCGAGTGAGTCTAGCTATATCCATCTCTCAGAACTTCTATACAACCCTAAGAAGTCTGGTTTCCGTACTTTGGAAGCTTTCGTTGTAGAAGCCCATTAAATTATTCAGTTTTCGTCATGACTTGTCATCATCGAGGGGCTCGGAGGTCGTCCCCTTATGAGGCGTGCGACATGGGGTGGGGGATATCTATTGCGAGTCAGATGTGAATTCAAACACTGGAACGGTGTGATGTATACTGTCATTTTGTCGAGGTCAAGGAGGCGTTGTGGACACGAACAGGGTGGCAAACAAGAGAGGGAGGGAAGAGGAAGGAATTGTTGATGTAGGGCAATGAGCCGGAGCGTATATACCAACTAGAGCCTAAGGTCACTATCTGACGTTGTGATAATTTGTGAGACTCATTTTAAAGGTGCACTTGTGGTATCAGAGTATTCAATTTATGTCTGTTAAGCGGAAAGTCATCGTTGCGAGATGCTGCGTCTAAATTGTACCGGTAGTACGAATCACCCACCACCTGTTCTAGCATATATAATAAATACCGTACCAAGTCATCTTTTACGTTTCAGCCCTATCAAAAGCCTGTTATTACAGTCATACCGTTGCAGCCAATGCAGAATTATTGACCATAGGATCTATGTTACCATATTTATAAAACGACACAATAACATCAAAATACCAGAAAATGATTCTAGTCCGGTGAAGGTGGGTTTTCTGGAAGGATAATGGGGGACTCCGATAGGTAATGGTCTAAAATGAGATCAATGATTATGACTCAACGAGGGGAGGTAAAGTCAACCATATCACAGACATACCTTGGTCGTCATTATGCACATAGGTGATGATCCGTTGTATGGGACATAATAAAGGTCGTGCAATATTTGTCCTATGTAATGTCTGATGGCCAACAATTGTCGTGCCAGTTAATGGTGCTCTGTTCATCCACCGAGTGCGATTTTCTCTGGTCCTTCTTGTTATATATGCTTCAAGGAGTTTCACCACTGCTATAGCCTTGAAAGAGCGAGCAAGCATCAACGGCGTCCATCCGTTATCGTCCTCCAGATCGACATGAATTTCATGGTGTGCAAGAAGAAGGCTCACAATTGCCTCACATGTGCCAGTGTTTGCATTTGTGCTGGTGCTCGCAGAAATTGGGCTTTGAGTCGACAACTCCAATTCATCTTCTCCGTCGATACCCAAGATCGCGCAGTGCAATGGTGTCCGTCCCATCTCGTTCTTCAAATTGGGTGCGATGGCGCGGTGTTGGAGAAGCAGGGAGGTTACATTCACATATCCAGAACGCACCGCATAATGCAGGGGTGACTCTCCATCTTCATCTTGCAGGTTTACGTTAATATCTCCCGTAGTGGGAACAGCCTCACATCGATTTTTGGCCGCACCCCTTTCCAGCAATAGCTTGACAATCTTGTCGAGGCCATTCTTGGCTGCAAATGAGAGGGGTGTCCGACCTCTTTCATCTTTCGAGTCGACCTCCACGCCAGCTCTTTCCAGCAACAAAATGACGACTTCTGTATTTGCTTCACTGGCTGCTAAGGAGAGTGGTGTCCGGCCCCTTTCATCTTCCGAGTTGACATCCACATCATTTCTTGCCAGCAACAAACTGACAATCTCCTCGTTTCCATATTGGGCTGCAAAGGATAGTGGTGTCCCGGCCCTCTTCATCTTTCGAGTCGGCCTCGACATTCTCTCTTGCCAGCAGCAACTTGGCAATCTCCTTATTTCCATTCTCGGCTGCAAAGGAGAGTGAAGTCCGGCCGTCTTCGTCTGTCGAGTCTGCCTTCACATCATCTCTTTCCAGCAACAAACTGACAATCTTTGTGTGTCCTCTCCTGGCTGCAAAGGAGAGCGGAGTCCGGCCCCTTTCACTTTTTGAGTCGGCCTCCACATCATCTCTTGTCAGCAACAAGGTGATGATATCTATGTTTCCTCCACTAGCTGCAAATGAGAGTGGTGTCCGGCCCTCTTTAGCTTTTGAGTCAGCCTCCACATCATCTCTTGCCAGCAACAAAGCGACGACCTTCTTGTTTCTACCCTGGGCTGCGAATGAGAGCGGAGTCCGGCCCCTTTCATCTTTCGAGTCAGCCTCCACATCATTTCTTGCCAGCAACAAACTGACGATTTCTTCATTTCCATATTGGGCTGCGTATGAGAGTGGTGTCTGGCCCTCTTCGTCTTTCGAGTCGGCCTCCACATCATCTCTTGCCAACAACAAGCTGACAATTTCTTCATTTCCATCTTGGGCTGCGTATGAGAGTGGTGTCCGACCCTCTTCGTCTTTCGAGTCTGCCTCTACATCATCCCTTTCCAGCAACAAACTGATAATGTCCTCGTTTCCATATTCGACTGCGGATGAGAGTGGAGTTCGGCCCTTTTCGTCTTTTGAGTTTGCCTCCACATCATCTCTTGCCAATAACAAAGCGACAATTTCCTTGTTTCCACTCTGAGCTGCGAATGAGAGTGGTGTCCGCCCTTCTTTATCCTTCGAGTCTGCCTTTACATCATCTCTTGCTAGCAACATCGCAACGATCTCCTTGTTTCTACCCTGGGCTGCGAATGAGAGTGGAATCCGGCCCTCTTCGTCTTTCGAGTCCGCCTCCACATCATCTTTTGCCAGTAACAAAGCGACAGTTTCCTTGTTCCTACCCTGGGCTGCGAATGAGAGTGGTGTCCGACCCCATCTAGCTTTTGAGTCGGCCTCCACGTCATTCCTTGTCAGCAACATACAGACAACTTCCTCGTTCCCATACTGGGCTGCTATTGAGAGTGGAGTCTGGCCCCATCTAGTTTTCGAGTCAGCCTCCACATCATCTCTTTCCAGCAACAAGCTGGCGATTTCCTTGATTCCATTTTGGGCTGCGAGTGAGAGTGGTGTCCGGCCCTCTTCGTCTTTCGAGTCGGCCTTTATATCATCTATTGACAGCAACAAGGTGACGACCTCTGTGTTTCCTGCATTGGCTGCATAAAAGAGTGGTGTCACGGCTTCGTTGCCTTGTGAATTGACATCGTGACCTCGAGCGAGCAGTAGCCTCACCACCTCTACATGATTCATGCCTGCTGCCATGTGTAGCGCTGTTCTACCCGTATCATCGTCTCGTTGAATTACAACAGCTCCATTTTGCAGTTGATATTCGATGGTCCGAGTTAAGCCCCAATAGGCGCATATATGCATCACGGAGCTATGGGAGCCTCCCGTGAGATTCGTACTCCTTAGTCTTTCAATGTTCTGCTTGCAATGAAGAAATTCATGTATAATGGCCTTATTTGTCTCCTCAACAATACCTCGCGCATGATTTCCCCAGTTTTCCACGGCATAACGGCTTAATTCCCCACTGAATGGCCACCAGATATTGGTATCGGCAGGTGGCGGTAGTGACAAAACTTTGAGGAGGATATTCGTGAGTTCTGCATGAGGATTTGAGCATAGCCATTTCTTATATCCGCTGAAATACTCTTGCGCAGTGTAGTCTAACAGAATACCAATCAGATGTAGTCCATGTTAGTATTATAAACTACTCACGAATCAGGCGAGCCACAGAACGCTCTGCATCAATCACAACTAGACCAGCACAAGCCCCCACGATGGTGGTTATATTCACGAGATCATTACTACTGATCCCTAGACCGCCACGTAAAAGCGTCACAGCTTGCTGAAGTTCCTTATCTCTCAGTGGTCGGAGAGCATAAGTGATACACATGATAGCCGTGAAAGCAAGTTCTCGAAGTTTCCCGTCTAATTTGTTGATCCGGATCATCGTTTCATCGTAGGCACTGTTCACCTCTTTGGATAGATTTATGAGAGCATCCCGGACCTCTTGACGAGTGATCATGGTTGCCAAAGACCCTATATGCAGACGACAGAGGAGAAACCTTTCCAGCATTGGATTGCGGCTTTTAGAAGAATAAATTGAAGAAGTACACACATGCCATCTGCGTATTTCGTGACACAGTCGACGACTTCTTCTTTTAGACGGGGTTCTTCAGCAACAAACTCTTCCAATGGTGTCCCGAGAATAGCACATTCGATGTACTGACGTATATCGTCGTCACTTGCACGAATGTACACACATTGCGCACCACGAAGATCCTTCCCAATTGACTCAATATCGCGTGAAGTGACTAGTAGGTTGCATCCAAGAGATTGGAGCCTATGGAGTATCTCATAACGCTTTTTGCGCTCTTCCGCAATTTCGTCTAAAGCATCAACGATGATGAAAACTTGTGAAAAGGCCTTTATTTCCGATATTAGCGTATCGTGAATTTCTTTGAGAGTGGGGCGGAATTTTTGTTGCCGATGAGATTGGTATCGACTCTCAACGCGCTCGAATGTTGGCCAGAAATCTTGGACGAGTTGCTTTAGGAGACTTGCAACAAGGTCAAAAACCGTTTGGCTTGACTGGTCTTTGTAGTCGCAGTATATGTACGCTACAGCAACACTCGGGCTCTTGAGCGTATTGACAAGATGATTGATGATATGCGATCTAGAAGTGTGAAAACGATCAATACAGATTTGTAGTTCTTCACTACGATATTTACGCAATAACCGTTTTCCCAGCACCGGCTGCCAAATAGCATCAGCAACATCAACATTGATCAGGCTTCATACTTACGAATCCCGGGACACCATAATGTTTTAACATCGCCTCTCTCCCACTCCTTGAATCTTTCGTTATCAAATACCCAATCTCCAGTCCCCTCTTGTTTATTGCCGTAGGTATCGTTTTGTTTTTGACGGAAATTCAAAAGAGTCAGCCAGTCAGACAGTTCATGTCGCTCTTTATCTAAAACAAGTGAATATGTTAAATGCCACTAAGGATATGTAATAATATGACTCATACCACTATTCCTGCTGTTTTGGTTGATTGTTATATGATTGCCATTGATTTGCTGTCCATTGGGATGAATTTCGGTGAACGTGCTGCGGCTAGCATCGACAAATTGAGCTTGTCCTATCGCTTCCCGAACATCTATATCGTGAGCAGGCATGAGGAGAGCGGGAAAAAAGATTGATGGAATAAGATAGTGTCCGGAAGCTTCTACAACTTTAACGGTTAGTACCAGTAAGGATGTTGATCAAACAGCAGTTGCATAAGGAAAGGGGAACATGTGTAGACTGTAGATGGCGACTTTGGTCGTACCACAAACTCTGAGATGTGAGCGCTTACTGACACTGACATGGTACCGCAACGCGTCTAATTTGAACGTTCTACTTATCAGTATGGTTTAGCTTGAACCTTACAGTGAGGAAAACCACTACTTATCCCGAATAACCTCCGGTCCTGCCATTTTCCCACAGCGTCGCGGCACTTCAACTTCTACTGCCAGTGGTTTCATCAAACTTGTGGTCAGGGAACACTACAGTACTTGAATTGAATTGTCGGACTAGGTACATATTTTCACTTTCTCTGATCACGAATGCATGAACCTTATTGTACATGGGCAAGCCTGGGCTTATCATATTTGGGGGCAGCTCAAAGTCAACTTAGTAACTGGATTCGCTTTTTTGCCCCACATAATCACATAATGGGAGGATGGTTGGATATTCTTACTCGTGGAATATGCGAGTAGTTATCGTTGCCATTGCACCCTTCTTGGTTTGTTCATTTGCCCATAGATTCGATTACCAATGGGTATACACCTGTTGCGATGGATCTTGGCATGGGTATGTAAATGCAGTTCGCCTCGGGTTTTCACGTCCACTCATTTTAGTTTTTTTTTGTGCTCTGACGATGATCATTCAAGGTGATCCTGGCAATGGTAAGTGCCAACCGAAGTTAGATGTATATTTTTTCAATCATATCTGACCCTATGCAATCTAGGTACACCAGTGACTGGCTGGCAGAAGCACGCGCTCTCCGACGCTGGATGCTTATGCCAGCTCTGGTACCTCAAACCTTATAACGGCGAAGCGGATACATTTACCATACAAAATCTTAGAGGCGGCACTTATCTAGATCTTTCGAATGGTGGGTTAGCATGATATATAACAGTTATATTTTACGATAGCTACTTTTTCAGGGAGCCGCGACAATGGCACGCGTATCATGGGATTTCAACGCACTGGCGAAAATCAAGTATGGATCATTCGACAGGTTCCAGGGACCATGTTCTACAAGTAAGTCTTGGTATGCTTCCCATAGCTGATCAAAGTCCCAAACTTGGCTAACTGGATTGCACAGAATTCAGAACAGACACTCTCAAAGTACGTCTTTATTACTCAACTTCGAATTTTAACCCACGTTATTCCTTCAGCATTTGTCGACCTCAAGGATGGGTATGTTTCTCCTTCTATCGCACTCTTATTTTCTTAGGATTGACCAAATGTCATTAGACTTGATGCGAATGGGACCGAGATTAGGGGCTGGCAAGGGGACTGGCCGGACATATATTACAGTCGTAATCAACTCTGGTCTTTCCAGCGGTTGAGCCAAACAGGACGAGAAATAAACACAATTATCAATGCTAATCGCTATTTGGAAAACCGCTTGAGCCTGAACACTCCTGATAAAATGTGGGAATTCTTCTCCCCTTTTTTTATATCCACTAAGCGATGGATGAAATGATGTATGCAGATACTGGGTAGTCGATCATGGTTTGCTGAAGTCAATATGGTATAATGCCAACCTCGGCAGAGGATGGCAATACCATTATGTCAAGGATAAATTTGACTTTAATGACCTTGCTCTTGGTGTGTATTTTATGCCTTGCTCAAACCATCTTCTAAGTCAAATTTTGACCATGCCTAGCGTTCAAGTCGGAAATGGCCAAATGGCGGAACGACAACGTCCGAGCAGAAGTGAGCTATTCATCATCCATTGGTAGCCGAGTTCATTGTCAACATGTGACTTTTTCGAAGGAGTTCGGTATTCTCTGTGGTGTCGTGTTTACAGCACCCGGCCAACAAGGGCAAAATGAGAATGCATACAACTTCGTGCTAGGTAACAATGGTCGGGGTGTCTATTTCTTCGAGTGAGTTCATCCCATTAAAAACTTGTAGCTGACGCCTGCTCGCATATTCTGATGGTATACGTTGCAAAAGGCCTGAAACAGGTCGATTCTCGGTCTGTTGATATCTTCCAATCCTTCGCTTTCTGACTGCCGTACTGACCAAGATATTTGATAGGAAAATATTGGTTACGACGCGACTTTAGCCTTTCTCTGAACAATTTGATGGTGGTGGATCGCACAGTATATGCAGAATAAAGGTCAGATCATGAGTCTTAAGGTTGTATCGTACTAATGGAGCACAACAGATGACTTTGACCAGTATCAACGTGGGACCACGGTTTTCTGGTTCTCGAGGTTCTTGGTTGTACAAAACATACGTCGGCATGTTGGACCAGCGTTGAGAGTTGAACCTCGATGAATGTCGTAACTTGCTGCATATCGATAATACATGCGTTCGTATTTATCGCCTGGTGACGTATTTTGAGCGTGTGTCAACATAGATCTAGGAAATGTGTCTGGCGTGTTCGGCAGAAAACCGCTTGTTTATCATATCTCACGTTTTATTTCAGGTTGGCGAAGGATGATATGAAAATGCATTCTCATGACTTATCGAAACATCATTAAAGCGCTGATGGATGGCATGCAGCGGACTGCGACACAGTACCCTATCGAAGTTTGACAAAATCTGCCCAGCTCGCAAATGAACCCATTAATGGTGAGTGTCAAAGTGTATATTTATGTCAGCTCTTGCACAAATATATAGCTCATTTTGCTATACAGACCTCATCTGATCGCAACAATGCCACGCTCAAGATATATCTCAGAAACAGAACACTCATGTTCCGCTCCATCCTATTATTGTCTCCAATTATCCCCAGCGGTACATACCCCCCACAAAAGCACCTGATAAACGTGTTCGTGGCTAAAACTGTCGTCGCGATGGTGTACATTCTACAGCACATAGATGAAACCTTAACTTCTGGATGACACGCACACGCCGGTCCCCTAGCTTGAGCGCAGAACTTTACTATGATACAGGACCATTCATGGTTTGTGACATGTGCATGTATGTACGTTTCAGCTGCTGCTGAGGGACCAACCACTGATTAACATGACCAACATATAGCATATACGAAGCGGCCAATCTTTCAAACCATCAACGTATCTAGCTATCACCTCGTCAACCCGTCAGTCTACCAGCAATATATATGGTACGTAACTCGCTCAAGCTAACTAAGTCTCTTCTTTGTTCACGTCACTATGCGATTACACGGCGCCCGAAATTAAAGTTGGCTCAACTTTGTCGTCTAGATAACCGTACATGGGTTGACACGGGTTAATAGAAACTGGGTCCATGTCGCGTCTCATATCTATTCTGCCAGGCGGCGAGGTCATACTAACAACAGAATTCCTCCGATGCATACACTCGATCGCCTTCCTTTCTAATATCATGGTTATGACAATAACGTGTCTTGATCAAAGTCACCTATTACAGCCCCACGCATCTACTCACCGTCGTCCATCAATCTCCACGCTTGGCGAGTGCAGATAGACGTAGGTGAGATAGACGCTGATGCTTCTGCGCACACGCGCATATCCGTGCTTTACACGCGTATTCTTCGGATCTGCCGCACAGCCCGGAAATGACTAGATTGACTAGGCAACTGTGTATCCTATCCTTTCTATTGCGATTCTACAGTGCTATGAACACTCGAGTTTTGACACTCTTCTGGCTGAAGGATTACTTCTTGGTGAGAGGAATTGATAGAGATATGGATGTTTGTGGTAGTGCAATGTACTACTACATCCGTAATGCAGAATAGGAGATTCGGCACTAGCAAGCAGCACTTTATGGCAACACGTGTAGTGTGCAGACTCAACCGAGGAGATGTACACGGTAAGTGACATATTCCTCTGACCGCGGGCTATTGATGACACTTCTTGTTTCCACGAACCATCTACAGGATGTGCGTAACAAAACGTCAGTGAGAAACAGAGACAAGATGAAGGTAAGGAGACAGAGAACTCGAAGTCACAGCGCCGACCTGTGTCGGATGCTGTGGAAGCTTCATAACACCTGCCTGAGTGTACCGTACGTTTGGTCAAGTTTATAGGCACCTTAACCACGGAAGATAACCGGTGCAAGATGCAACATAGCCATTGAGAAACCACAGGTCTCTTCTGGCGCAAGGCATTAGGTCATACCCTGAACGAATTGTAACCGTTTCCCATCCACGTCAAGTGAGGGAATCAGATAACCCGGGAACATGGCAAAACGAGTGCGACAAACGGCAGATCCATAACGCGTCGTCCACGTCGAAGCCAAAATCCATATCATCGTATCAATAGAGGAACAATCAGGCAGATTGTTTTATTCAGGTTTGATCTAAATCTTCAAGTTGACGCTGAAACTGACTGTGCCCCCTCCTCTAAAGGTTTTTGAATGTTGCCGCCACCTGGGAAAAAAGAAACTTTCCGACTATCCAGATTGTTTGATCTCCAATGGTGCCGGAGGAAGTACTGATATGTTCCTTCGATCGTAACGGTGACGAGAGCCTGTGATTGATGAGAGCCACCTCGCTTTACAGCGCCTCTCAGTTCATATCACCTCCGCTATCAATTTTCCCACTCACCCATATCTTCAGCGCCTACTGATATCCCCTGGTCACGCGCCCCGCATTATCAAGCGCCAATTGATAACTTGAGATTGCTACTTGTGGAAACTTACAGCATCTTTTCAATAGTATGGCTAGCTCACCTTCTGGCGCTGAACTTCACGTTCATCACTGTTCGCTGACGTTGTGCCATTGTTCCGTATACTCCAGCGTTGCTGCTGTCAACTCAGCGTCAACCATAAGTATGACGCAGATGCACAGTATTCGGGGTTCCTCCAGTCTTCCACCGTGCACACTTTTTTATCGAGTCAACTACCGTCCCTGGTCCCTGGGCCCCAAAACGAGCAGCATACCGTGCGATGCTATGCTCCAGCGCTGTCAAGGCGTCCAGCCACTCAGTCCAAAGTTAGGCAATCGTCGTTCTACTAATCCTGCTGCACACGTTCCACGTCCACTCCAAGCCTAATTCGCGTCTCCGAAAGCTCGCACGTTGCATCCATATCTTCCCCTCATCTTCGGCGTTTAGATCTACATTTAAGTCCATACAGCAACTTTATCATCTATTCCCTCTTCTATGTTCTGCATGTGATGCACAGAAGCATTCAACGGGTGTGTTTCGATAGAATATGCATAGCATAGCTCCGATGCTATTCATGCTATTCATATCCTCCTTCCAGCTCACTCCGAGTCATTCGTCGCTTCCTTCCGTGGAGACCTCTTGAAGTCGACACGTCGCAAATACCGCAGAATGCACCGCTGTTCACGTAGCACGTAGCACGCCCGCCACTCGTCCACAAGCGTAAAAACGGACAATGCTCAGCATCAAAGATCCGTAAAGCGAGCAGCGCAGACAGTCTCCGAAAGTCATCATCGAGTGCCTGGCCTCCATCCTAAGCTCCTAAAGTTCCCGCAGGCCGCTTATCGCACGAGTCCTCATCGTCAGGCATCACCGGCATTTGTTATCTACTATTCCTACACTTCCGTGCCCCTTCTACTCCGCAATGGTTAGCGTTTGTCAGGATATTGTCAAAGAGTTCCGAAAGTATGGCTCGCTTGAACACGCATTTGAATTCGTTGAACCTGGCATTGACACTGACGTTGACATTAATCACCACTGGAGAACCTGAAGACGACCCTGTCGTCGTCAGTCGTTTTCCCCCCGCGACATGGTACCTCTTGTTGTTACCTTCCTTGCTACACATTCAATATGCACGTACGACCCGCTGGACTAAACATAAGCTGAGAACAAGATAAACGGATGCTTTATGATAAATTTCCATCCTCCGCACCACAGCACGGGTCTGAATGCAGTCCGTATGGATGGCTTAAGGAAGACCTGTGTCGTCTGCAGTGGTAATACGCGCCGGAGTTAAGGCTCGAGGTTCCTGCCAATGATAACATCTCTGAAAATAAGTACGAATTTTAAAGTCAAAATGAAACGCACCCTACGGATGAGCGGTGAGATCGACAGGGCAAAGCGTCTGGTTTCGCACCCGAGTCAAAGTACGTAGGTGGAAGATGATCGCTCGCTATCTTCACTCTTGCCTCATGTGCCAGCCAGGCCTACCCCTTCGGACTTTAGACGTCCCCTGTCATCAAACACGCCTTCCTCCTCAATTCTTGATTCGGGGCCACCGCAATATGGATACGCCAATTCAACAGCTTTCCCCTTGACAACTACATCAGTCGCATCTGAAAAGTCCTCACAACAACTCACCAGTCTCTCGCTCGCTCCTCGTCTGGCTAAATAGCCAAGGGCGATTGCACTGGGTATTTCACAAGGTGTTTCAAAATATTCAGAGCAATCGGGTGTCTTTCTCACGGACGCCCAGAAGTGAGCTCATGCTCATGGTCTCATCAGAGGGGCTGAACATGTGATTATTCATGATACATGATTGCAATAGGACGAAGACTGGGATGGTGCTCACTCAAAACCACTGATGGCATAGCTTGTGATAGTTGAGACGCATCTCAAACTCGCACGAAGAGATGTATCAATTCGCAAGGCATTCTCTCACCAGAGCGCTGATATGTGCCAGTGGGGTGGGTCCTGATACTATGATAGACCAATAAGCCTTCTGATCTCTGATAAATCAGTAAATATACCACCATGGCACCGTCCACTGAAACACGATGGCACTGATGGTGTCCGAGTCAAAACAGCGAACCACCATCCCAAATTCTTCCTGACTTAGATTCGAAGGTGGGAAGGATCGATCAGTGACTCGGATTGAACCAAATTGAACTGACTATCAACAGATTGACTGAACGGCCTACCCTAAACTACGTACACCTCTAATCACCTGACCTCTAAACTCGTTATAACCATTCCTCGTCTCGGTTCTGAGAGTCGCGCCAACATGGCAAGTCTAAAAAGTTCAAGTTCCTTCATCACACCCTTGACGTTCGACGTTTGTGACCGTTTTGATGTCCGAGTCAGAGATGTAGATATCCACGGACACCCCACGACTATCTGCTTACAAACTTCCCCGAACTCGAATCAATGTTTTAAACTTCCTAGATGAGTGGTCACATCCATCGATAGACGCGCGTAGACCTTGCCCAGAGTGCCTTACCTATGGATCCTCAACCGGACAATCTGCTCGAGCGGAGGGAGAGATTCATTCTAGTCACAGCCGACTGATCGGTAACTGGTCATCCTTCTTCCCGATCAATCTTGCCCAACGTTCTCGAACGGACACTCAGGAAGAGAGTGAGAGAGTGGGAAGTGGGTGATGGGGCAGGCTGGGGGCAAGTTGTCACGACGGGCAGTGGGGCAGTGGAAAATGTATGAGCAGGGAAGAAGCGACCGATAAAGCCGTACGAACGAAGAAAGAACGAGACGCACTGAATTAGCTGAGTCGTACTCAATTCCATGTCTATCCCTTGGGCTTGGGGGGGCGCGTGTGGCGCGTGCATGAGTACGTATAATGGAAGTATGATGGACGCATGGGCTGCGATGCATGGCGCATCATGTGAATCACTATGATCCTCAGATTGTGAAAAAAGAGAAAATTTCAGACGCAAGACGAGCGAGGATTGATGCATGCATAGCTCATGATTCTCGACTCCCGACCATACATATATATTTCGGGACTCTCGGTGAATCCCATCTTGACGTATCTGAAGAGAGAATCGAACGGACGTCCTTGCAGGAAGTCCATGGGTTGATATCGATGAATGATGCGCGGCGGGCCCAAGGACTTGCGAAAACCGATGCTCAACTAGGGCTTATGATCACCATCGTTATACCTTTTGCTGCCACTTCGCCATATGGCACGGACATCACCGATGATTCACCGTAGACCAGTCCCGCGATACACAGCGCTGCTGTCATCGCCGTCGCTATCGTCGTTCTCTTGTCATTATCCTTGTCAATCGTTGTCGTGGCGTAGGTGGCTGTCCAGTGTTAAGTTTAGGTTGAAAAGGAATTAGGTTTGGGTATACTCTATAAGGTATAGGAGGGTGCCAAAAACGTCGGGGTCGGTTTCCATAATCAACCCGCGAAAGGTGGAGGGGAGCCCCGGCTCCAGCCAGTTGTCATGGTCGTTTACGTCGGCGTACGTGGTGGCAGCAAGTGGCAAGTACTAACTACTAGTAGTCGTGTTGACTCGAGTGACGTTGACGCATGATCGATGCATGATCCATGATGCTCGTGCTTTCAGGTAATGAGGTGCTAGGGTGGCGTTAACGAACACACACACACACACACACACACCGAGATTAGTTGACGTTGTAAATGCAATGACTTGAGAAACAACACCATCCGTGGGGAAGCCGATTCGAGATACGAGGTAGATAATGGAAGCGGCTTAGTAGTGTCATAACCGGTGTGGGAGGAGGCGAATGCCGAGGACGTCAAACCGCGGGCTCTCGGTGGTCATTTGTAGGCCGGCGGAGGTGACACTTCTGAATCGCGATGCTTTCGAGTGACTGTCGACAGAAGCTTCGAGTCAAGTCGTTCACATTCATTCTTCTACATCGGAGACACCTGGGCAGGCCATCAGCGACCAATAGGAACGCACGACTCGTCTGAGAGAGTCCACAAGGAGCCAAGGCGCCAAAACTCGACGCAAATAGGACCACGAGACGCCGAACGGCGCACGTGTGATGCGTCCCCAGTCAAAAAAAACGGGGGGCCAGGCTAAGCATCGGGTATGCCACGGAACGGAATGCGCTTTGAACGTTTTCGCATATCTGATGACGTCCCCAGGTGTGGGTCGCATGTACATAGTTTGGTGTGATGTGAGTGTCGCATCACACATCCCAAGGGCATGGCCCACGGCATCCCCCCCGACGTCATCGCACCCATTGCAACAACTTCGCCAGAGATGATATCGGATCGTGACCACAGAGGACAGCACGCGATTCGCATGGGTCCTAAGTAAAGGTATAGGGGCTTGAAGATCAAGATCAAGATCGCGAATCAAAAAATGAAAAAGAACATGAAAAGCCGGCATAGGGGAAGGGGGGAGGCAGCCTCTGTCAGAGAGGCGCACATTGATGAGCAGGGCGCATCACCACCGCCGCGATTCGATTATCTTTGGAAGCCACTGATACGAGTTAGCGTTATGGGTGCGAAAAATATGCTTTCCACAAGCGCCGGAGTGTAGTGCCCCAATGGCTTTCGAAACGTGGAAGAGGCTGTGGTTTGGGAAAAAAGGCATGAGAGTATGACTTGTGATTGAGGCATCTACTCTGCCCATGATCGATGATACCTGTGATTGCTGCTGCAAAACCAAGCCAACAGACCCCCAGCATGGAAGCGGAATGTACCCACCTCCAGACCAAACTTTGGAATGCCGCGGAGAATAGGGGGGGCAGTGCCAGCCAAAAGACGCCTACGATTCTGATAGCCAGCGACGCGGCGGCAAGGTGGCCAAAAAGACGCCTACAACCCCGCGGTAGCCATTAAATCATCCATATTAACGGCCTTTCGCAATCCATAAGCAGACAACAAGGCCTTTAAGCCTCACGATCAGACACTTTTTCATGCCTCATCGCCACCCGGCCGTGCCACGACGTATCGGAATATCAAATGCAAATGCTTCATTGACGGCGTCCCCGCCTTCGCAGTAGACCCGGAGCCGCTGGGGAACGAAAAGAGAAGGATGTGAGTCGATAGTGGAGTTGTGTGTAATTGGTCTGGATGTGGCCTTGGAGAGTATGGTAAGTTGAGTACGGCGGTGGGAAGTCGACCGCGGGGTGTTGATACTGAGGACTTCCTGACAGGAGATGAACAAAACTGCGATGTCAATTAACCCATTAACCCAAATAACCAACAGACATGACACCCCGCCGCATCTGATCAACGGCGCTAGCCTTCTTCATTGATGCACCCCACGATCAACTGGCACCACTTCAATTTTATGCAGATAGCAGCTTGCGGCAACGGGTCAATTAATTTTAGGACGCACCACCACCGCCCCCGGTATGGCTGGCGGCTGAAGGCGGAGATAATCGAGGTGTTTAATTGATTTGATTTGGTTGCTTATTGCTATTGCTATTGCTATTGCTATTGCTATTGTTATTGTTATTGTTATTGCTTTTAATGATGGAGAGCCTGAGAGGCCGCGGGCTTCCAAGGCTGTGTGCGCTGTGCCAGTTATGCATATGACTGGTATGTGTATGATGGAGAGCTTGAAGCACCGCTTTCGTGTGTGTGTACGAGCCGCCAGTTTCGCGAGCCTTGTCCCACTGATCTGAGTCGTAGTCGTATGAACGGTTGTGGCGCATCATGTCATGAATCGATGTTCGCGGGGCTGTCGCACCATCCCCAGGCCTCCCGTCCAGACGCTACAAAGACCAGTCTGACAGCCCCCCAACAGGGAACCTAAACAGGCCATCAGAAGTGCAACCGGAGTAGATATGCTGTCCCCGCGGCCCATGATGATTCCAACACCCGCCACTGATCCATCCCACCACAAACGACATTCATTTAGAATGATAGCGGCGCAACCACAACCCGTAAGAGACATTGGATTGGCGCTAGCGTCAGAGGGAAAGGGAAAGGGAACCGCGTGCTAGAACTGAACCGACAAGGGCTGAAGGGGATCGTGGAACGTGGATTGTGGATAGAGATGGGTGGCGATGGTGGCGGTGCGGATACCAGTGCGAAATGCGAGTGTGTGTGGGGAGGGGGGGGGGCTGAGATGCTGTGTTAGGCATGTACGGAGTACAGAGTCATTGTTTCCTGTTTGCGTTTTGCTTCTCTATAGTGTATTAAGGTAGCAGTGGGTGCTGAAACGCTGTGCCAGGTCCTATCCCATACGTATACATAAACATATACATTCTTTCCTTCCGCCCCTTCCGCCCTTCCTTCCTATCTGGTTTCAAGTTGGCATATCAGCGAGAACCAGTGAGACCAACGATGCGGTGCGGTGCGGTGCGGCGGTGCGCGGGGTGATTGACATGCTGCCTGAATGGACCGATGACGCTTTGGGATGATCACGCTATGGCAGATATGTGCAGCTGGGATGGGAATGGGACGGGATGTGACAGTCGATGCGCCACTTGAGCTGCCCCCGACGTCATCGCACAAAGAAGGGGAGGCAGAGAGACAGAGAGATGGGGGGAGCACCATGAGTACGACGTCGGAAAAACACGTTGGACATGTACGAGTACGCAGTGAGTGCGGGTGCGGGTGGACGGGGTGCTGGGACGCTGTGTCAGGTCTATACATATACTTCGTTTCTGTCTATTCCTATCACGTAGCTTATTGTATCAACGTACCACCCAAAACCAGTGCGACAGACGGTACGACACGGAGCGGTACGTTGCGGTACGGTGCAGTGCAATGAAAACTAGAGTGACTGACATACTGCTCGAATGGAAGGATGACACGATAGCATGGAATGCACAACTGAAATGGTCACTTTGTTGTAATGTTACACTCGCAGCGCACCTGCCCCGACGTCATCGCACGAGGCAGAGAGGCAGGGCAGGCAGAGAGATCATCAGCGGGAAGGAGGAGCCCCACGAGCACGTCGGAACGCACGTACACGCTGCGACTGTCACGAACCAACACACATACTGATGCGGATAACGCACTGAGGACATGTTAGGCTAGTGTGTAACGTCTCGTCAGATAAATTCCGATTCCAATTTGCACTCGCCATTCGCCATTGAGCATGCTACTGCGTTTCCTTGAGTGGGTTCTTGGGCCCTTGAAGCTCTGACTCACATAGCGATACTCAACTCAGCGTGTCCACACTCCAGGCGGGGGTGGCAGAGCTGCGAGAAAGGCCCTGGCTATAGGGATAGGCTGACTGCCGGTGTGTGGTGGCACGACGAATGGGGGCGGGGGGTCATCACGCGAGGACGTCGGATGCACCGACTTCGGAGTAACCACGGCGCAGGCTGGGACGTTCAAACGCGTTTCTGGTGCTGGGTCCTTGCGCTGCTGCAAGTGGTGGCAAAGACCCACAAATGGGACATGTGTGTGTGAGGGGGATGTTTAACGAAAAAGAGGCAAGTGACATTTGAGGTTTCAAAGCTCCATGTTTCGTATGTACGCAGGCATGCGTCCGTCGTTCGTTGTTTTGTCAGTGTTCATTTCATTGCACGGGCGGATAAAAGTATAGGGGCGTTTGTAAGGCGCCGAAGCTGTAGGCGGCGACGACCTCTAAAACAACATAAAGACCGCCCCAGGGACAGTGGGCGTGCAGTGTCGGTAAGGCGTCGGGGTATGTGGGTCGAAGAATATTGGTGTCAGGGATGAGATATATTTTGACGTTATGTGCAGTCGATGAAGGAGGTGTGTCGTGGAGAGGCGTGGAATGTGGAGGTGGCATATGAGAAAGGACGGTGGGATGGATTTAGGGACGGAGATGAGTGGATTGTAGGATCTACAAACAGTGAGATTGGATCTGGAATGCTGCAGCCGAGAGTGGCGGAGCGGGAGGACCGAGGTGGACGGAGGGTCGGATGGGCGAGAAATAGATCGAGATGAGATCTGGATCCGTGGTATGCGGTCTGGATCTGAGATCTGACGACCGATCTCGACGCTCCGACAAGACAGGACGAGCACGTGCAGGCTTTGTACACCATAGTCCGCCCATCGAGGC